>NW_022111378.1:7646339-7647330 GCF_000313985.2 Echinops telfairi | reverse complement strand
GATCTAAAAGATCATTTTAGCAATATGCTATGTGTAATCTATTCAATGTACATAAATCGGTGATATACTAATAAGAGTTACCAGTTAGAAAATATAATTTTAATAAATATCACTCATTTTAATAGATATCACACAAGAAAAGTACATACTGGGTTTTTAGCCTTTGATAAATAAAATTGTAATACTGTATTAAAGGCATTGAAAAAGATGTCTCTACAGAGACTCAGTCTATGAATGAAAAGGTCCAATATTTAAAACAGCAGTTGGCTTCAAATTCATCTATAACAAACACATTGCTTGCATCAAAATCATAGATTTCATGCAGGTTTACCAAAAGTACACCAAAATTAATATAAAAAATTAAAAAGTCAAGAATCGCCATGTAAATTAGAAGGAAGGGGGCGCTCGCTCTCCTAACTAGCAAGTCCTCCTTAAAGTGATGATCCTCAGAGAAGTATGGCATGGACACACCACAGGGCGAGAAACAAACCTGCACGCAGACTGGAGCTCAACCCAGCACGGGGGGGCATCGTAACCACTCCTGGGAAATGGAGAGCTTGTTAACATACCAACAACACAGGAATGGATGAACTTAGAACTCCACAGAATGACATGCACACCTCAATTCCAGAGGGATTCGAGTCCTGCACAGGAAAGCCAGTGCTTGAAAGCACTCAGAAGGACATATAGGAGAATGTCTCTCTCATGACCCCAGTGCTGCTGCTCCATTCAGACCAGACAGGAGCATGTACACGGGTATAGATAAGAGATGGGAGCTCAGGACACACGGAATCCAGGAACAGGAGTGGGAATAGAGATACCACAAGGGGAAGGGGAAGGAGGGGAGAGGAGAAGTTTGCTGTGATGCATGTGGCTGGCCACACAGGAGCAGTCTCGCCCTCAGGAACGTCCCCCAGGTGTGCCCCTGATGGGAACTGGGGCACTAAGAGTCATACTCCTCCAATCAGGGGAGTCGGAGGGCCCTGAGCCA
>NW_022111378.1:7645124-7646239 GCF_000313985.2 Echinops telfairi | reverse complement strand
AGAACCGGGGTCTAGAGACTGGCTGGTAGCGCACAGCTTTGTATGTTCCATGGCAGGAGGCAAAATGTTTTTTGTCTTAAAGTGATCTTCGTGTGTCGTTTCTGAAATACTGTAAATTTTCACCAAACTCATTCCAACTCACTTCAGGTCAAGTATTGCAGAATCGTGTTATTTAAATGTCGCTGCCCTTGACCTGAAGTTATCTATGAGGGCTGGCTGAACATCCGGGACTGTCATGCAGGCCTACTCCTGTGAACTTCCCTTCATTCCAGGCGGAAGGTCAGGCAGTTCCACAGGAAGTAGATGTGAAGCGGAGGTGCACGGCTGACGTGCCAGGGGCCACCACATGTTCTGGCCATTGCACCGAGAAATATGCGCACTTCCAAAAGTGGGATGGAAGACAACCGAGCACCATGATTTTCTTCCTAAACGTACTGCACTCCAGCCTGGCAAAACTCATGCAAAACGCCACTAGCATACTCATAAATAGCTTCACACGCAGATATACCTCTGTAAGGTCTATTTATTAAAATGGAGTAAGTATATATTTAAAAAAAAGGATAAAAGGACTTGGTCCTTCAAAAACAGGCACTCACAGAGATGACTTCTGTTCCTTGAGGCTATCTTTGTCATGTAGATCAAACCTTGCCCTGACTCACAGGGACCCCAGAGTAAACCCCACAGTCACCCAACAAGACTGCTCTCTCAGGTTTCAGGTGCTCTGAATCCTTGCAGTGAGCAACCTTGACACATAACCCATTACACCACTGGGGTTCCTTTACATTATAAACAAAACTGTTAACCATTTTATAATAAACTTATTTTTAATCTATCTGTCTATATATACCTGTATATATGGTCACGTTAAAAAGTACGCATACACACTGTTATTATCTGATCTCTTATTTGATTTGTTACCCAGGAAACTTGCCAGATTCTAATTCCCACAAGAGGCGGCGGTGAAGGAAGCGGGAGCCAGCGGAAGAGGAAGAGGAAAGGAGGCAGAGGGGAGCTTGTCCGTGCCATTCGCACCAGAATGTGCCGGCGAGGCAATGCCACACACAGCAGCAGATGGCACATCGGCATCAAGGGGACTCACCGCCAAAGGCCATCAC
>NW_022111378.1:7643367-7645024 GCF_000313985.2 Echinops telfairi | reverse complement strand
ATCATTCAATAAGAGCTATTGGCCAACTCATGGAATTCATAGTGAGGACGGGCCGGGCTATAGTATCACTCTAGCCAAAGGGTCCCAAATCATCATGGACTCATTGGAGTCCACTTCTCAGAACCCCGGAGCCATGGACGATGGCTCCCAATGCTCTCATCATTCACAGGTGTCTTTTGTGCTGTGATCCAAAGGGAATGTCAACAGTGGTACAGTGATGCTAGACTTCTTCACAGGAACATTAAAAATTTGACAGGCTAGTTTATGGAAGTTAAAAACCTGGTATACATATGTTGGTATGCATGGATGACATGCGGCCATTTAGTGACTACTTACTTGCGGCCCAGGCATTACACCACACTTATAACACACATTGTCTCATTTAATTCTCACCCCAGCTAAGGAGCCGTTTACTGTTACTATCCCCAAATTACTGAGGAAGCTGGGTGTCCATGCGTCAGGTCCTTGCCAAAGGCGGCACTTCCAGAATAGCAGATTCGGGGTTCCCATTCTGAATGCCTTGCTCTCAGGACTCTGGCACACAGTGCCCTTCAGCCCTCGCCTGTGGCAGGGCTGTTGTGGCCACATCCAAAACACACAGTTCCAACACAGGAGACGCCAAATGTGGAGGCCATCCCGGTTTATACACTTAGATAAGCTGGATGAAATCATAAGACAAGCATGGTTTAGATCCACCCCCAAAAATCTTAGTAGAAAGGGCACTGGAAGCCAACCCGAACACTCATAGCTAAGCATGAAAGACTAACACCCTGCTGCTGACGGAAAGGCCCAGACAGAGAGCCATCTTTAAAGCCTAAACTAAACCCTGTTTGGGGAAGGTTTTTGTGGTGATTATATGGTGCAGAAACTGCCCTCAATACACAAGACTGATGACCCCTACTCTCAGACAGTCAGTGCTAATCAGATGCCTGATAGAAGCCTGCATGCCAATCCAGAGTGACCAGCAACTCCAATTATTTTCTATTACAACAGAAATGACAATATTGCAGATCAGTTCACAGTCAAAACAGGCAAAACAAATGCGCAAAAACCCTACCACGAAAGACAGTGAACACACAGGGAAGCACAGACTGACGACCAGAGACTTGCGGTCCCTCGAGCAGTCTGGGGAGGGCTTCACAGTCAGGGACAGGGGGTTCCGAGAACAGGCTGCATGGCATTATGCACAGCTTTGCGAACAATGCTTACAGGGATTCGAAGGAAAAGGTCGGCACTACTAAAATCTAATGGATTCTGTAAGCAGAAGACTTCCTCAAAAGGAAGTTAACTGGAATACACATCGAAAGGAATTGATCAGGACAAAAGTACATACACACATAAACACAAACCTATTTCAAGTCACATTTGAGGAAATTTCAGAACAATAAAGATGCGGTGAATATTACTAAAGAGCCATCAGGAGGAGAAATCAAGCTACTTACAAAGATGCACAGTCAAAGGCCAGAAGGCAGTGGGATACTCTCCCCACAGGACAACCATTGAGAGACTGCGGAGTGCGATGACCCATGCCGAGTACATATTAAATAAGACCCTCTAGACCAGTGGTTCTAAACCTTCCTCATGCCGCCACCCTTTCATACAGTTCCTCATGTGGTGGTGACACCCCCAACCATAACATTATTTTTGTTGCTACTTC
>NW_022111378.1:7641383-7643267 GCF_000313985.2 Echinops telfairi | reverse complement strand
CAGTGATGTTAGACTTCTTCACAGGAACATTAAAAATTTGACAGGCTAGTTTATGGAAGTTAAAAACCTGTTATACATATGTTGGTATTCATGGACGACTTGCGGCCATTTAGTGACTACTTACTTGCGGCCCAGGCGTTACTCCACATTTATAACACACATTGCGTCATGTAATTCTCACCCCAGATAAGGAGCCATTTACTGTTACTCTTCCCAAATTACTGAGGAAGCTGGGTGTCCATGCGTCAGATCCTTGCCAAAGGCGGCACTTCCAGAATAGCAGGTTCGGGGTTCCCATTCTGAATGCCTTGCTCTTAGGACTCTGGCACACACTGCCCTTCAGCCCTCGTCTGTGGTAGGGCTGGCTTGGCCACATCGAGAACACACAGTTCCAACACAGGAGACGCCAAATGTGGAGGCCATCCTGGTTTACACACTCAGATAAGCTGGATGAAATCACAAGACAAGCATTGTTTAGATCCACCCCCCAAAAAAATCTTAGTTGAAAAACACTGGAAGCCAACCCGAACACTCATAGCTAAGCATGAAAGACTAGCACTCTGCTGCTGACAGAAAGCTCCAGACAGAGAGAGCCATCTTTAAAGCCTGAACTGAACCCTGTTTGGGGCAGATGTTTGTGGTGATTATATGGTGCAGAAACTGCCCTCAATGCACAAGACTGATGACACTTATTCTCAGGCAGTCAGTGCTAATCAGATGCCTGATAGAAGCCTGCATACCAATGCACAGTGACCAGCAAGTCGAAATATTTTCTATTAAAACAGAAATGACAATATTACAGATCAGTTCAGAGTCAAAACAGGCAAAACACACGCGCAAACAAGACACCACGAAAGACAGTGAACACACAGGGAAGCACAGACTGACGACCAGAGACTTGCGGTCCCTCGAGCAGTCTGGGGAGGGCTTCACAGTCAGGGACAGGGGGTTCCGAGTAACAGGCTGCATGGCATTATGCACAGCTTTGCGAACAACGCTTCCAGGGATTCACAGGAAAAGGTCGGCACTACTAAAATCTAATGTATTCTGTCAGCAGAAGACTTCCTCAAAAGGAAGTTAACTGGAATACACATTGAAAGGAATTGATCAGGAGAAAAGTACATACACGCATAAACACAAATCTATTTCAAGACACACTTTAGAAAATTTCAGAACAATAAAGATGTGGTGAATATTTCTAAAGAGCCATCAGGAGGAGAAGTCAAGCTACTTACAAAGATGTACACTCAAAGGCAAGAAGGCAGTGGGATACTCTCCCCACAGGACAACCATTGAGAGACTGCGGAGTGCAATGACCCATGCCGAGTACATCTTAAATAAGACCCTCTAGACCAGTGGTTCTAAACCTTCCTCATGCCGCCACCCTTTCATACAGTTCCTCATGTGGTGGTGACACCCCCAACCATAACATTATTTTTGTTGCTACTTCATCACTGTAATTTTGCTACTGTTATAAATCAGGTGACTCCTGTGAAAGGGTCGTTGGACTCCCCAAAGGGGTCGCGACCTACAGGTTGAGACGGTTACTCTAGACAAAGGAGAACATTTAACCACCATTCCGGAAAGCACCCCTAAATCACTCTACACTCAAAACAGTGGGACCAAATTGACAACGATAATAAATTATTTAGTGGCTTGAAAATACAGTAGAGCTATCACAAAACTGACAAGGCAACTTACAGGTGATAACTATGTGGAAACTGCATGTGTACGTGTTTATGTGTTAAAAATTATGCATCATCCCATAATCATCATACTCAATAACATAAAGTCCAACAATTTATAAAATGGGCAAGGGACTTGAGTAGACTTTCTCCAAAGAAGGGCCAGGGAGCACAGGGTCATTGGTCAGCAAGATCAGGC
>NW_022111378.1:7640217-7641283 GCF_000313985.2 Echinops telfairi | reverse complement strand
AAGGGGTCGCGACCTACAGGTTGAGACGGTTGCTCTAGACAAAGGAGAACATTTAACCACCATTCTGGAAAGCACCCCTAAATCACTCTATACTCAAAAGAGTAGGGGCCAAATTGACAATGATAATAAATCATTTAGTGGCTTGAAAGCACAGTAGAGCTATCACTAAACTGAAAAGGCAAATTACAGGTGATAACTATGTGGAAACTGCATGTGTACAGGTTTATGTGTTAAAAATTATGCATCATCCCAGTCACTCAATAACATAAAGTCCAACAATTTATAAAATGGGCAAAGGACTTGAGTAGACTTTCTCCAAAGAAGGGCCAGGGAGCACAGAGACATTGCTCAGCAAGATCAGGCATGTGGGAGGTAGTAGGAATTCTCCACCACTATTTGGCTGCTCCTGTGGACATGGGAGAGGGGCGTTGGTGAGAATGTGGGGAAATTGGAGTCCTCTTCCGATGTGATGTAATCTTAACATGATGCAGCCACGGAAATGTAAAACGACCTCATGGCCGAGCAATTCCGTTCCTAGGAGCATACCCCCCAGACGGCGAAGCACGGATCCGAAAAGGTATTTGAATTCCAGCAGTGGTCACCGTGAACTAGAATCAACGCAGAGGCAGGAACACATCGGCAGAGAGCAGAGCCATGGTTCCTGCTCTCTCAGCAAACAAAGCCAAGGGGGAGCCCCCAATTCCATGGACAAAGAGGCCTGCTCCACCAGGACAGAGAACATGTTTGCATGTATGATCAGGCTACAAGATACATAGCAGTGCATCTTCAAAGTGTAAAATGCAAAATTAACGTCACGACATGAAGAAGTTGAACCAACCAACCACAAGGCTGGTGAGCAGCTGGCATATTAAGTAGCTTGATATCAACAGTAAATAGGAAGATTTGCCCCAATGGATAAATACTGAACCCCGGACTAGCTACTTCAGAAAGTAACTTGTATAAACACACACACACACACACACACACACACACACACACACACACACACACAGAAAACACAGCGAGTCTCCACAAAACAAAAAGGATGTACTAAGCAGAATGCAAT
>NW_022111378.1:7638805-7639700 GCF_000313985.2 Echinops telfairi | reverse complement strand
CACAAACAAAAAAGATCATATGCGAAAAGTTAGCAAATATAAAAGAGTGATCCCCACACCCTAGACACATGGTAATCATACAGACAAGAAGCTGACCAAATCAAACGGAATGTGAAAGGTACAACCACAAAGAGCCTTAGACCTGGGAAACAACAATGCCTCCTTAAAGGACAAGAATGAGAAACACATCTCTGTCAGTGTGAAGACCGAGGGGGTGGGGGAGCACAAGAGAGCAGGGGAAAGGGAGGGACAGGGCTTCCATGAGGACCATCAAGAATTTAAACAGGAACAAAGTACAACTGCAGTAGCATCTTTTTAACCAGCGGTTCCCAACCTGTGGGTTGCGGCCACTTTGGGCGTCAAACGACCCTTTCACAGGGGTCGCTCAATTCACAACAGTAGCAAAATGGCAGTGACGAAGGAGCAACGAAAATAATGTTAATGGCTGGGGGTCACCAGCACATGAGGAACTGCATTCAAGGGTCCTGCACTAGGAAGGTTGAGACCACTGTTTTAAACCAAAATAGAATGTAATTAACACATGCTCTCCAATAAACTTGAAAACAGATGGCAATGAGCAACTTTCTAAGAAACATCATCACTAAAGCTATTTCAAAAAGAAAGAGTAATTCAAATCAATAAGAAATTAGTAGTTGTAAATCTAGCTACATACACAAAATCCCATAAATCACTGATAACTTTATAGGTAAGTTTTAGTAAACATATGAAACAGATAATTCAAAGAGCACAATAAATCTAAGGTACATTGGAGGGGGAGGGAGGGAGAGAGAAGAAGAGAGAGGGAGGGAGGAAGGAAGGGAGGTAGACAGAGGCAGAGGGAGAGAGAATATGAATATGAGAATCCCACTGCTAATTGCAAGACTGGTGTTTCAAA
>NW_022111378.1:7637257-7638705 GCF_000313985.2 Echinops telfairi | reverse complement strand
TCAAGGGTCCTGGCATTAGGAAGGTTGAGACCACTGCTTTAAACCAAAATAGAATGTAATTAACACATGCTCTCCAATAAACTTGGAAACAGATGGAAAGGAGCAACTTTCTGAGAAACATCATCGCTAAAGCTATTTCAAAAAGAAAGAGTAATTCAAATCAATAAGAAATTAGTAGCTGTAAACCTACCTACATACACAAAATCCCATCAATCATCGATACCTTTGTAGGGATGTTTTAGTAAACCTAAGAAACAGATAATTCAAAGAGCAAAATAAATCTAAGGTACATATGAAGGGGGAGAGGGAGGGAGGGACACAGAAAAAGAGAGAGGGAGGGAGAGAGAGAGAATATGAATATGAGAATCCTAATGCTAATTATAAGACTAGTGGTTCAATATCCACTACCACGCCCAAGGAGAAAGATGAGGCTGTCTGCTCCTGTAAAGACTTCTACTCTGAGAAACTGTAAATAGGGTAGCTAAGAGCTGGGGGTGGTGGTGATGTGTCTCTCTCTCCCTGGTACCATTCAGATTCACACTCGGAAAATAACTATTTTCAAGTTAAATATGGTATTTACTATTATAGAAACCTTTATTATACATAATCTACTTAGTGGATTTAAAATTTGAAAGGGAAATCAATGTAAGTCAACATATTAACAAATTAAAGGAAGATGATTCTAGTAATGGATGTAGAAAAATGTTTGATACAGTTCAACATTCATACAAGTGTCAAACAACAGAAGCAGCAACAAGAACTCAGAGGTTTTCTTTTACCTCAGTGGTATCTAAAAACATAAAGCAGATGTTATATGTCACATGGAATGATAGAAGGCTTTTCTATAAACTTGAAAAGAGTTGATATTCTCACTACTTCCATTTACAGAAGTCCAGACAGTGAAACACACCCACACACTCTCACAGTGAAGACTGACAATAGAAAGTAAAGATTCACTAATGACATTACTGCCTATGCAAGAAGTCCAAGCTAATGTATACACAAGCAATTGGATCTAAAAGATCATTTAGCAATTTGTTATGTATAATCTAGTCAATATACATAAATCTGTGATATAGTAATAGCAGTTACCAATTAGAAAATGTAATTTTAATAGATATCACTCATGATGTCAAGAAAAGTATTTACTATGTTTTTAGCCTTTGATAAAGAAAATTGTAATACTGTATTAAAGGCATTGAAAAAGATGTCTCTAGAGAGACTCCATCTATAAATGAAAAGTTCCAATATTTAAAACAGCAGTTGGCTTCAAATTCATTTATAACAAACAAATTGCTTTGAATCAAAAATTTAGAATTCATGCAGGTTTAACAAAAGTATACCAAAATTAATGTAAAAAATTAAAAAGTCAAGAATCTCCATGTAAATTAGAAGGAAGGGGGCGCTTGCTCTCCTAACTATCATGTCCTCCTTAAAGTGATGATCCT
>NW_022111378.1:7636176-7637157 GCF_000313985.2 Echinops telfairi | reverse complement strand
TCCACCACCACTCCCAAGGAGAAAGATGAGGCTGTCTGCTCCTGTAAAGACTTCTAGTCTCAGAAACTGTATATAGGGTAGCTAAGAGCTGGGGGTGGTGGGGTGGTGGTGATGTGTCTCTCTCTCCCTGGTACCATTGAGATTCACCCTGGGCAAATAACTATTTTCAAGTTTAATACTGTATTTACTATTGTAGATACGCTTATTATACATGATCTACTTAGTGGATTTAAACTTTGAAAGTGATATCGATGTAAGTCAACATATTAACAAATTAAAAGAAGATGATTCTAGTAATGGATGTAGAAAAAATGTTTGATACAGTTCAACATTCATACAACTTTCAAACAACAGAAGTGGCAACAAGAACTCAGAGGTTTTCTATTACCTAAGTGGTTTCTAAAAACATAAAGCAGATGTTATATGTAACATAGAATTATAAGGCTTTTCTATAAACTTGAAAATAGTTGATATTCTCACTACTTCCATTTAACAATGTATCAGAAGTCCAGAACAGTGACACACACACACACACACACACACACTAACAGTTAAGACTGACAATTAGAAAGTAAACTTTCACTAATGATATTATTGCCTATGCAAGAAGTCCAAGATAATGTATACATAAGCAGTGTGATCTAAAAGTTCATTTAGCAATTTGCTATGTATAATCCATTCAATGTACATAAATCAGTAATATACTAATAGCAGTTACCAATTAGAAAATTAAATTTAATAGATACCACTCATGATGACAAGAAAGCTATATACTATGTTTTTAGCCTTTGATAAATAAAATTGTAATACTGTATTAAAGGCATTGAAAAAGATGTCTCTAGAGAGACTCCATCTATGAATGAAAAGGTCCAATATTTAAAACAGCAGTTGGCTTCAAATTCATCTATAACAAACATATTGCTTTGAATCAAAATCGTAGATTTCATGCAGGTTTAACAAAAGTATACCAAAATTAATATA
>NW_022111378.1:7615414-7617822 GCF_000313985.2 Echinops telfairi | reverse complement strand
TTTTTGAATGTGGGGTTCCCTTTTCTCCCCTACAAGTGTATAATTTTTCACTCCAATTTTAAAAATTGGGGGAGAGCTAGTAAAATAAATAGAGAGCAGTAAGTACTCTGTAGGCTGACTCTCATGTTTCCCACATCTTGTGCATTGCATATTTTCAAACAAAAGGTCTGCCGCGGGTATGGGGTGTGGGGTGGGGAGGTGTTTCTTCTGAGGACAGGAAAGTCTTCCTCCCCTATGTCCCGGTTTGGTCTCTGCTCACTGGACACCTTTCGCCACATTGACTCCGGACTGTACTTAGCTCCACATCCTGCCCCTCCCTCCAGGGGAGATATCTCTGTGGCCTATGCAGGGTTGCATCTCCTTTTCCTTTTATACGACACTTGCGTATTTTTCCATTTTGTTAAAAAGCATTCAGAAACAGAACTGCATGCCTTTCTGTGGCTGGGTTATAATTTATTTTTAAATGCTCCTATTGTTGGACCTTTTAGGAGTCACTGGTATTTGCGATCATAAATCCCCTGGTGAAGAGCACCCTGTCAGGGAAGGCCTTTGTTCACATCAGTCTGTCCTTGGGCTACATTTCCACCAATGGGATCCTGGCTCTCACTGTGAAAGATGGTGCCGCCCGCCTCAGGAGGGGAAAGCCTTGGACCTGAGTCCTGAGGTCATGGGGACAGTCCTGGGGCCACAAAAAGCCTCCCCCCCACTGCCTCCTGGGTTGGCAGCTTCCCAGGGCAGTGCCAACCTGGACACGTCTTATGTGATGTCTTATTCATGGGAGAATGCAGTGCCCAAGTAGTTAGGCGGGAAATGGCTATTTACCCATCCAAAACTCTTCTGCTTTGAGTTCTTTGAAATCATGTAGAAACTAAATGCATTCTTAAGCATTTACAAACTGCATTCTTAGTACTGAGACCACTCCTCAATCTGCTTAGCCTTGTACAATGCTGTAAATGCCACAGCTTTCCCAAGGAGCCTACCCTTAGGATAGGAGATGTTGCAGGATCTTAGAATACATACCTCAGGTATTGCCCATAATAACCTGCACTTTCCTTCCTGATAACCTGTCCCCTCTGAACCACTTACCTCCCAGCAAAGGATCCCATCACAGCAGGTGCCAGTTATAACCAAACCTGGCCTGCCAGACAGGGCGAAATGGACAACCACAATCTTCAGGTCACCCAAGAACAAAGGAACTTTGGTCAAAGAACCAGAAGTTACCAGAAAGAGGTCATCAGACGAACTCAGAAGATGTTTGATGTCAAAAATCTTAACCTTCCTGGGGCACGTATATAATCTGTCAACTTGAGTGAAGGGGTGGAGTTTAGCCTGTCAATCAGGTCATAGCCAATGAGGCCTCTGTTTGGGCATGGCCTTCTCCTGGGGATTCTGGGAACCCTGGTCTTCCTCCCTGGACAAACTTTCACTGCATCTTCCTGTAGACAAACCATGTGGAGCTGCACTGATAGAGCCAGAGCCCTAGAGCTGGAGGAGCTACAAGCTTGATGAAGATCGCAGTACTGGGCGCAGTATTGGGGGTCGCATAGACTGACTGCCTTGGCTGGAAGCCCTAGACCAATCTGTTCTGTCTAACATAATGTACATGTTCCAATCATGGCTTCCACCGCCACTGGATCCATAAGACTTTCCACCCACTGGCCTGTGATCTTCCATTGCATATACTGTGTGAGTCTAAAGAGGTATTTATGGACTGGTATTGGACATATGGGCTAATATCGGACTTAGGGACTTAATCTGGAGTACGCTGAGATGTTTTCTTACTATCCCATTACTCCTTGATATAAAGCTCTCTTTTACACATATAAGAGTGTCTCTGGATTTGTTTCTCCAGTCTACCTGGACTACACACTTTCCTAATGCATATTCATGAGTGTTCCTGGGAAATCTGTTTTGTAGTCATAATCCCTCCATTTACTTCCTAGTGTACATGTATAAAACTCAGAAGCCCTCCCACTTTTTTTTTTTTTTGGAGCCTGCCTTGGTAACTCTAGTTCCATCATGCTCCTTGCTTGATCAGCCAACGTCACGCTCCCCGCTTTCACTTTGATCCAGTCTCTATGTGTTTCGCCTTTGAGCTGAGTAAGAATTGTTTTATCGTCCTCACTGCCATTGAGTCAATGCCTCCTCATAACAACCCTATAGGATGGGGGTTGACCTGTACCTACGAGTTTCCAAAATTGTAACTATTTACAGGAGTAGAAAGCCCAGTGTTTTCCCACGAAGCTTCTGGTGGTTTCAAACTGCTCACCATGTGTATCACAGGGCAACACAGTAACCACTACACCAGCAGGGCTCCTTTAGCCCACTACAAGTTGGCATCAACTCAATGGCAGTGAGTATACAAACATGGTTATTAAATCTTAAACAGGATAAAGACAAAAATGAAA
>NW_022111378.1:7590954-7612237 GCF_000313985.2 Echinops telfairi | reverse complement strand
CAGGGCGGGCAGTTCAAAACCAGCCGCTCTGCGGGAGAAAGACTAGGCTTTCTACTCCTCTGAATAATTACACTTTCGTAAACCCACAGGGGGTCGCTATCGATCAGCATCTCCTCCATGGCGGAGACACTGGTTTTTCAGAAGTACTGCATCACCGCCCTTTCTTCTGAAGCGTTTCTGGGTAGATTCGACCCTCCAATCTTGCAGTTAGCAGCCAAATGTATTCGCTGTACCATCCAGAGATTGCCAGTAAAATAATAACCTAGAAATTTAAAAATATTTTTTGTTAACTTGCAATTTAAAAAATTACTTCACCTTTAGAAAGGAACGTGCACAGACTGCCATGAATTTACTTTAATTAGCCATGCTGACTACTTATTTTACCCCCTCTGAGTCTTGCTAGCTAATATGAATCAAATTCCTAATGTAATTTAAGACTCCCTCAAAGTAGAATCACACACTAGCACGCTATGGATGATGTAGACATTAAGTGTGTCATAGTAAGTAAAATGGGACAATGCCCTCATTGGATGAGCCTTAATCATTCCTGCTTGGAACTAATATCACCCCATGAAATGTAGCAGTATCCTATCAACTTGACAACCCAACGGAGTTTCTCTAACTGTCGTTTGGAGCCAGCAAAAGGGGCCAGGGGAGATGGCCTTGGTGGCAGAAGAAGAGGGGCCGGGAATTGGTTGGATACTAGGTCAATTCTGAGAATAGACCCCAATTTATTGACCGACGTTTCTAATGTTGATTCCACACAGTCACATAAGATTCTACCTGATTCTCATCTCCTGGGCCCTGATCCTCCTTTGAAGCTCCCAATTGCATACAGCTGGTCTCCTGGCAGCATGGATGGTAAGACCTGGCAGTTTCCTCAATTTGTTTACCGGGAAAGCAGTTTCTGGTCCTGGGCTGGTTGTTTATTCCACGTGTCCAGTCGTCAGAGTAGCTCGCACAGTCTCCGCGTTCCAGAGACCTCACTTCAGTCACTGAGTGTATTTCATTCACTCGGGTAAGAGGTCTCCTCTGTCCGCAGTGCTCATCTTAATGAAAGGAGCTCCGGCAAGGACTGAGTAAAGAATCCTGGTGGCTCCGTGGTTGAAGCCACGCGGCAGCTCCAAGGGGGAGAAAAAGTGGCCATCTGCTCCCCAAAAGATTACAAGCTAAAAATAAACTCAACCTAGAAAACCCTACACGTCAGTTCTCTTCAGTCCCAAAGGGTCACTATGAGTAGAAACCAACTGATGGCCCACAGGGACTACAGTGAGAGCTGTGTGTTATCCGCTAACGTAGTCCTGACTATAGATCGGAAAAGAGATGTCCAGTAGCTTGCTACGTGTCACATCGTGGGAGCAAGAGTGTGAACCCAGGCAGCTGGACTTGAGATCTTGTATTTGGCGTTGAGATCTGTGAATGGGGTTTTCCTCTAGCTCTGACTTAAAATGTCGTATTCACCTTTCGTGAATGAGGTGAAGGTTTCCAGGGCGGGCCGTCAGTTTTACATTCAACAACTTAGCAAACTTCTCATTGTCTTGTCCTGGAGCCATCATATCCCCACTCCACTCCAAACCAACCACACACCACCTCCCTCTTGCTGAATATGGTTTTTCCCCAATAACACCTCTCTGTCGGCCTGAGGGCAGTACGTTTGGTTCTGAGCGTACCACCTGTCAACGTTGACCAGAGTGGGGGCCCCTGGAGCGATCCGGGGAGGCTGCAGAAGCAGAAACTGTCCTTTGTCCTGGATTATGGCCTATTGAACAAAGGTCTTTCTTGTCATTGCCAGGGAAATGCTGAGGGACTTTACTTTCTGAAAGGGGGGCACGAGGCCAAATGAGCTTGGGAACGGATCCTCTAGCCCAAGGGTCAGCAAACCTTTGAGATGGACGAGCCAGTCCTGTCCCTTCGCATCAATTAAAAAAAAAAATCCTCCAGAGCCTTAAATATATTTTTACAAACAAATGAAATCACCATTCTCTGTAAATGAAACTATGATCGTTTTATTTTCATTTTCAATTTTCGGAGCCACTTGTGTACCAAAAGAGCCACAGTTTGCCGAGCCCTGGCCTAGCCGATGGCTCTGCCTTCTCCTTCCCCATCCTCCCCCTGGCAGCCATCACAGTCGGCTTCCCCTTGTGATCTTGGGGTGACTTGGAGCATCATGTCTTCCAGGTTCCCCCCATATCGTAAGGTGTTTCCCAGATTCATCCTTGGATGGTTTCATCTGACTTAAATTCTTATAACCAGAAAATCAAACCTGCCATCGGGTCATTCTGACACAGCGACCCTGGTGTTTCTGTGACGATGGATCTTTACTAGAGCAGACAGCCTCCTCTTCCTCCGTGGGAGCAGGCTGCTGTGCTGGCCATACCGTCCTTTCAATTCTTGTTCCTTCTTTTTGGCCAGGGAACAGTAGAGTGTGTGGGCAGAAGGATAGGAGGTGGGAATCAGATGGGATGCTTGAAAGCAAGGGCTTGGGCACGATGCCCCGGCTGTGGGGACAAGGACTGACGGTAACACAGGGTGACTAACCCGGGTTGGAGGCCAGGATCAGTGAAGCCGAGAAGGTAGAGAAACGGAAATGCCAAAAGTTGGGCGGGTCTTGTGAGTGTGGAAGGGAGCGAGAGTGGTGGTAGCAGTAGACAGAGGAAAGGCAGGCAGCCGATGCAATGTGAAATGTCAAAAGATTAAGCAACTTCCCCTCAAGAGGTTTACACAGGCAACCTTGAAAGGTTTCCATTGTAAGAGCCACTGGGGACATCAGCAGGGGAAGCTGCTATAGTGGATTCTGGGCTCCAGCGAGCAGACCTGGGGTGCGGGGGTGGGGGTGGGGGTTGGGAACAAAGAGACAGAAGATCAGACTGCTGGGAGGACGCTGGTGCTTTGTGGTGGTGACTGGGGCACGTGGGTGTGAGGTGTCACAGGTTTAACCCTACTACTCTGAAGGAAGAGGGGCCCAGGGGGCAAAATATGAACTGCCAGGCAGCATGTTTCACCTGTGTCTGCAATGGTATGGACCCGGACCTCCTCCAGGGATGTCTTCTCTGGGGCTGGGGCATCTGGGAATGAGAGTAGAGGGCCACCTGAATCCTGTGCCAGCACGTTGCTAGCACACCTGGAGAGCAGAGGTCTGGGGCTTGGCCCTTTTGTTGCCCCCTCGAGTTGTGGAGTCTGTTGATTAAGCCATTCAAACTTAAAAGCACTCTCACAACATCCAGCTCTAAGCTTTATACCTTTCCATCAGATTCTCAGCAATAACTTTGGCCGTGTGCCCTTGCCCTCTGAAAAAGGCAAATCGAGTGATGGAAAGGACCTTAGTTTGGTGATTGAAGCCAGCTTCTCACTCACCCAGGTGGCCCCACTGGCTTGTTTCACCATGTGATCCTGAGTCAGCCTCTCTGAGTTCCAGTCCTTCAACTTAAAATGAGGGGACCTTTACCTAAATAACAGGTTGACTTATAAAATGGAGAATATCACCCCTGAGGACTGACTAGCTCCCTTCCTGCCGCCGAGTCCATGCCGACTCACTGCGACCCCATTAGACAGGGTAGAACTGCCACCGTGAGTTTCTGAGACAAATTCCTTATAGGAGTAGAAAGTCCCATCTTTATCCAGTTAAGTGGCTGGTGGTTTAAAACAGCTGGTCTTACAGATCTCAGCCCAATGTGTAACCACTACGCCACCAGGGCTCCTTCATGAGTACTGAGGGGGGGTTATATATGGGACAATAGAAGATCCCTGGTGGTGTAGTGGTTATGTGCTGGGCTCCAGTTGTTACAGGATGAGCTACTAACCACAAGGTCAGCAGTTCAAAACCACCAGCTACTCCCTGGGAGAAAGACGAGGCTTTCTACTCCTATAAAGAGTTACCATCTCACAAACCCGCAGAGCCAGTTCGACCCTGTCCTGTAGGGTTACTGTGAGTCAGCAGACTGGGTTGATAGTAGCCGCAGCAATGAGCTGAAACAGAGGAATGGCTGGTAGAGGGTGGGCAGGGTTTGTTCTGTCATACATGCAATTAGCGGTAAAACCAGCTCAATGACACTTAGCCACCAGAATTTATGAGCCAGAAACAGCTCGGAAGACAGTCCATCGGTTCCGCCAGCTTTTCTTAGTGGTGCCCACTGAAATCCCTCTGGCCTCTTGGCCACTCAGTAAACGCCCAGACACAAACGCCCAGACACACTCCACCAGTAAGTCTTCAGCCTGAGGGCTCTCAGTTCCCGTACTCCGTGCGTGGGTTGGCAGGTCCACTGTGGCCATCTTGCACCTGTGTCCTTGTTCCGCGGTGACCTTTTCTCTGCTGCTGTGCCATACCATCTCATGATTTCTCTGGTGTGGCAACTCTGTTCCCTGGATCTGGGAGATTCTCAGAGCAGGGACCTCAGGTCTAATGGATATGCTCCCAGCTGTTCTTGGAAGTGAAGTGTACCTGT
Organism: Echinops telfairi; assembly: GCF_000313985.2. Classification (NCBI taxonomy): domain Eukaryota; kingdom Metazoa; phylum Chordata; class Mammalia; order Afrosoricida; family Tenrecidae; genus Echinops; species Echinops telfairi. The sequence goes on along the minus strand of NW_022111378.1, from coordinate 7,607,795 downwards.
CCCCTCTGGGGTTGCGAAAATGACCAGTCCCCTTGTTAGGGTTCCATACGCTGATTTGCATACCCCAACCTTCTTTCCATGGATACGATGAACCTTATCTACGTTATTAGCAAGCTGTCCAATCCCCTCGGGCCGTAAACACTCCTATCATTTGATGCAAACTAGGGCTAGAAAGGTCCTATTAAGTAATTCCCTGCCCCACATCACCAAATTGTTCTCAAGTAGCTTTATCCTCAGTGGTACGGTGCACAGGGCCTGTGTCCGCTTCACCTCACAGGAGTTGATGTCATTTCATTGTTTTCTGCCACGGTCGAGGATTTTAAAAGGCACTTCATAGTTTTTACTGCGCTTCCTGGATTCTGGCTGTCCGTGGTATATTAATATTGTTCACCAGCACCATCATCCAAAAAGGATCGATTCTTCTTTGGTCTGCTTTCCTCATTGTACAGTTTTTCCTTCCACATGCAAATGAGGTGATTGAAAATACCATGCTTTAGGTCTGAGGTATAGTATTCCTCTTTGACCTCTTGACTGTTGCTTCCACGACTGTTGGCTGTGGAGCCAAGTACAGCGGAACCCTTGGCAATGTCAGTATTTCCTCCCTGTTTCGTTCTCTCTCTGTTGAGGGGTCATCCACAGAGACGGCTGTAGTCCCGGATCTCCCTTAGCAAGTGTTCGGAGTCTTTCTGGATTTCGGCAAGCCAGGTTGGGTCATCTGCCGATTGCAGGTCGGCATTGCCTCTCCTTCAGTCTTGTTGCTGTGGCCCTCGGAGAGTCCAGCCTCCTGGATCATGTCCTCAGCGTACAGCTAGAATGTTAAATGATGGCCCATTCGGGGTGACTGGCCATGATGGCTTTTTATGGTATTCTTTGTATCTTTACATATTTAAGAACAGGTGTTCCCAAACAGTTCAGGAGAGAGGGATGCTCTCCATGCCGGCTGGTGCTCGTCAGTGTATGCCCTGGTTGACTGGGTTTCATGGCGGATGGTGTGCGGGAAGTCCCTTCTTAGGTAGAATGGCTCCAAGGGGTTTTCGTGGCTGCCATCTTTACAGAAGCCGTCGCCAGGCTTTTCCTCTGCTCCGCCGTTGGGTGGATTTGAACCACCAACCTTTAGTCTGATGTAGACTGCACCAGCAGGGACTTCATTAATTGAAGTAATCCAGGTACACAGGTCTAGCCCAGGGCCTGGCCTATGTTTGTTGTCCCTCAGTAGCTATAAGCCCATGGGGTCACTGCCAGTTGGAGTCAACCCAATGACAGTGGGTTTTAGCGCACAGGCCACTCGGGGACGGACGGAGAGCCTAGGGCCAGGGCAACAGCAGACGTATCAGCCAAAACGGGGCCTCTGTAGAGCCATTTTTGAAAGGTGACATTAACATTTAGGCTCTCTTTTTATTGTGGAGACTTTTAATTCGCAATACTTGTCATTCGCAGTTGTGGTTTTGCTTTTTCCTCCTGGTCGTCTTAATGTCTTTCCTTGTGTCCACTTCTCGTCCGCCAGGCGAGGAAGACGATCTGTCTCTGCTAACTGCACTGCTGGAGGAGAATGAGTCCGCCACGGGGTGTAACTCAGAAGAGGACAGGTCCTTGGCCCAGGAAGATGCTGAACCCGACCAATTTGATGAGCTGTTTGATGCTGATGGAGATGGTGAATCTTACTCAGAGGAGGCTGATGAAGGAGAAGCAGAGAGGAATGAAGACGAGAAGGAAAACCTGGCTATGCTCTTTGGAGACATGGGAGATTTGACAGATGAAGAAGAAGTTCCTACTTCGCAATCAACGGACAATAGGGCTCTTCCTGCCCCTACCTCAGGTCAAGAGAAAACAAATCAGGAACTGCAAGGTGATTTTAACTACTTAATTGTCTTCTTTAATTATTTTTGTGACCACCTCTCTGAGGTGTTCATTAAATTAGCTGCTGATTCAAGGATAGAAATAAATGACTTGACTGAAAATTGTGTGCTATAGGTCAAACATTTAAGGCCAGCAGTTAGCTGCTAAAGGGCCTCCTTGTGTCGGCTACAACTGATGCCCAGGCTGCAGCAACTTCATGGTGTTACAGCAGACGATGGCTTTACGATTGATCTGCATGCGGAGCCAGGGCTGCTACCACAAAGCTGCTGCGTGTCCATATCAGTTAAGATAGTTTATGCATCATGTATCATGATTTTCTGAACCCTGAAAACTTAACAGAAGACGTGTGTCTGATACCTGTCAGCAGGCAGATTCCATACCAGCTTAGATACTAGGGACGTTACCGGAAATCAAAGGGGATCTTACTTAGGGAGTTTTTTTGGGTGCTTATATTGCTCAAGCCATTTCAGTGTGTAATTGTATTGTGGAGCTCAAGATTGGGAGCAGGGAGTCGCCAAAATATTCCAGCATTTCCATCACGGAATAGCACATCCGTCACGTCGAACAACGTCCCCCTGGCTTGGTTCTTCATGTATTTTTCTTTTCTAGAGGAATTAAGGAAGCTTCAAGAGCAAATGAAGTCATTGCAAGAACAGCTCAAAGTAGCAACAATCCAACAGCCTGCAAGTCCGGCCTTTCTGCATAAATCCCCTGGTAATCAGCCTGTCATTCCGGACTCGTTTGCATCCCTTTACATTAAACGGTAGCCTTGACCTTGTTAACATTATACTCACAGTATCACATATGTGAAGTACATTATAACATAGCTTCTGCATCCAACTTGTGTCACGACAGCCCCTTTTCTTACTACTTTTCTTTTTCGATTGATATCGTGTTTATTTTATTTTTATCTTACTCACTTTTTTATCTTTTTAATTTTTTAATCATTTTATTGGGGCTCGTACAATTCTTATCACAATCCATCCATGTGTCAAGCACATTTGTACATTTGTTGCCATCATCATTCTCAAAACATTTGCTTTCTACTTGAGTCCTTGGTATCAGCTCCTCATTTTTCCCCCTCCCTCCTCGCTCCCCCCTCCCTCATGAGCCCTTGATAATTTATAAATTATTATTTTGTCATATCTTGCGCTGTCCGACGTCTCCCTTCACCCACTTTTCTGTTGTCCGTCCCCCAGGGAGGGAGTTATATGTAGATCCTTGTAATCGGTTTCCCCTCCCTTACTCACTTCTACTTTCCATCCAGTAGCTAAGTCCCCACGCCCGTCTCTTAAGGAGAAGAAGGTTCAGAGAGTCCAGGAGTCGACGAGCTTTTCTGAAGAACTTGATGTCCCGGTTCTCCCGAAAGCCAAGCGGGTGGCTCGGGCCCCAAAGGTGGCTCCGGCAGGTGAGGTGCTCCGTGTCTCACGGTTGCCCGCTGCTCTTGCTCAGTTGGCCAAGCCAAGACAGTCGGCACCTCCTGCTGTCTGTTGGCTTGTCTCATTTCTTCATTGAGAAAAGTAAATTTCGTAGGTTTCCTTCTCTATATCGCAAGTTGTACCCTTAGCAACAATGTAGCTATTTAGTGAGTTGACTTTTTCATTTTTAAAGTGAAAAAAAAACCCAAACGTTTGTTTTACTTGGACTCTAGTCAAGTGTAGCCACTGGACTGAACTCGCATGCCCAGAGTCTGGAGAGCTCATCTTCAGGCTTGGGACGATAAGTCACAAATTATGTTATCAATTGTCAGTGCCAGGCTGTAGCAAGCCAGAGAGAGTCCATTATAAAAAAAAATTTTTTTTAATGCAAACAGAGCACCCATCTGCCAGGAGTTTAGATTGGCACACAACTAAAATTTTATTTCATCAAGCACACAGTGTACGCACGAGGTAAAAATGAAAAAGGTGCCTACACCCTGTGGATTGACTGCTGGACTGAGTTCATTTAACCAAGGCGGTGGTTGTGTTGGAAGACTTCGCCCAAATAGCCCCCGATGACCCAGCTCAGAGTAAAAGGCATGTTCGTGATGGTGTGTATTCAGAATGGCCTCTGAACCACACTGGCTGTGGCAGTCAGAAAGCATGCTGCGGCCTCTGGCCTGGCAGCGGGTTGCACAGCTCGGGCATCTACCTGTAAATAGTGTCCACTCCCTTGCAACCTTTGGCATTATTGAGGTGACTCACTAAGCAGTGTTTGTAAAGTCTAGTTTTGAAGCGATGGGACTTCAGGGTGGTTTCTAAAGGTCTAGGATCACCTTGATCGTTGGAGCGATTATCCAAAGTGCATTTGGAAGTAAACAGCACTTTCTTACGTAAGAGGGAGTAATCATTTACTAAGAAAAATGCCTAACTTTACCAACCTTGGGTGGAATGCTCAATGCCTCTAAAATATGATTTCATTTAAGCAATAGTAAAATCTCCTCCTGTTACCACCCTCTCCTCCCGTCCCCCAAATAAAATGTAATGGGGGGAATGAAAGAAAAGAAAGTGAAGCCTGCTCTTGATTTTCTTCAGGCAGAGTTGGATGCAGACACACATCTCTAATACTTAGTCATCCTGAAGGAGGGCTAAACTCCCTTATCAAATCAGGCCCAGTGCTCTGTGTGCAGTGACAACTCAGTTAATGTCATTGCCAGAGTAACTAATAAGGTTCTAGAGCAGGGGGTTCTAGAGCAGCGTTTCTCAACCCGTGGGTCGCGACCCCTTTGGGGCTCAAACGACCTTTTCACATGGGTCTCCTAAGACCATCAGAAAACACATATTTCCGATGGTCTTAGGAACTGACACACTGCTCCTCTATCCATCTCCAGGCAGGTCCGCCCACATGCAGATACGCCCACATACGAGTACCAGGCATGATGACATCATCACGCCAACCCCATCACATACACCCTGTACAAATACAGGAACATGTAACGGGCTTGGCACCATAATGTACTTATTTGGACCAGTCACACATGTGTAGAGAGCAGCTACTGTGTTAAAGCAGCAGAATTGGAGGTAAAATAACACTTCATGAATTATAATTACTGAGGACAGAAATGACCTCGTTGACTTGCTTCGTTCTCTTGTAATTTGGTAGTTGTATGGGTTTGTGACCAATGGAATAGATCCAAAAAAGGCAAAAATACAGTTATCAATGTGACTTCCGTTTCACTTTGTATGTTCACTTCCCAGGGCCTCAAAGTTCATCTTTAGGGATGGCAAGTGCCCCATCCCAACCACTCCAAAATATTCCTGGGAACAAACCTAATGGGATGCAGAGAGATCAGAGCTGGAGGGCCCCAAAGAGCTCTGGGGACCAGACTCCACCCGTCTCTGTGGAAGCCTTCTCTGGCCTGAGGCTCAGGTCAGTAACTGGAGCCACCTGCCCGCTCTGCCCGGACACACCACCAGCTGGCTGTCCGCCTTTCAGAGAGCATGCTGTCCTTGCACGTCCTTGTCCCTCGCCCAGCTCTGACACTGCGTGTGACTCAGCATGTGACATTTAAGGAAGGCTGGTTTCCATCGCCAATAAAACACAGATCATCTGTTTTTAAAAAGGGATACTAAATTTGAATAGATAAGTAGTAAATTCAATGAAAGGGCAGAAACCTTTTGAATATATAAAAGTGTAGAGTTTAAGACTATAGTATCATCTAGTATAATTTAGTTATATGTATATATATATATATCTTGTTGACATGTCAGGTACTATCACAGAATGTAAAGAATTTGTGATCTTATTACTTTTCCAGTAGCTACAGTCGTTTCCAAAGAAAGCACACTTAGTTCTAAAAACGATGTACCATAAAGTGTGTGCCTTGACCATGCTCTATCCCAGGTCCTGGGATAGAAGCGGCCTGCTAGAGGTTCTGCCCCATCCCACCTCCCCGTCCCCCCCGGGCAGTGCCGGGCAATCTCACTTCTGCGCATGCCACCCACCAGTGACGCTCTCCTCCGCAGGCGGCCTCGCGTATCCTCCACAGAAATGAACAGAAAAATGGTTGGCCGAAAACTGATCAGACTGTCTCAGATCAAGGAGAAGATGGCCCAGGAGAAACTGGAAGAAATGGACTGGGTGACCTTTGGGGTCATTGTAAAGAAAGTCACTCCACAGAGTTCTAACACGGTAAGCCATTTGACCAGCTGCTTAGCCACGTCACCACCAACTTCCGCCGAGGGGGTCACCATCTGCAGTTGCTGTGTCGAGCCTCTCTGCCGGCATTGCGATGTGAAACGGCTGCTGTGCGCCGTCACGGAGGGGGTGGGGTGGGGGGTGTCAAGAGCACCCTGCTTAAAGGAAACCCAGTTGTGGAGGTGTTGTGGGCCTTCATTGCCCAGACCACTGTTGTATTTCATTGCTCCTTATTTTGGATGACACGTGTGGTTGCCCCTTGGACACTCCCCTGCCACCCACCCCACCCACCCCCAACCCCCAGTAGAAGAGGGGAACAGGTATCGCAGAGACTGACGGTCACATTAGATGTCCGCTGGCCATGGCAGAAGTTCTCAGACGGCTGGCTCACGCTGGGGTAGCGGTAGCGATGGCATGTTGCATTTGATGGCTATTACAACAGACCTAGCGAGTGTAAACACATCTCAGTTGACTGAGGCCGAGTGGGGAAATATCCTGTGACCAAGCAGGTTAGAGAACTTGGAGGCTAAGCCTGGTTCACCCTTTAACTGTGTGGCCTTGGGTTGACCTTTCTGCATCTTTTTGAACCAAAGATTCACTGCCATTGAGTTGATTCTGGTTCAGACTGACCCTAAAAGACAGGGTAGAACTGCCCTTGTGGGTTTCCATAACTGTATTTCTTTATGGGATAGAAGGCCAGCACTTTCTCCTGTGGAGTAGTTGGCAGTTTTGAACTGCTGACCTTGCAGCTAGCAGCCCGACTCATAACCACTATGCTACCATAGCTTCCTAATCTTATTGAAGGGCCTCCATTTATGTGTCTATAAAATAAAGTAGCTGCCTTGGGTTGTATTGAAAGTTTCTTCTAGCTTCGAAATATGATGCTTAGTCATGCTCCCTAATAGTTTCATTCTCTAATTTAGATCGTGGCCAGCTTTAGATTTGTCTGAGCTCTGATGGCAGGGTAATGATCTGCATTTTAGATTCGTAGCCCTATTACGGCGAGCACATCTGGTTTTCCTGTTTAAGGTCGTAGTTGGGTCACAGGCGGCTGCAGTGGTGCTGAAATAGCAGGTGTGAGTTTTATGTGAATGCTCTTCGGAAGCAGTGACAAGCCCCAGGACGAGGGATACACACAGCCCGCCCCGTGACTCCGCCACACCCACATGCCTCTGCGAAGCAGCTCCGCTCAGTATTATCCAAACCGCTGTGCTTCCGTAGTTTCTAACAGGAGAAGTTATTCTAGTAATAGACGGGCCAGCATTTTGACTTATGTTTCTTCAGAGGATTAATACCTCTGAACTCATGCAACTAAAACCTCGAGCAGTTTTCTTACAATTATGGGGTTTTTTTGTTAATCTTCTAAGCTTAGCATAGATTCAATAGTATAGAGCTGGAACCTCTTTGTTTTAAGTATTGTTAAGAGTACCTGATATCTATCCATATCAGTAAGTTACAAAATTGTCTCAAAGCATAGCTTGCCTTTGTCTCTGTCCCACTGCGCGTGTGCGTGCAGGAGTGTGTGTGTCATGAGGAGGGCACTGCCGTCTCCCTGACCGAACCGCCGACCTGGGAGTTCCAGGATCCAGTAACACGTTCACCCCTGGCAGCCTTCCTAAACGCTCCTCTCTGAAATAAGGGCACTGCCAAAGCCCAGGGGAAGGATTAATGTGTACTTAACAGACATTCTGGTGATTGGCTATGTAGTGTGGAATATGTTTTTTCTGTACTAGAACCTGCAAGTCTTACCTGGCAATAACGTAACCCATTCTTCAACCTTATGAAGCTATGAATATTTATTCCAGGGGAAAACATTTAGCATATGGCGGCTGAATGATCTTCGGGACCTGACACGGTATGTGTCATTGTTCTTATTTAGAGAAGTTCACAAAGAACTTTGGAAGACCGAACAAGGCACTGTCATAGGATTGCTCAATGCTAACCCTATGAAGCCCAAGGACGGGTCAGAAGAGGTAAGACTTTTTCCAGGCACTGCCCCTCTTGCCTGTTTTGGTCATGATGATTTAGCCAGGTTTTATCAATAAATTACCACCGGGCAATTAGTCCTAATTCTCTATCATTCTGCCTCCACTAATGTGGATTTGTGAGTGTGTGCTTGTTGGTTCTACTCTTTCTCACACACACACACTTTATGCTCACATTCTCTTGGCCTTGCCTTCTTGGTCACAAGATGGCTTTGAAACTTTAGCTCTCCCAGCTCCGTTCAGGGCAGGAAGTAGGGTGGGAGGCTGAGCTAGCCTTGTCAGTCCTCTATCCAGAAAGCGAACACCATGAGAGAAGAGTTACTGAGGACGGCCCTCAGGGCCACGCTCTCAGGATACATAAGGCCAGTGGGCTCAACACAGCCCACAAAGAACAATGTTCTGCATCCTACTTTGGTGAGTAGCAACTGAGGGCTTAAAGATTGTGAGTGGCTATCTAAGGTGCAGCTACGAGTCTCTCCCTGTCCAGATTAAAGAGGAGTGGGGAAAATGGAAGCTGCATAGAAGCAATTAGTCCAAAGGACTAATGGGACATGTAAAACCCAGCCTCCGTGTCCCTGAGCTGGTGCTCAGCTACTGCTGCGGGCATCTCTGGAAGGAATCACAATGGGAATCCTGAGTGGAGCGGGAGAAGAATGTAGCACATAGCTCAGAACCATACAAACAACCAGCCGTGCAGGTCTGATAGAGACTGGTGGAAGGCTGGGGTCCTTAAGCACCTGCAAGCCTGCAGCTCAACTTAGCCTGGCAGCTCACCTTTCACCCAACAACAGGCCTTTAGGTGAACAGTATCACCCAGGAGGTGTGCACTCCATGGGCCAAGCAGCTGTCAGCCCCAAAGGGCAGCCTTTGCCCTGAGATGGACAGCTCAGCAGGCAGGAAGGATGAGAATCGGAAGCACAAACGGAATGAGGCTGATACATTGTAGGAATGGCAAAGTGCACGTGAGGGAGGGAAAAAATGAGGAGCTGTTACCACGGGCTCAAGTAGAAAGCAGGTGTTTTGAGAATGATGATGGCAACATACGTACAAATGTGCTTGACGCAATTGATGTCTGTATGGATTGTGATAAGAGTCGTATGAGCCCCTAATAAAATTATTTTTAAAAAGAAGAAGTAACATGTATAAAGTGCTGAATCGGAAACCATGTTGCTCAGTCCCTTTCACCCAAATCACAATACAGAGTTACAAAAAGGAAGGAGGAGAAGGTGTTCCCCATATATTTTTCTTACCTGCTCCCATGACCTGGCTTAATGTAGCCATTGCCAAAAAACAGGCTGTGGGTCCATCACCTGAGGCTGAGCAGCTCACCACCCTAAATCATCACAAAGAGGGAATGAGTGATTAGAACTTTAATTATGTCTTTCATATTCCCATCTCTACACTACTTCATAACCGCTTGACTTCAGATTCCTTTAGACTAATAAAGCCTCACATCCTTGCCAACCATCCTTACCTGCCTTGTCTCCTACCTCACGTCTTTTTTCTATAGGTGTGCCTATCTATAGATCATCCTCAGAAGGTCTTGATTATGGGTGAAGCGCTTGACCTGGGCACCTGTAAAGCGGAGAAGAAGAATGGCCAGCCCTGCACCCAGATGGTCAATTTGGTTGGTTCTCACCTTGTTCACTTGGGTTCTGCTACCGAAGGGACCTCTGAGGAGTAACTTGTAGGTTCTTTAGCTCGAGCGACCACTTTGCAACTGTTCCTCCCCAACAGAAAGGGGCAGGAGGAGAGACTGGATGTGAATTTTGCAGGACAGTGTGGTCATAAACAGTTGCAGGTGACCAGTTTCAAAAAGGGCATATGTATGTGTAAGGGCAGGGAGATGGTAACCTCCAGAAGGTGTTTCTGTTTTTTTCTCTTTGCCAAATAACTAGAAACGCTAAGAAAACCAGGTTTTTAGCTTCCTTCTGAGATCAAGCACAGGGCAGTGAAACACACTTAGTTTATATTGTATCTTCCCTTAGTTTATATTGTATCTTCCCTTAGTTTATATTGTATCTTCCCTTAGTTTATATTGTATCTTTTCATCAAGCTCTTTTAAAAAGTCTTTTTGAGATCACCTTTAGGGATCACACAAGTCGCCCTTGTAAAGATGCCATTAAGTACGTCTAGTACATTCACAGAGCTAGGCAACCTACACCACTGTCTAATTTCCGAAGATTTTCATTTCTCCCGTGTCAATTAGCGCTCACCTGTACCCTCTGGAAATCGCGAACGTACTTTCCGTCCCTATGGTTTGCTTATTCTGGACATTTCCCATCAGTAGGATCCGCTCACACAACTAGGGGGCCTGTCTGGCTTTCACTGATCGTAATGTCATCCAGTCCTTGTTTGTGGCTGAAGGCTCCATTGTCGAGATAGACCACGTTTTCTTATTCCACTCACCCGCCGGTGGGCCTTGAGGTGGCTTCCACGTTTGGCCTTCATGAATAGTGCTGCTAGGAGCGTCCATGTACAAGTTTTTGTGGGGGGCGGGCTCTCACTGCCTTTGGATACGTATGTAGAATTGCTAAATCCTACGGTCACTCGATGTGTACTATTTTAAAAAACCGCCAGACTGTTTTTCAAAGCGACCAGCCCGTTTTACAGTCCTACCACAATGAATGAGATCCCGAGCGTCCACATCCTCTCCAGGACTTGTTAGTGTTGTGTTTTCTCTGTTGCAGCCATCCCCGTGGGTGTGCAGCGGCATGTTTAAGGTCTTTGGAAGGAAGCACCTGAGAGGTTTGGGTTTTATCTCTGGGGGAGAGAGGAGGTCTCGAGGGAAGAGCCTCACAGATCTCCATTGAGAGCATGGCATTGTGGCGAGGGCAGGAGCTTGGCATTTTCCCATGGAGTTGGCCCCTGACTCCGGGCCCACGTACCCACACAGGACCAAGGCTGCCCAGCTCTCTTCAGAGTTAGATCAGGAGGCCCTGTTACCCGTCATGTCCCCAGCTCCCCCCGACTCCTGTTGATTGAGTATCAGAGAAACACGCAAGCCTCCCCTGGCAGGTGGTGATGGCTGGGCCTTGGGTACACCAGCCAGGGACTGAGCCAGCATCTCCTGTGTGGAAGGATAGTACTCCACCACTGAGTCACCACATCCCTGAAAAAGCCATTGTCACCATACCTCGGAGCCCACGGAATAGAAGGGCGCTTGGCTTCTTTGGCTGAAAGAGCAGCGCTGCCCCAGGAGGCAACCTGGGCAATCCCTAGAAACACCTCGCTCCAAGCTGATTTTCGTTTACATTTTAGAAAGGAGGCAAAGGAGACAAGCGTTCGGTCTTCTTCTCTCACCAGTCCAGTGCTCCAAAAGGGGTTTAAGTGGAGACCTTTCCTCTTAGTAGCTGCTTAGCTCTTCCGCATGGGGAGTGGTCTTGGGTGTCATCAGGGGGCTGGGCACGAACAGCAGCAGCGTGGGAAGCTGAGGGGAAAGAAGTGATCTGACTCCCACCCCCCCCCACCCCCACTTCAACCCTGGGGCCCTAACCCTGACGCAGCTGCTCTGTTGCAGAGGGACTGTGAGTACTGTCAGTATCACGTCCAGACTCAGTACAGGAAGCTGAGCGCAAAGCGAGCCGACCTGCAGTCCACCTTCTCCGGAGGACGGGTTCCAAAGAAGTTCACCCGCAGAGGCGCCGGCCTGAAGGAGCGGCTCTGCCGCGACGGCTTCTACTACGGAGGCGTCTCCTCCGAGTCGTACGCGGCCTCCGTGTAAGACGTTGTTCTCAGGGCTTCGGGCGGCACAGGGTGCTTTTCTCGTGGGAACGAGTCCAACGGTTGGAATCGTCTGTAACTGTCACAGGCTGTTTAGGTTCTAGGATCCACCGCTCGCTTTAGTTCAGGGAGAAAGGAGGACACACAGAAGGGAGCTAGCTGAGTCCTGATGTTCCTGGACGTACAGCCCAGACTCCTGTCTGACTTCTGATGGGGAACGTGCCCCTTTATATATCCGAGTCTATTATAGAAGCACATTAATGGCGTGCCAGCACTGCTAACACACATTCTGCTCCATTCCACTGGGTACTATGTTAAGGATCCGTTAATGTTAGCGTTACCAGCCCTGAAATCTCCCCCAGGACTCATCCGAGTGAGCTCGCGGCCCTCAGAACGCACATCCTACTAAACCAATGCCCCTCGGTGAAGTGCCGCAGGGGGAGGACGAGGGTGTGGCTGACCTGGCCCTCCATAGACTCCCTGGCCGCGGGCTTCAAAGCCAGGAAACCCAGTGTACAGAGAGCACACATCTGAGCAGAAGAGGTGAGCTGCGATGGGACTTTGTTCTCGATTCCACAGGAATTAGCCGAGAGAACTCGCACTTCATTTGATAGCATCGAACACAATTTAGCAATCTAAAACAGCATCGGCACTTTTTCCAAACGGAAAAAAGGGAAACCCTTACATTATAGATGATTGTGTCAGCCTTCCAGAAGCTGTCCATGGCCCCACTGCCTAGATTCCTGTTCATTCCTGCCTATGTGTGCTTCTCCGTGTTCTCTTTGTGTACCATATGTGCAAATGCCTTCTAGTATGGAATGAGACCACACGGGGACTGCACCTGTGTTATCTTCTCTTTTGCCCCATTTTCACTTCATACTCCTCCGGCATTATTTTTAGGGGCTCTGACCACTTATGGAAGCAGTTCCCTGTGGGTGAGCTCTGATGTTCTTTCTGACGTTCTCCATTACAAGCAGAGCTGCAGTTAACACCCGCAGCTTTGGGGCAGTCCTTCGTTATTGTCAGAGTCCCTGACTCCTCAATCCCAGTGCTGGCATAACCTCCAGCGCCCTGACCTTTGCCTGTGAACTATGTGTGCCACGGGGTAGCCGGCTTCAAGTTCCGGTGCTCTGAGGAAGAAAGGTGGGCGCTTTCCGATAGCGGCACCACACCTCCTCGAGCCCCTCAAGGCGCTGATGGTCAGTGGTTTTTCTTGGGGGACGTGGCTCTTGTCATTGCAGGGCAGCGGTTCTTGCTCCGAAGAAGACGATTCAAACCACTCTGACCAACATGGTTGTCAAGGGCTCCAACCTGATTATCCAGGAAACGCGACAGAAACTCGGTAACCTTTCCACATGAAATGTCTTTCTGCGGCTCGGAGTCTGTGGGATTGACAGTGGTTATGATACCCACGCCTCACGGAGAATCAGGCGCGGTCAGGAGTCACACCTGGTTGGCTGTCTACTGTGAAAAGGCATCCTCGTCTTTCACCAGCTGCCACGGGGTCGACTCCCACTCCCAACGACCCGCCGTGTGCCAGCGGACCCTGCGCCCCAGAGAGTTTCCAGGGGCTGGGCTTTGGGAAGATGGTTAGCAGACCTTTCTTCCAAGGCGCCCCTGGGTGGGCCTGAACACCCAGTCTCTCAGTTAGCATTTCAGCACATTCCCTGCTTGCCTGACCAGGCACTCCTATGAACTTCTTTGAACCAGCTGGGCCTAAGTCTTATTGCCCAGCAGTAGGGCCAGTATTAGGGACCTGGTCGAAGCTGCTAGCTATCTGTCGTTAAAGCGGTCTCGATCAGAAAACGCCCCCCATCCTAGCGTTGGTAAGTGCTGTTGAGTCAGCTCCAGTTCGCAGCGACCCTGTGTAGCAGACCGAAACACCGCGGGCCTGCGCCGTTCTCACGCTTGTTAGGGTTGAGCCCCCTGTTGGAGCCCCTGTACTCTGTATGGCTTTCTTCATAAGCTGGTTGGGGGTGCGTGTGGGCCCTGGGCCATGTATTCCAGAAATAATTCATGAAATGGCCCAGCACATACTAATTGCATAGTTTCCTAATAAGTAGAAGCATGGCTGTAGAGGCAAGGATGCCTCCTTTATTTCTCTGGGTGTTTTTGTCTACCTCGTTTGTAAATGACTACATTATAAATATGAAAATATGGGCTGGTGACTCATCGGCCACCAAGCAGACTGAAGTTTGGATCTGCTAAGTTGGTGCCTCGTCGTCACAGGATTGCCGCAGAAGAGCTTGTCTTGTTCTGAGGAGTTCAGAGAGCTGATGCACTTGCCTACCTCCGGAGCCAGGAACTTAAAACGGCACTTGGCCAAAGCCAAGACATCAGGTGCGGTCCGCTTGGTTCTAACCAGTTGCCCTCGAGCGCCCAGGTCCCAAGTGTGTCAGAGTCTAACTGCTCCTCGGTGTCCCTCAGCCTCCACTGAGCCCTCTCAGACTGTGCCTCTGTGTTTTAGGGGCTGCGGGGAGCCCTAACCTTGCTGCTATTCAGTCTATCTCGGCATCAGCCCTCTTAAAGCAGCAGAAGCAGCACCTACTGGAGAAGAGAAAAAAGAAATCAGAAGAAATGCAGAAGCGGTAAGAGGAGCGGTCGTAGAGCCTGTGTGGAGAACACTGGGGGAGCCTCCGAAGGTCTTCATGGATTTAGTAGGACTTCTCAGTAGTTTCATGAACAGCGAAGTCAGTTATAAGCGAAGAGGCAATCCTTGGGGAAGTAAGGGAATGAGTTTAGACTCACATGCGTTAGACTGAGGCGCCCAAGGGAACCCTGCCGTGCTTTTCCTCCTGTGCCCACAGGAGACGTGATTGTGAGCGCTCACGTGTGCTCTGCACAGCGTTGTGGGCCTTGTAGGAAAGGAGAGACCTGCCCGCAGGCTCAGCCCGGGGTCTGCGAGACTGGGTACGGGGGAGTGCAAAGAACACTGGCCTTGGATTACCTGGTCCTTCTAATCTGATTTGGGGCCCCAGTTTCTTCATGTGTTTAAAAATGGTTTGGGCTAACTGATAGCTGAGGTCTTTATTCATTTTAAATAGCCCTGAAACCTGTATGTAAAATACCATGCATATCTAAGATCTCCCAGCCCAGGTCCAAGGCCCTATCTGCTTATTTTGTTTCTCGGTGTTTCTTTAAAGATTCCTCCAAAGCTCGAGTCAAGGAGAGTGCCCAGCTCTGCCGTCCTCTTCTCGACAGCCCACTTCTCCGCCTCCACTAACCCGAGCTGAGCTTCCCAGCCGGGAGGCCACCCAAGCCCCACAGACGCCCAAGCTTGGGCGAGGCATCGCCGAGGGAGAGGATATTCTCTTCTTTGATGAGTCGCCACCACCAAGACCAAAACTGGGTGCTTTAGCCGAAGCCAAAAAGGTGACTGGCATGTGTTTATCTTCCTGACAGCATTCATACTTTTATACCAGGAACGACAGACATTAGCAGCTATTCCTTCGCCAGGAGGACTGTAGTTGAAGAAACTTAAGATGATAATGATATCTACATAATGCTATTCATTTAAACCAAGAAAGGTAGCCACTATCCACGCTTTCCTGCTTAGAGGAAGGTAATATTTTACAGCTGGAGACAGCGGCAGTGGGGAATCATTCTTGGAACGGTTTTGAGGCTGCAGAGTAACACAGTGCCTTTCAAGCTGGTTTAACAGTGGGCTCCCTCTTCGAAAGATCTCGTACAGTGCCCAATCGGTAGACCAGCGATAGCGGTCCCTCTGATGGAAGTGGAGGCGAGATGTCCCCCAGTTCACTGAGATAACCAAATTAAGGGCAGAAGACTCACTACAAGCCAAATCTTTGCACTTCATAAGACTGGTTCAAATAACAAAACTAATAGCAATTGCCAGCATTGCTAACCATACTTCAGACATGTGATGCTTTGCATGCATGCTCTCTGCTGCGTGCAAGTGCATGCTTTGCATATTTTGTCTCGTTTGCACAACGACAAAGTTCAAAGAAAACTAATGCATTGTCCAGTTACACATACATGCATCAACTGAAGCTGAATGTTTAGGTAATTTGCCGAAGAATGCAAGCTCTTAAGTGGCAGGGCTGAAACTCAGACCTAATTCTGTTTTGCTCCAAAACAGATTTCCAAAGTAGTAACGAGATTCCTCACTACGCCCCAGAAACCAGGGAGTTTTTCTTCTGGGGCTGAACAGGAAAGTCTGAAATGTCTTCCCTGGTCAGTCTCTAGTGGTATGAGATCTTCGCAAAATGCCTGCCCGGCCTCTGCGGTCTACACTCTACTTAGGTTAAACTGTTCGAGGTCTGTTTCCCATGCATTTACAGTTGTAATAATTGCGGTAATGCTGCGAAGAGCGACCACTCACTAGGTAATGACAAGAGGTGCAGGTTTACAGAGCCTGCCTCATCCTTCTGATATTCATCTCCCTTGCCATTTTCCCCCCTTAGTTAGCTGCAATACACAAATTAAGGACAAAAAAACAAATTCTTACCAAGACGGACCCAAACAGCATTAAAAGGAAGCAAATGGACCCGGAGGATGTCTTGGAAGTGATGGAACGTGTAGAAAAAAGCGCCACCTTTTCTCCTCCAGGTACGGCAGCGTTAGCAATCCCTGATTTCAACAGTCATGATCATGCTTCCTGTTCCTTCTGCGTGTGGTGGTGGTGGTGGAGGTGGAGGTGGTGGTGGTGGTGGTGGTGGTGGTGGTGGAGGTGGAGGTGGAGGTGGAGGTGGTGGAGGTGGTGGTGGTATTACTTGGCATGGAGTCGTTTACTCATGGAGCCATCTTGAGATACTCATGGAGACCCTGCCAGACCCGGTGTCTTCCCTATAAGTTGTTGCAGATCAGAACATTGTGATCCATAAGGTGCCATTGGATGATTTCTGGAAATAGATCGCCAGGTCTTTCTTCTTAATTTGTCCTAGTCTGGACGCTGTGCTCAGACCTGTACAGTATCATAGCTGTGTGGTAGCCAGGTGTTGACTGGCTACATATGAGGTGGATTGACCAGGAACCAGACCAGGTGTCCTACATAGAAGGTGAAAGAGAACCCTGTTGGTGTTGTGGGTTGTTACGCAATTAACCTTAAGGCTGGGGGTTCAAAAGCACCAACCATTCCATAGAGGAAAGGTGAGGCTGTCTGCTTCTGCAAACACAGTCATGGAAACCCTCTCTCGGCTC
>NW_022111378.1:7587090-7590832 GCF_000313985.2 Echinops telfairi | reverse complement strand
GGTGGTGGTGGTGGTGGTGGTGTGCCCGTGAGTTGGTGCTGACGTGTCCCACGTACAACAGCCCAACCTTGTGTTACCTGCGAGCCCCTGAGTGCAGCCCCTCCATACAAGGGGCCTAAATCAAGTTTCTGCCATCTGCAACTGACCAATCTTTATGATCGCATTAAATTTCAATGAAATTATACGCAATTTTAACACTCGGGAAAAGATTGCGCGTTGTTGGAGCTTTGTATTGACATTAGTATAAAGGCTTCCTTGAGAGACATAGAATCCCTTTGTTTTGTTGAAGTTGGCGATGTTATTTGAAAATCAATTACAAGTAGAATTTGTGTTATTGCCTATTATTCATAATAGCTCCCCATTTTAAGATGCAAAAGAGATGCTAATGCAGTAGTCCACTCTGCCATGGCTTCACTCCACAGCCTCAGTTCTACTTCTCAGCCTATTCCTAAGAACCTCTCGCTGCTGATAGCAGTGGAGAAAGTGGCCTGAGTGAAGGACATGGGAGTTGAGTGGGTGGACTTCGCTAGCCTTCTGACATTCTTAACAGTTGAACTCTTTCCTCTCGGCTCTAGCTGAGGGTGAACTAGAACCGGCCAAGAAAAAGTGGAAGGAGCAACTTGCCTACTTGGAATCTGAAGAATTTCAGAAAATTCTAAAGGCCAAGTCTAAGCACACAGGCATCCTCAAAGAGGTGAGAGAGCCCAAAAGACAAAGAGTGGATTTGCTCGTCACCGGCCCTGGCATTCCCCGTGCCTCTTCTCTAATGGCACTATTTCATGTTGCTCCCTTTTCCTGAAGTCAAACTCACGGGTAATGTAAGTGATGTCCACAAGTAACTCCCGCATTCGCCATAAATGTGGTAGGGTCACCAAGATCCGGAAAAAGTAAAATGAATGCATTCGACATCACTGAATGGTACATGCAGGAACTTGAATCACTTGAATCGTTTTCTTTTTTGCCGTATATACTCTCAATAAGAACACATTTGTTTAAAAAAGGAAAACAACAAAAGTAGGTATTTCAGTATGTTGCTACGTAGGCACAATTACACTAGAAGAAATTATAAAATAGACTTACATTTAAAAGTATAAATGAGGCAGCTAGAAATGAAGACTAATAGGCATGTGTTTTCTTGGCAACTTTTTTAATGCCACCATGGGTATATTTCTCGGACAGTGATTTTTTTTTTTTTTTTTTAGGATAAAACTGAGAAACTTTCACACACACACACACAGTATGAACGCCACGCACACACATTTTAGGGTTCTATATAACAGTTGGGTTCTAGGGTTGTGTTCAGCTTGTCAGCGGCCTAATACCCCACAGAACATTCAGAAGCCACGTGGGAACAATTCTTTGTTGGGGGTGGAGGGTGCTGCTCAGTATTGAAGAAGGTACCGCAGCCTTTGTCCCTGCCAGGAGTGCCCCTCAATCATTAGGACCGCAAAAAACATTCCACGCCTTTTCAAAGCAAGTCCCTTCGGGGCAGTACCATCCTCAGGTCGTGCCGCTGCTCGGAAAGGTCTGCTCCTCGTGCCATTCACCATGACTAGCCAAGCCAAGACCTGCATGTCACACATCTCCCCACTGGACTTGACGCCCGTTCAGGAGAGGTGCTACAGTCACCCAGACTGTCACCCTGAGCCCCTGCCTCTTGTGGCCACCAGAAGGCTAGACCCTTTTCCTCTCTAGCTGCAGTGACTCCCCAGCTTGCCCGCACTCAGCTGGCCACAGCTCTCTGCCCTCATACCTCTTTCCACTTGTTCTAAACAAAGGGATGTCTCCCGCCAAGCACTTGATCTGGAGACTAATGTCTAACAGGCTGCGCTGTTACCGCGAGACTCCTGCCGAGTACATCCCCTATGTTGAATGTGTAGGTACTTGACTCAGTACAATGTTGTTTGGAATCTTTGTGGTTTTGATTTGTATTTGGTGTTTTAAAAAGCTAGTGCTTTTTTTTTTTTTTTACCTACTAAGGGTTGTTTCTACTTAAATCTTCCAGTGGCTGTCAGCTCATTTAGGTTTTGTCAAATGTCTTCATAAAATTAAACTGTCTTTTCTGTTCTCTTGATTATTAATGAGCTGCTACCCGGGTAGATATATGATTGGGTACCAGGCTCCTCCGTGCCTTGTCATTACAGGCCGAGGCAGAGCTGCAGGAGCGCTATTTTGAGCCACTGGTGAAAAAAGAGCAAATGGAAGACAAGATGAAGAACATCAGAGAAGTGAAATGCCGCGTGGTGACGTGCAAGACGGTGCGTGAAGGAGGGCTTGGGCCCCGCGGCCCTGTTCGTGTTGGGAGTTGAGAATGTGGGCTCATAGCTCATGTCTGGAGACCAGCTCATGTTGTTTACGTAGACTGGAAACAAGCCACATTGGGAAACCAGTTCTGGCTCCCTGCCTGCTTGGCTGCTTCTGTCTGATGAGAGAGCAGTTATAGATGAGTCTCCCCTGGCATCAGACCACTGCTCCCTGCTCTGTGCATGAGACTCTGCCATCTCTTTCCCCTGGACCCCTGCATCATACTTGTTCTTACTTCTCAAGTTCCTAATATCTATTTGATCTTCACAACCTCTGGGTCCTTGGCTAAACTATCTGACTTGGCATCCTAATATTTATGTCTTTGGTGATTCTTTCGTTTGCAAGAATTCCAAGGAGTTAGAGATGAAAGAAATCCCAAAGTCCAACTCCTCTGAGATGCTCATCTGCTCCGCTGAGTATATTATATTCCCTCGTGTTTTCAGTTCTGCGGAATCACTGCAGTGAGGAAATGTCTCAGGTGGTGGGTGCTGTTCGGTCCAAAACCCAAAGGTCGGGCAGGGGTGAGCCAGATGCTGGGTCCAGAGGACATTATCCACTCCTGGCTCTTGCCAGTGATGAGATCACACCCCCTGCTTGTCAGAGGGCTTTTTTTTTTTAATGTGCCCCAGAATAGCACTGCTCACAATTACTCCCCCCACTTCTTACCAGACTCATGCAAGGCAAGGTTGTTTGGTTGCGGGGGAGAGGGGTGGCGGGGGAAGCTACCTGGTACAATCAAATTAACATATAGCCCTCCACCCAAATATAATGCACTGTCCACCCTGGACTGTATCTTGTTTTTGCACACACCATGTGCAAATGTTTGTGTGGCAGGATGTTTCCAGTTGACATTGGCCTCGTGCTAATCTTAATCAGCCAGGCTTCCCCCAGGCCACTCCAGAAGCAGCATTTCTCCTGGAGCATATGGTTCCTTACATCCATCACAGTAACAGCAACCAAACTGCCATAGAGTGGATGCCAATTCACAACCTTATAGCACAGGGTGGACTTGCCCCTGTGAGTTTGCGAGACTGTAACTCTTTACGGGAGTGGGAAGCACGTCTTTCTTCTAGGGAGCAACTGGTGGTTTCGAACTGCTGGCCTTGCGATTGGCAGCCCTACTTATAACCACTCTACCACTAGAGCTCCTCTTTTGGTTTGTTTTTGGAGTAGATAATGCCCTCCAAAGTAAGACTATCTAACCACAGGTGTATGAAATCCAGAATTATATCACATAAGGCATTATGGCTGGGAGGACCTTATTCATTGAGCATAATTCAGTGGCTTAGCAACTAAAATGTCTCAAGTCCAAGTGTGACTGATATTTTTGTTCGTGTTTTCAGAATTTTCACCTTATGTCTGTTGGGAGATCCCAATCCTAAGTCCTCTGTTCCAATGTTAATAAGTAAGAAGTGTTTGCAGAGAATCTTGCAGAACA
>NW_022111378.1:7580975-7586150 GCF_000313985.2 Echinops telfairi | reverse complement strand
TCACCACAACATGAGAACAACTGTCTTAAAGGGTCACGGCATTAGGAAGGTTGAGAACCACTGAGCTAGATCATCCAAGAAGATCGCCCTATCTTAAGATCAGCTCATTGGGAACCTTGATTTCCTCTGCCGTCTTGAATTCCACTTTGCCACGGAACCACTGGTTCCAGAGATGAGGACATGGACATCTTGGGGGCAGGGTCAGCCTGCCACAGCGGGCATTTCACGCTGCGTTTCTTGAGGTTGCCGAAAATTAGAGTTATTTATCTAGACTCGGTGTAATTACCAGAAATTACATTGTACTCCCCTGGCACCCGCTTCAAGCTTTACCTTCCATTTCTTGTACTTTCCGACACTTCTGAGGATCCAAATTAAAAATCTACTGTTTCATATTCTCTACCTTGGGTTTAGTTTATAAATTAGGAATAATAATGTACTCTTCTCCCTCTGACATATTTGTCAAACAACCACTGATAGGCCTTCATAGATAGGTCCCAGGTAGGGACGACCATGGGCTAATGTGTGTGCTGTGTTTCATTTTATATATTCACCAGCATGTACGTTACTGTTGTTACCGTGTGCGCGCGCATCAATTACAGCTCTCCATTGCCCAGTGTGACAGAGTGGAACTGCCCCAGAGGGTTTCCGCGGTGGCTGACTGTTTGGAGATTTACCACATCCTTCTGTTGGTTTCGCAGTGTGCCTACACTCACTTCAAGCCCTTGGAGACCTGCATCAGCGAGCAGCACGACTACCACTTTCATGACGGCGTGAAGCGCTTCTTCAAGTGCCCCTGTGGAAACCGGAGTATCTCGCTGGACAGGCTCCCTAAGAAGCACTGCAGGTAGGAGAACTGCCAGGGACTCACTGGTTCTTTCCCCGCCTAGGCCAGACTCGTCCACCGGAACATTGGACAGTTGTTCTTGTCTGATTCGCATCTTTTATTTCTAAGGCTTCTTAAGCCTCCTAGATAGCCTTGATACTAGAGACACTGAAAGGAAGAGATCCTGTCTACTCGCTGCCACATCCCACGGTTTACTAACTACTAACCCGCTGCCCTTGAGTCGATGCCAACTCTTGCGCCCCTGTGGAACAGGCCCAACCGCTCCTGTGGGTGTCCGAGGCTGCGGCGCTCTACAAGACTCAGTCTCCTCTTTCTCCCATGGAGCGGCTGGTGGTTTCTAACTGATGACCTGGAGACGAGCAGCCAACCCGGAACCCACCGTGCCAGCCAGGCTTCTGTTTCAACTCAGAGACCCTCTCTAGGGTTCCTGAGACAATGACCCTCCACAGGAGCAGAGAGCCTCGTCATCCCCCTCAGGGGGCGGGCAGGTTGGAACCAGGGACCTTGAGGCTAGCAGCACAACCTTTACCCTTCAGAGCCTCATATCCTAGTACTTCCTACATTGCCTGGCCCAAAATAAGCCCTAAAAAAAATTCAAGAATTAAATGAAAGGTGGTTTGACAAATATATGTGCAGTTGTTGAGGCCTCTCCGCTCTCCAGGAGTTCATCCTCTTTTTAAATTATTGTGAACGTGTGTATAGTGTCTTTTAAGGGTCTTCTGGCTCTGTCTTTCTTTTATGAGGGCAGGGGCTTCAGAGGCAGAGCGACCAGCATGACATACACAGGTTTATTCCCAACAGTACGTGTGTAAACATGGTCCTGTGATCAGTGATGGCTGTAGACAGGTGTTTGGGGTGAGCAAATATCTTAGTCTCCTTAAGGCACTTTCTCCACAAGGGTCCAATCAAAACAGTGATTTCCAAGGGCACTCGCTGAGCCAGAGAAGCATTCAGAAGCTTACCACCACTGTGTTTGTTTTGTTTGTTGTTTTCATCCCAAAAGGTATTGATTGGTTTTCTTGAAGGACGCAGGCTGATCATGTAGTGTGTTAGGAAGAAGTTTAAGAGAATTAGAATCTGCACTGGTTATCAAGAGGCCAGGAAGGTTGTCCGGAGGAATTCTTCTCCAGCATGACAAATGCCCCTGCGGGTTTTTCAAGGAGGCTCGGGCTGTCCCGGGAGAATTTTGTTGGGAAATTTACCTCAACCACCGGACCTTGCCCCTTCGACTTCTTTTGTTGCCCAAACTCAAAGCACATGGAGCGGAACACTATTTGAGCCCTTCAAAGTTACCCAAACATAATGTTTTGACATAGTGTATATTAAGAAGATGTATTTCTTCAGGGGAGGGTTAGACAGATTGAAACAGCCTTTCAGAAGTCTATAGACCTGGATGGTGAGTAGGTCACGAAGCAATAGCTTCACGTTTTGATAGTTCAATAAAAGTTTCTATGGTTTTGTAGCAGTGCTTTTGACTTACCCCTTCTCTGTCTCGTTTCTTTTTTCCCTGAGCTCTGTCGTTTGAGGATGCCACTGCTCTCTTTACCTTCTAGCCTATGGTCATGCCACATAGCTTCTCACTTGAGTGTCCATCACCTTTCATCAACTCTGCCTGTGACGGCCTCCCAGGTTGCTTCCAAAGCCCCTCCATCACCTCCGATGGTCCTGTGTCAGTCTGAAGTCTACCCAGGAGTAGCACTGACTAGCTAGCATCAGAATTGCTGTCTGCAATTGCCAGACCAGTCCAGAGTGCCGTCAGACGTACACAAGACCCTCCGTAGCCTCCTGTCCTCACCAGCATGTGGCATTGTCCCAGTGAGCGAGGTGCTCCCGAGAACCCACGATAATCTCCCTCCACGGCTCCCAGTGCTGCTTTGGGGGCGGGGGGCCAGGAGCCCGTGCTGGTGCTCAGTCTTAATCAGGAGCCGCTTTCTGAGGCTTCCTGTTACCTAGATTGTCATTTGTTCAAAGTATCTTCAGACACACACCGCATCCCTTTCTAACGTAGGTTACAAAAGAGGTTGCAATAGCAAGCGTTTATGTGAACATGAAGCTGTTGGGAAAAACTGGTTCATGTAGGATAATTAGTAAGTGGAACTCACAAATGAAAAGAGCAATGTGCTTCTGAAACCCTGTTGGAGATGCTGTTATTTTTTGGAAGAACGGCTATTTCTCTCGACTCAAAGAGTAGGGACCAAGAGGCTTTTAAATAAAAGACGAGAGAGCCAACAGTCCAGGTTGTGTGGGCCATGTGCTCTATGTCCTAATTACTCAACTTTGCTTTTCAAGTACAAACACTGCTGCGTTCCAATAACCCTTGATTTACAAAAACAGGTGGCAGGTTGTATCTGGGCCATAGATCACATGTTTTACAAACCTCATTATTTATTATTGGGATGTGAATTTCTTTTGATAGATACTAAACCTGTCTTCAGAATGTAGTGTCTCTTCCTTTAATTCGTATGGCTCTTAAACGCAACTTTAGAACACAGAAAATAGGAAGGTTATGGAACTTTTATTCTTTCTTAAATAAGACAGCTCTCTGAAAAATGAGTAAGCCACGGATCTAGAGGCTGGTTGAGGTAGACATTTTTCTCCTCACAAATAAGCCTCAAAGTAAGCTTTTAAGAAAATGAAAGGGATACTAGTAGATGACCTATTTGCTTCTCAGCGAACTGTCTGTGTTCACGCCAGCCACGCCCATGTAAATAACTTCCCATCAGCCCCAGTGGCTCACCACGCAGCCCCCCACCGTCCGGAGTCCCTCGTCAGCCCGTGGCCAGTTGGGTTGTTGGTCGTACCATTGAGTCAGTTCCAACTCACAGCAAGCCTGTGTGCAACAGCAGGACGCACTCCCCAGTCCGGTCCCATTCTCAGTCGTTGCTCTCTGAGTTCATTGTGGTAGATTCTGTGTTCAGTCCGTCTTGATGCCGCCCTTCTCCCTAGCCTGATGTCCCACTCCAGGGACTGATCCCACTTGGTGACATAGCCACAGTACACGAGTCCGTACTTCCCCGTCCTCACCTGTAAGCATTCCGGCTGTGCGTCTGAGACAGCTGTGTGTTCTTCTGGTAGTCCGTGACCTCTAAGGTGCTCACCCACACCAGATGTGCACTCATCGTCTACCCAAACCAAAGCCACCACCAGCAAGTCAATTCCCACACACAGCCACCGAGCGGAACACAGAGAGCTGGCCCCGTGGGTTTTCAGGGCTGTAGTAAATCCAATCTTCCCAGAAGCACGCTGCCACGCCTTCCTCCCCAGGAGCAGCTGATGGCTGCAAACCACCCACCTTTCAGTTAGCAGCCTTGACCACCACACACCCTCTCATCACCTACAGTGTGGTCACACCTGTGGTTCACCTGGAGACAACTCTGCCTCATGGTGGCCCCCTGTGTGTCGTGGGAGAACTGGATTTTCAGTAGATGCCCCCCGCCTTCTTCTGAGGTGCCTCTGGGTGGATTGAGATCTCTAGTTTTCCAGTTAGCAGCAGAGCCTGTCTGCACCGACCAGAGACACAGCATAAATGGCCTGGTTAAGATAGGTGAAATTCCATCTCTGATGATGATACCTGAAGATCGCTGGGTGCTCATTGCTTTCAGCATTAGCCCAGGGCCTCAGGTCGGGCCGAGCAGTGGGCCTGGGCCACGTGTTCCTGGAGCAGGAAGACTGGCCCTGCGCTGAGCAGCAACCCTTGTATGTGTGTGGCCAGCACCGCACCTGCTGAAGCGAACCCTTCTCTTCTGTTTCAGTAACTGCGGCCTCTTCAAATGGGAACGGGACGGAATGCTAAAGGTATGTCATTTGCAAGGTGGCTAACAGCAGAGACGGTGCAAATAATAACTAGTTTCTAATTAAAGTATAATCATTTCTAATTAAAGTATCCTCCTTTTTCTAGGAAAAGAAAGGTCCAAAGATAGGAGGAGAAACCCTGTTACCCAGAGGAGAAGAACATGCCAAATTTCTGAATAGCCTTCAGTAATTCTCACATCAGCCCCTTTGCCACGCCCTCCCTTCGGGTGGCTCCAGAAAAGCTCCACGTTGCCCATGTGCTCATGGGTACATTCAAAATCAGTATGGGTGAAGCCCCTCAGCTGCCCTTCCCCCACTGTGTTGGATCAAATCTGACGTTGACATTGCAGGGAGAAAATCAAAGTATCATTCCTTGTCTTGGGTTTCCCTGCCGATGGCTACATTATTGCATTCGCAGCTTTTTTTTTTCTTCTTTGGCCAAGTAGCAGAAGATAAGCCACAAGCTGTATTTCGGTATCTCCAAGTTAGAAAGTGTGTAATGCAGCAGAGTTCTCCTGATAAAATTCTAGGGCAGCACC
>NW_022111378.1:7576707-7579619 GCF_000313985.2 Echinops telfairi | reverse complement strand
ATTGCCTGCCTCCAGGGAGAGAAGTTCCCAGCATCCTCATGGGAAGGCCTGGCCCACAAGTAGACATCATTGGTCTGTGACCTGATTTTCAGGCTAGACTCCACCCTGACACTTACCAAGTTGACATGAAATTATGTGACTGGCACAACCTCAAAAAAAATCTACTTAGGAGGTTTTCTGTCTGGACAACTTGATTTTCCAAATGTTACTTGACCAAAGTGGAGGCTGGCACCACTTAAGCATTAGGTATATTGGTAGAATGGTAGTGTTGAGGTTCGCTCCCCCACTCCCACCCCCTATGATATTGCTGTTAAGAACATCCTATGCATGGGAGGTTTTCTTAAGTCAAATAGCATTCATGTGCCTTAGCTCTCATAAAACTGCTCAGTGTGAGTAGACATTTCTGTGTTTCCTCTGCTTTTAGGAGCAGTTCACATTCTAGAAGATTTTTTTACTAACAGAAAAGGATAAGGTGTTTAAATCTGAATGAAAAGCAGAAAGCTCCTGAGCACTCTGTTCTTTTAATGGTCCATTAAGGATAGATGTATTCATCCCATAACTTAAAACAGCATTGGTGTTTGAAGTAAGTTTCAACTAAACTGGAATACCAGTTACTCTCTGGTTCAATGATCCCCATCCTCTGAGAAGGATGCTCTTGTTGGAGCAGAGGGAGTTATTGGGGGTCCGTATCCATTTGTTGTCTGTAAGAAGTATAAGATTCTTATAGGGGTTAATGGTGAGCTGAATCTGGGTGCCTTCTTTTAAAATTTTTAGTACACATTTTAAGGATTTTAAAATGTAATTGGCTTCTCAATTACATTTGATCTTGAGGGACTTATATTTGAAATGCTTTGTTAGAATATGAATTATTCAGGAATGAATTAGGAGGCTGAGGTGAGGGTAGGTGGGAGAGTCTCATTGGTTTGCGATGAAAATATGATTCACCAATGAGATCGGTCTTTTGACAAGGTGTATTGAATGCTTTTATGTAAATTCGACTGGCGTGGTTATTGTTTTTCCTTGACTGTCTTTGGTAATACAGCATATATTGTATCATCACAGGCCATCAGAACAGGTTAAACACATAGTGATCAAAATCCGCTAACAAAACTCACTACTTTTCTGATTGATCTGAATGTTGATGATGGCTATAATAGTTTTATTTGTTTGGTTTTTGCTGTTAAAGTAAATGGCACATTAAAGAAAAGCATCTGTGTGTTTTCCAGATAAATTAGGTTTTCCTTTTCCAAGAGGCACAAGGGAAATTACAGTCTTAGATAATGGTGATCTAATACAGCAAGTAGGACTCTCTGATGACTGATGTGTACTGATGTGTATATAGTCTTTCCCAAAAGGAATTTAAAATATTGAATGTTTCAGGTTCTTTGAGACAGCAGAGTTGACAAGATTGCATAAATTGGGCTTCTGTGTAAAGTTGATGAGTAAAAGTTGATGTTTACATAAGTCAAATGTATCTGATTATTTTAATCTGATAAATTGTCACAGATAACTATACATCAGAACTTCCAGGTCTGGAAGTGAAATACGCGACCCCATGGGTAAAGATCGGAAAGGGTAGAGCCTGCAGGCATGATAGATATGTCAAAAGAAATTTCATCTGTACTTGACAACTGTGGGAAGCATTAGTGAGGAAGCTAAAGGGGAACACAGGATATTATTGCAGATGCCAGATGAATCTTAGCTCAAAGCCGGGAATACCAGAAAGATGTTTACTTGTGTCTCATGAAGTATGCAACATGTCAAACATGCTTTCTAACTCCCAAGTCTTTGCAAATTTCACGATACTACTTTACTTTGTCTTTCTGAGCCACCCTTTACAATCTTTTGTTTAGTACTTTCGTCTGATTTGTTTCTGTTGCTTTAACACCTACATTTAAGAGCAAGTGCCAAGTACTTGATTCTAGCCCCAGTCTAAGAACAATTAGTTCTTATGACATGGCCCTGCTCAGAGGCTCATCCTTATGGAGAGATTGCTGAAGTTATGGGTGTTACAGCAAAGTGTGGTGAAGAAAGCAAACGGTGCCTGCCTGTCAAAAAAAAAATAGGTCTGTTATTAGCTGCTATCATATCTTCCTGCCACGCTCACTCAAGGGTCCGGCCCTCACAGGCAGTGGGAGGCTGGCAGGAGACTCTGCCCACTGCTTGATGGGGAGCCCTCTGGCCTCAGCAGGATCTCCCCGAGCCCATTGACCCCATAACAGGATCCTTTAGGCTTCGTGCCCTGGCAATCCTGCCTTAGAGAGAAGAGGGTTGGGGAAGAGCCGTCTTCACGTTTCCATCCTATCTCTAAGCAGGGCGTGTATGCCCCACAGCACTTAACAAACAGCTGGTGGTCAATAAATCTGAGCTTCCTGACTGGGTCCCCTAAGGCTGTCGGAAGGCAACTACACTGCAGGTTCTGTCACCCTCCAAAGAGCTGACGTATTTCCCTTCCAGCCTGAAAACCCTCCTATTTATAATTCATTGTAATGCCCTTGTCTATCTCACTGCCAGCCAATCAATTATGACCCATTGAAATCTTTTTTTTCATAGATGAGCTGATTAATTTGAGACTCTTAGAAATGTATTTTATTTTTGACTGGCCTCTGACTCAGAGGTAGAAGCTCTCAGAAGGAACAGCCTTGACTCTTGGCAATCTGCTCCTGACATTTCTCTTTGGCCCCCGTCAGACTCTTAGCTCAAAGCTGGGCATGTTTGGCAGGGTCCCCTTGTTTTCCTTGGTGCACCGTTGCTCCAGGGTGATCGCGTGCATGTGTGTTGCAAGACACGTGGGAGTCTTGAACCCTTTGGTCCTGAATTCCTTGCCTTCTTTGTTCAGGGGCTTTCTCACAACATCGCGGTGGACATCATCTTTAGAGATTGAAGTTTGAGGATTCTGCTTGCTCTTTGGG
>NW_022111378.1:7562812-7575693 GCF_000313985.2 Echinops telfairi | reverse complement strand
GGGTCTCAGGGGATGGGCGTGGGGGGGAGTGGGGAAACAGTCCAGTTGGGGTGCAGTGTAGCAATGATGAAGCATATAACTTTCCTCTAATTCTTAAATGCTTTGTCCCCAGCAACTATCTTGATCCCAATTCTACCTTACAAATCCAGCTAGACCAGAAGATGTACACTGGCAAAGATAGGAACTGGCAACACAGGAATCCAGGACAGATGATCCCCTCAGGTCCAGTGGTGAGAATGGCTATGCCAGGAGGGTGGAGGGAAGGTGGGGGAGAAAGGGGGGACAGATTACAGGGATCTACATATGGTCTCCTCCCTGGAGGACGGAAGGCAGAGAAGTGGTTGAGGGGAGATGTAAAAATAATAATTAATAAATTATTGCGGGTTCACAGGGGAGGGGGTGTGGGGAAGGAGGGGGGAAATGAGGCGTGGATACCAGGGGCTCAAGTAGAAAGCAAATGTTTTTAGAATAATGCGGGAAACAAACGTACAAACGTGATCGACACAGTGGATGTATGTGTGGATTGTGATGAGAGTTGTACGAGTCCCCAATAAAATGATTTAATTAAGAAAGAAAAGTGAGGCTCAAAGAAGTCACGGCCTTTGTCCCTCAATTAATGACAGTGTAACAACCACAGCTTGAGTCTCCGAAATCGTTGCCCAGGATTTTTCTATAACTTGAAGCCAAAATATAGTCTCATAGCATATTGGGATTGATTAGCTGCTCAGATTTGTTTTCAGATGTCTGCAGTGCAGCCAGACATGTGTATTCACAGCCTTTGCATAAATGGTTTAAACATTTCACACCCACAGCAAGTGGATACCACCCAGAGTGACCCCAAGTGTGTGGGCCAGAACTGTGCCCCACGGGGCCTTCCAAGCTGGAACATTTCAGAAATAGATCACTAGGAGTTACTTCTAAGACACCCTGTTTGCGCAGCTGCTTGGGCTGGGGGTCAGGATGTACGAGGCTGAACCAGGAGGCACATGATGAGTAGAAAGGCAAAGCAAGAAGGTCGAGCCTGGTGGATGCAGAGGGAGATCAGCAGGCCAGGTATTAGGCTCTGATGGCTCTCAAGGTGAGCAGGAAATAGAGCTATTGGCTCAGGGGCAAAGAACCAGAAGCAGATTCATCAGATACAGGATCCACACCAGCAAAGAGAAAACGAGGCAAGTTCTCCACACATCAAGGGGCGGTTGTGTAATTGAAAGGTAAATTAAAGGGACGTCAAGGTATGCAAGGGCTCACCTCTTCCACAGTGACTGGAACCAGAATGCGGGAGTAATGCAGTCTCTCATAAATTTATATAATCCCGGGCATACAAGGTCTAGTAAGCACGTACGTAACAGGAAGGGGTTGTATTAGAGGCATACATGTAACATAAGAGAAATGAGCTAGAGATCTGTATGCAATACGAAGGGGACGTACTTGAGGCATACATGTGACAGGAAGGTACATACATAACAAGACGGGCGGGTTCCAGAGTTAAGATGGTGACCCAGTCTTGGTCAGCTTGACCAAGTGTCCCTGAAGTCTTCTCCAGGGGAACAATCCTTATTAGAAGCGAGTGAGCTATACTAAGGTAAGAAGGTCTGACTGCTTTTGATGGCTTGTAAGCTTTAGGCAGATAGCCTTCAAGCAGTTGACCTTCAAGAGTATAGTAAGCGACCCTGTGTTTGCAAACAGAACCTTAAATTGGCAATATTATGGGGGGGACCCTGAGGGGAACCATTTTTACTTAGATTGCGACTGGCATGCATCTCCAATCCACGGGCCTCCCCCATGGGAGTCCTGGCCTCCCAGACTCCTTAACATATGAGCGTAGAGAATTTATCTGCATACACTTCTTCCAGGTTCTCAGTTTACACAGCACCCCAAGGAGAAATCATCATGCTAAGACCCACAACTCCTTGCTACCCAGGGCAGAACCTATCCTGAAGATTTTTATATTCTGTTAGGTCACATGATAGAGGAGGCCTGGTTGCCAAATTGACAACAAAACCTAACTATCACTCTGTCCTTTCTATATTCTGGCTAGTTTGAGGGGAATTGGTGCTGACCTTTCTGTGAATGTTTGGTAGAATTTTACGGTGAAGTTTCTGGCCCTGGACTTTTTGTTGTTGTTGAGGGTTGTTTAATGACTGATCTATTTCTTCTTTGTCATGGGTCTCCTGAGAGCTTCTACAACAGCCTGTGTTAGTTTAGGTAGGTAGAGTGTTTCTAGAAATCTGTTCATCTCTTCTAGGTTTTCAAATTTGTTGGAGTCTAGTCCTTCACAGTATAGTTTCTGTTTAGTTGTTATGATGTTACCTATTTAATATCTTATTCATGATATTTGCATCTTCTCCTTTTATTTTGTTAAGTTTGCCCATGGTTTGTTAATGTTGTCAATCTTTTCAAAGAACCAACCTATTTTGTTGATTCTTTCTATTGTTTTCCTATATTCTGATTTATTTATTGCTGCTCTAATTTGTATTTCCTTTCTACTGGTGACTGAAGGTTTATTTTACTTCTCTTGTTCTAATGGTGGACGATATTGGGTTATAAGGTGTTCACTTTTGTGCTTTTCTCTCTCTCTCTCTCTTTTTTTAAATGCATTTGTTGCTTTAAATTGCCCTCTGAGTATTGTTTTTCCTGTGCTCCAAAGACTTTGGTATGTTTTATTTTTGTCCCCATTTGTGTCAAGGAATTTAAAATTTCATTTCCTTAATTGTTCAGTTATTCAGTAGTTTTAAAACAGGTGCTGCTCGATTTTCAGGCATTTGATGTTTTTCTGCTTGATCTCCCTCTTGCTGATTTTTAATTTTATAATGTTATCTGCAAAAATAGTTTATAATATCTTATTGTGTTTACATTTATTAAGGCTTGCTTTGTGGCCTTACAGGTGTTCTACTCTGGAAAATGTTACATGTGCATTGGAAAAGCATGTACGCTTGATTGTCATGAGGTAGAGTGTTCTAGATATGTCTTAGAGGTCAAGTTGACTAATTGTGTCTTTACTCAGCTTCTTTCTAGTAGCCTGTTCTTCCTCTAGAGTGGTATATTGAAGTCTCCTACTATTATTCTAGTCTTTCTTATTTCCCTCCTCAACATTTAAGTTTAATTGAATGCACAGATACCTGTTTTGTTCAATTGTCCTTTAATCATTATGTTGCATTCTTCTTTGTTTCCCATTATATATTTTGCCTTGAAGTGCATTTTATCAGAGATTAATATTGCCACTCCTTTTTTATTGTCATTAGCTTAATATTTGTCCCCTACCCTTTGATTCTTATTCTATATTTATCTTTGTTTTTAAGATGTTTCTTGTAAGCAGCATATTGATGGAACCTGTTTTCTTCTCACTTCTGTTATTCCCTTGTCTCTTGACTTGTACATTGAATCCATCTACATTCAGTGCCATTCTTGATAGGTGTGAATTTATTGTCGTCATTTTGCTCTGTTTTTCTGTGTTGTCAATAGTTTTTTGTTCCTCATAATCTCCTTTGCTGAGTTCATTTTGTTTGTTGGTTTTCTTGGCATTTGTTTCTTTGCCTTTTATTTTACTGTTTACTAGGTTTTCATGATTTGCCTCTTTTTTATTTTGATGAGTCTTTTCCATTTCCTTTTTCTGTTATTTTGTTATGCATTATTTATTCCCAGTATTAAAACAATCTGTTCTCTCATGAAAACTATTTATCTCTTCTCCATTTGAATATTTTGTATCTACATTATTCCCTCTATTTACTTTCTAATTTTCTTCAGTGCAGAATGATATCTCTGATTCCCTTTTTTTTTTTCAATCTCTAGGTTTGTTTTATTTTCAGTACTGCTTTAAATGGGTTGACTTCTGGGTGGTGGTGGTGCCTTGTATGTTGATCTCAGGTTCATGTCTGCTGTTATTTTTTGTCCCCATAACTCCCTTTGGTGTTATTTGTAAGGATTTTACAAATTCCTTTAATTTATCCTTACTTGGGAATACCCTTAATTATCCCCCATATTTGAGGGATAATTTTTCTGAAGATAAGATTCATATTTTGCAGTATTTTTTTCTTTCAGGGTTTTGTAGATGTTGTTTCATTGCCTTCTTGCCTACATGGGTTCTGCTGAAAATGCAGAGCTTACTCTTTTTGGTTCCTCTTTGTGGGTAACTTTTATTTTTTCCAAAGCTGCTATCAGGATTCTTTTCTAGTCTTTGATATTGGAAAGTTTGATTATGACATGTTGTGGTGTTTTTCGTTTGAGGTCTATTCTGTTTGGAGTTACTTCAGCCTTTTAAATTGTTCTTTTCTCCTCTTTCATGATGTTAGGGAAATTTTCCTTCAGCAGCTCTTGGATTATTTTTCTCTGTTTTTTTCTTTCTTTTCTGGAAATCTTATGAGGTATAAGGAAATCTTATTCCTTCTGATATTGTCCTATATAATTCTGAGACTTTGTTGGGATATTTTGTTCTCTTTATGCATTGTTCTTGTGGATCGTATTCAAGAGATTTGTATTCAATGCACTAATTCAGTCTTCCACTGCTTCAACTCTATTCTTCTTTAAAGGTTATTCAACCCCAATATCTTCGTATTAATCTACTGGGGTTTTATTTCCCTCTTTTTGAATGGTTGCTCGTTTTGTTCATTCAATTTTCCAGGTTGCTCTTGTAGTAGTTTCCTCAGTTCTTGCAATTTTTTCTTCTTCTTTGCCATAGCTCTCTATCTTTTACTCCATCTCTTGAAAATAGCTAAGAATCAGTCTTCTGAATTCCTTTTCTGATAATTCCAGTTCCTTTTCTTCCTCAGAAAGACCTTTCCCTTCGTGTTGATCACTTGTTTGCACCATTCTCAGTTGCTTCTACATGTAAACTGAGATTTTCTGTTGTTTGAAATATTGTGTTCTTTTTGCATTTGCTTCTATTTGTTAGTAAACTGGTAATGGAGTGTGTTGCTGCAGCTGTTAGATGTTACAACACAGAGGACCTTTGATGGCAGTGAGTTTAATTTTTTAATATGTTCATTATTACTTAGAAAACTCTGTAGTGTAAGACAACAGTTCTCTCCCAAATTAGTTTCTGAAACTGCTTCCAAAATACATATGGGAGTATAGCAAACCTGTAATAGCAAAAAATGTACCTTGTAAAGGAAGAGCAAATTTGGAGGCTTACATAAAATAACTTTAAAAACTTACTATAAATCTAAACACAGGAAAACAACATGGTATTAACATAATGAAAGAGAATCAGATTAATTGAACAGAATAATTCTACAAATATATGGTCACTTGATTTTTTTAAATATCACCAAAACAAGGCAATAGATGTTTAAACTTAATATAATAATGGTGTTTACTGTATGGTTGAGATGAACATGCATCAAAAGAGGGAGGATTGAAACATTAAAAGATGTGTTTACTCACAGAGAAGCCACTCAGAGGTTTCACCTAGGAACAGGTGTAGCAGAAGAAGAATTATATATGGCAAGCAAGGCGGGTCATCTAGGGTTCAAAGACTCCCTGGAGAATGGGCGTTTTGAGTAAGTTTGCAGGCTCAAGGCATAGAGCATAGACACTGTCTGTATTTGTGGTCTAATTGTTGAGCACCTGGCCCTGAGGTAATGAGGGCATGTACATGGTGACTGATCCAGGAGTATGAGAGTTTGGTAAGGGAAGTGGTCAAAGAGTGACTATAATCAATAAAGGGAACTGACTGACCTCTGGTTATCACCTCAAAATTAGTTAAAGATAGCATTTGTGAAATCGCATATCACATGGATGAAATGATGAAAAATTCATTCATCAAACAATACTGGAATAACTGAATGCATACAGAAGACTACCGAATGAACTTTGCCTCCTCATAACATACAGAAAAACTAATTCAAGATGAGCCATATATATAAATCCAGAACTTTTACAGGAAAACAGATGATCTGTACAAACATGGAGTAGAATAAGAGTTCTTAGACCATAAGGGCACAAACCATCAAAAAAAGCAAAACACTAATAACACTCTTATTGAAATTAGAAACCACTATATATCAAAAGACGCAGGCAATGACTCGAGGCAAGCCACAGACCTAGAGAAAATAGTTATGATTCCCACATATGGCAAAGTATTCTACTGAAAACATGTAAAGTTTATAATTGAAGTTAAAGCAATCAGTAAAAGTGGGCAAACGTTTTCAAGAGAAGCTTTACAAGGGAATATATGCAAATAACCAATCAGGACATGCAAAGTGCTTCATATTATTTACCAGGGAAATGCAAAAGTAGAACCACAATGATATACCAATAATGCTCATTGGATTGGCTGAGTTGAAAACGCTCATGTCAGATGTCAGTCGGCAAAGGTATCAATTAACTGGAACTTATGTGCACTGCTGTTTCCAACCATTCTAGCTTTTGAGCCACGAAGCTGGCCCTTTTGCTTGCACCCTCCTCTTTTATTTCCTACTTTGTCCAGACCCCCATGAGAAAACAAGGGTCCTCGACAATATTCTCATCTCTGAAATGCCCCACCCCGGGAGTTTGTTGAGACACAAATGTGGTGATTTGGGTCCTGGAATTGTGCAATTGTGCAGGCTATCAACCATATAAGAGTTCCCTTCTCTTCTCACAGCTGCTCAATGCCCAGAAAGTTCTCTCCTCACTCCTTTTCATGCCACTCCTTTCATGCCACAATCTCAGCTGCTCCCGAGCCTCATCTTTTCCTGGCTAGATCAGACTTCTGAGTGTCCCTCCTGCAACTTGACCAGGGGGACCTCTCTGCTCTGTCCGTCACTTACCAACCTTCCCCTAACTAAGTAGGCCAAAATATGCACGTGGCAGGAGTTCAGGAGATTTTGAAAGTGTAACTATGATAATAATCTCCCCAGAATTGGCAGCTCTTGCTGTTATGACACTCGGAGAACTTTGAGTAGCCACGTCCTTGCTTTCCTCCCGTGAAAATAAATCAAAGCAGAAGGCGAGCCCCTAAGATACTGGAGGCAGCATCCAACAGTCGCGGGCCAGCACAGCGGCCCGTCCTGGAAACAGGGACTGAATATCAGGAGAATTGATGAGCAAAGTGCCAGGATTGTTGTTGTTAGAACAGATATATTGTATACTTCAGGCTTTGCCTATGCATAGATTTCTAATAATATTCCGTTGGCGTCTGTGCCCTAAGCTGGATTGTTTTTTAAAATGGTGCTGATCAAAGCGTAACTCGGTCAAGACAGCCCTTTCTCTGCAATTCCCTGTGGTCAGAACAGATAACCAGAAGCTTTCCAATTGGACCAATCTGTTACATGATATAGTTTTCTTCTTTCATATAAAGGAGTATGTCCTGCCTTTGTTAGATTTTTTTTTTTTGTCACAAGATAAGGCCTAATTTTTCCCTCATTTAAAAAACAGAACAACAACAAAATGTAGGCTCATAACCCCATCATAGGATGTCCCACCCCCACCCCCCACCACCTCTCTCCAGATGTCCAGTGCATGCCTCCTTTAGGAATTGAGTTTGTCTTTACACTAGGACTCTCTTGGGCACTGTCCTGCCTACGCTGACCTCTCTCTGTCCTGGACACTTCTCTGTGTGTATCATTAACGTTGATGCTCACAAATGATGCTCATCATTTGTGATGCTCACAAAATGCCGTGTTATCATTAAAAAATTAATTCCCAGTGAGTAGGACTACAAATTATTTGAGGACCTCAAACCCAATTATGTAATACTAATGAAATTATGCTTTTCCTGAGAATCTAAGTGGATTACTGATAAATACCATTCTATATATGGATTCTCTTGTCATAAAATCATTAATTCAGATCTTCCCAGGATGGTAAGGGTGCTCCAAGAATAAGGATGGCCTTGTCAATTACATTTGGGAAACACTAAGCGGAATTAGACAGGTTTTCTAACTGCAGGTCTTGTGAGAGCCTTTGGCATGTGAGTGTGCATTGGGAATCTGAGGGGTGGGACGAGAATTGGTAGTATTTCCCACATTGACTTGACTGCGGAGCAGTGTCATCCTGGGGTGTATCGTGTCTTCACACTCTGGGGACGCTACAGTCCTGAACTATTCCCCAGTTCTAGGGGGCATGTCAGAAATCTTTGAAATGGGTCTCTCTCTACGTAAGGACATTTAGTGGGAAAAGCGGGGGCAAATGTCATCCCTGCTGCTTTTCAGTCCTTTCAATTCCATAAGGCTTGCCTTCAGAGCCATTCCCAAGAGAACGGCATTGCAAGCGTGGTGGGACCTGTGTGCTTGCTTGTTATCCACATGCACAGCACAGCTTCTGCCAGGGCTGCCTGAGGTGGAGTGACTCAGTTCTTTTCCCACCTGAGTCTGATTCTTACTATGCCTAGACACGACCTCGGGCCACTCTGACCAGGTGCCCAGCGCCGTGGGGGGTTCAGAGTATGACCCATTCCTGGACAGCCCGCTCGCTGTACTTATCCACAGACCTTGTTTGCATGGTTTTCTGCCGGCCTTGCCCACGTGCCCTTTACTTCCTGTTCCCTTTAGACAGTCCATCCCGACACCTGAGAGAAGCTCTGTGTTTCATTGTCAGAGAGAGAGAGAAACTCTGTCCAAGGAAATGGCCAACTCTCCAGTGGGGGCCTTCAAAAAACTCATGGGGAGTATTAGCCGGGCAAAAATGAGTGTTATTGGAAGTTTTGTCTGTCCTCGACCTTCATTGTTTTGTAAATGGTGTCCAGTCACTGAAACTTTTAATCTGTACAATTCATGCATCGTGGTCTTAAAAACCTAGCTCTGTATGGATCATTCCCTTTTCTCAACAGTGTTCTAAACTCTACACCATTGGCTAAGTCAATAGAATTACCTCATGTGCCATGGGGAAGATTTATAATGTTCTCCCTCAAAAACTATAATGACCTCTCTAAGGTGAACCAGAGGCATATGTAAACCGTAGATAAATGATTGGATTTTAGCCTCGCACTTAATCGTTGTCCCAATCTAAGAACAATGAGCGTTCATGACATTATCCTACTCAGTGCTTGTCCTCATGACAAGGTCACTGAAGATATGGCTGCTGTAGCAAACGGTGGTGAAGAACTGGATGAGGCCGAGTTATCTAAAAGAATACACATGGGGTCTAAAGAATTGTCTTAAAATAAGCAGCCATCTAAGTGAGGCATCAGCTGAGTCCACAGCCTTTGTGACGCAAGGCTTATAAATAAGATCCAAATCTGAAGGAGAAAATAGCATCAGAGTTTAAATTGGGAACACCTGGTTTCCAGAAGCATGGCAGTGGAAACCCAAATTCCAGTTACAGGATCCCCACATGGATTGTGTCTCCAGTGAATTCCCTCTGACCGTATGTAGTTCAGGGATGGGAATGGCTGTGCCATCAAACACAGAGCCTTGCAACGTTCATTATGGTGCACGTAGTAGGTTAACACCTTATCATTTGAGCTCCCTGTTGACCCATTTTAAAGTTGTTTTGATTTTTAATATTTTCTGGTTTCTTATTGACTGAGATTTTTCTCTGTTTTGCCATTGTTATTGTTTTTGTTTGTTTTGCTTCTTGTTTTTGTTTTGTTTCATATTCTACATATGAAATGCAGGATAGGTAAATCTATAGACTGAAACTGGATTAATAATTACCTAGGTTCCCAGTCAGGGAACCCAAAAACACCAAAAGCAAAAATATTTACCTAGGGGTGTGACAGTGGAAGTTGGGGGAGAATGAGGAGCTAACAACCAAGAGCACAAGAAGAAAATGTTCTGAAATTGATGAGGGTGATGAATGCACTACTCTTCTTTCCACCCCTACCAAACAGTTGTATCGGCATGTCAGTCACATGTCACACGATCCAGTAATTCAGTCACCTCGGGAAGAGTTGTTTTACCAGGAAGCTCAAGTTAGAATTGGATAGTCTCCAATATGGAAATTATCAGTATTTTGTGTCATTTCAGAAAAAGACTACTCAGCTCTTACCTTCAACATCCCAAACTGACTAGAATAGTTAAATGAAATCAAAACAATTTACCATACCTGGGCTTCCAACTCTGGTCACCGAGCTCTTCTAAGACGCTATTCAACATAAAAAGCAAATCTTGAAAAGAAAATAAAGGCACTATATAAACCCGATTTTCATAAAAATCCTTGTCATTTGTAGTATCCCCACCCCTCCTATAACATAAATAAATGAGTTTTTATTTTACTTTATCTCACTAGCCATGGATTTTTATCCATGGTGGCAGTTACATGATCTTGTCAACCTGCGAAGGGGTGGAGTTTGTTCTTGTCCTGGAAGACCCTAACCTCACGGTCCATCTTAATAGAGAGTTCGGCAGGGTAGAGGATTCTCGGGGAGGTGTTATTTTCTTTCAGCTTTCAGAAGATGTTACTCCGCTCTCTCCGTCTCTTCATGGTTTCTGCTAATAGGTCTGAGCATATTCTTACCTGAGCACCATTGTAGGTGACCACCTCATTTTCTTTTGCTGCTCTTAAAATGTTCTCTTTTTTCTCAAAGTTGGATAATTTCACTATTATATGCCTTGGTGAAATCTTTCTGGGACTTAGTCTAATTGGTGCCCTCTCTGCTTCCTGATGTCTGATTCTCGTTCATTAAGGTGGGGAAGTTTGCTGCCAGAAATTCCCTTGCTAATTTATCTGTTGACATCTTCAAGTATCTTGTTCTGAAAGACCCATTATTCAAATGCTGTTCCTCTGAGTAACATCTGTCACTGATCGCAAGTTTTCTTCTACCTCTTTGATTATCTTGTTTGACTGGTTTTCCCGTTTGCTGAAGTCTGCATGATTGTCCTCAGGTCACTGCTACACTTACCTGCCAATTCTAGTCTGTTCGTGAGATCTGTGATCTTGTGTTTTGCCTCTGGTACCTCATCCAGAAGCCCTTGTATCTCCCTTTAGTATGTGGACTTCATCCCCTCTATCGTGGACTTCATCTGCTCTATCATTGGGTCCTTATTCTGTGTTGCTTCTCTCATCTCCTGTATTACTCCAAGCAGCCTTCTGAAGATTTCTTTTTGTGGCAGATCCACGTCTGATCCTTCTATGAGCATTATCTCCACTGGTATTTTGTCTTTCTTGTTTTCTTGTTGAGGGTGCTGTGGCATGTTGCTGTTTGCGTGCCATTTTGGAAGAGCTGGGTGCCATATTTCTGGGAAACCAAGGGGCCCTGGGCTCTTTGTGTGAGTGGTGAGAGTGTTTTTGAGGATTACCTATAGCAGTGGGTTGGATTGCTTTGTAGGCAGGGTGCCACTGCGACTCAGTGGCCGGTGGTGGTGGGGTTTCTCAGAGTCAGGGGTGAGGCTGATGACTGTAGGTGTGCCCTGGGCAGAGTGAGGAAGGCTTGTAGCTTGGCAGCGGTTTCTGGTATGGGCTGGCAGGCCATGCTTTGTAGCCTTTCAAAGAGTAGAGCCTGTTGGCCTTTCCTGTTTGTCATGCTAAAAAAAACCCTAGGCTATGCTCTGGAGATTGGCTTTGGCTACCTTGTTATGTTAATACATGCTAAAGGACAGAGTTCTGCAGGCTTTCATTCAAAGTTATACAAAGAACCACAGCCTGGAACTGAAAGTTTTTACCAAGAAAAAATTATTTTTTTCCCTTTTTATATTGGGCTTGTGGGGTGCCCTGGTTTGGGGCTGTGTCATGCTGGCCCCCCAGGAGAGGGGGACTAGCATAGCAAGTGGGTTGTTTGTTTGGTTTTTTTGGGCGGCCAAATGGAACTGAATCGCCCCCACCCCCCAGCTATCTGGTTGTGCTCTGTGGAACTGTGTTCTGACAGCTTTGACACGGGTAAATATCCCAGCAGCTCTTTGATGGCTGCAAACTTTTATCCAACTGTCTATTGCTACACACACTGCCAGGCGTGGAGCTGGGGAGAGGTGGGAGTGGGTGGCTGATATAGGCCCTCCACTCCTGGCTGCGAAGGAGAGCTGCCGATCCCTATACTGCAAGCACAGGGTGGCCAGCAGCATGGGGAACTCCATTGTGGGGTCTTGCGTCTAGCTCTCAGAGGCTCTCTGCAAGCCTGGGATTATGACCACTTTTAGACAGCCGTCTGGGGTAATTGCTGCTCACTGCAGGGCTAGGGCGCAGGAAGGGGTCACAGACACTGTCCTTCCAGACCTGGCACGGGGCCAGTCGAGCCTGCCGACAGATGCAATCAACCAAGAACATTTCAGTGTGTTCTCGAATAGCCTCGTGGGAGAAAATCAAAGGAGGAGGTTTGAGCTAAACCCTAATACAGTGAATGTGTTTTTAGCACTTAGCTTCCCAGTCTTGGTCTCCTTACCTCTTAATTTTCTGGTCTGGCAGCAGGAGTGCCAGGTGGGTAATTCTACCTGGATGCCATCTTGTATTCTCCAGCAACATTTGATGTTTTAAAGAGAGCAACGCAGGAGAGATGGGGTGGCAGTTAAATTTGTATGTCAACTTGTTCCACTGTGTACGTGTAGGGGTGGAGTCCAACTTAACACTCAGGTCACAGCCTTTTGATGCCTCCTTGGGGGTATGGCCTTTTTTTACTAAGAGAGACACTAGTAACATCTTCTTTCACTTGCCCTTCACCTTCCACCTCACTGGGATCCTGTGTCTGACCTGGAGAGCTGACACTGCTCTGACCTGTTTCCAGCAACCTTGGATCCACTTGACTGTGCACCCACTGGATTGCAATCTCCCTGCTTCCTGCTTTACCTTTCTGCGCCCTGGCGAGCATCACACCCATGGACGTAAGTTGTATTGGACTGAGGTGCCTTCTTGATATAAAATTACTTCTTGACATAAAGTTCTTTCTTACACATATATGATTCTTACTGGTTTTGTTCCTCTAGAGAACCCTGGCTAACACTGATTTTTTTTTAAACATTTTATTAGGGGCTCATACAACTGTTATCGCAATCCATGCACACATCAATTGTGTAAAGCGCATTTGTACATTCATT
>NW_022111378.1:7550916-7559278 GCF_000313985.2 Echinops telfairi | reverse complement strand
CATAGCTCCACACACCCTGAGTGTCACAGCATTCGTTTCTGCTTGGGTAAAGAGCAAAATGAAGTCGTCAAACATTATTATTATCATCATTATTTGCTGTTGCCTTCATTATGGTTTGGGGGAAAGTGTACAGAGCAAATTAGTTGTCCATCCAATAAGTAGTACACATTTTGTTTTGTGGTATTGTTTGTAATCCCCTCAACGTAACGGTGCTTTTCCTACCTCCTTCCTGGGTTCCCCAAGAGAAACTAACTTAACACAGTTAAATCAATCAATCACTTTATTAGCTGGAACCCGAAGTTAATTTCAAGTAGTGCTAGTGGTGCAGTGGGTAAGTGCTCAGTTGCTAACAGAAAGGTTGGTGGTTCTAACCTACCAGCCGCTCTGCAGGAGGAAGATGTAGCCATCCCATGGCATAAAGATGGCGGCAGTGGAAACTCCATGGACGGCTCCACTCTGTCTGAGGGCCGGAATCAACCAGATGGCAAGGGGGGTGAGTTCAGTCGGTGCTGACAGCTGTCAGAGCAAAATCACAGCACCCGAAAATTACCCATGTGCAATTGAATACCTGCTACGTGCATCAGCTTGGTTAACAAAGGATAGGAAAGATTACGTCATTGCATCGAGAAAGCATTTTCCATCGCCACTGTTGGTAGTTCCGGTGTCTGTGAGCAGACGAACTCGACAAGCTGGGTCAAATGGTTTGCCGTTCCCCTCTCACAAGCCGAGCTCGGAAGTGCCAAATGTCCTGCAAACAACGCCAAACAAAACGCTGTTGTGGGACACTCCGATTCGTCCTTTCACTGCAAGGCAGAGATGCTCCGCCTCGACGCAGTGGCCAAACAAGCAGATACGTCTCCCCAGTTGTTTCAGTTAAAACCATTCCCAGGTGCCATCAATTTATTTACCAACACCTAAAAGAGATGAACTGAACTAAACAAGTGGGTGCCTAGAGTGTCAGTGCTGTTCTATCTGGGAAACTTGTTAATTACAGGTAACAACTAAAAAAAAATACATAGAATCGATTCACTGCCATAGAGCCGAATCCTGACTCAGAGTGACCCAATTGGACAGAGTCGAACCAGCAAGGCTTTTAAAAATCTTTACAGGGTGAGATAGCCTCATCTTTCTTCTGTCACGCGGCTAGTGGGTTCGAACTACTGACCCTATAGGTAACTGGGTAGATGTTACGTGTGATCATAGTACAAACATTGTCCTGCTTTCTTTCCACACTTGTTTGGCCCCTTGGAGAATAACCATTAAGCAGTTGTGGAAGACACCTTCTTCACTTTCATTCCACACAACCCTACCTTCATGGTGACGCCCGTGCCTTGTAATCCATAACGTTGATACGCTATGTTCACGATTTCCTTCTCAATGTTTTCTTGGCTGGTGCCCTTCACATCAATGTAGTAGCCAGTCCCACTGGCATAATGGCAGGAAATGGCCTGTGTAAAGCGAACCAAGGACTATTGTGAGGAGAGGGAATTCCACTAATACCAGCAACCAACCAAGGTATCTTCATGTGGAAAGCCAATTGTTTAACCCGATAATGGGCCTCTAGATTGAAAGCCTGTTCAATTGTATCCAAAACCACTCTTTGTAGTCTAGGCAAAGGATCATTGAGAAATTGCAAGTAGTTTTTTAACTAGTTGTGATATCTATTTTCAAAAATGTTCCAGAGTAGGGAGAGAGGGTAGGTGACGGAGGGGGAAAATGAGGAGCTGATACCAAGGTCTCAAGTAGAAAGCAAATGTTTTGAGAATGATGATGGCAACAAATGTACAAATGTGCTTGACACAATGGATGGATGGATGGATTGTGATCAGAGTTGTACGAGCCCCAATAAAATGATTAAAAATAAAATGTCTCAGGGTAGAGAGGTAATAAACACATCCTTCTAATCAGCAGACGTCCCTAAGGTCCTAAACAACACGCAGTCCGTGGCTGTTCATCATTTTCTCAGTGGCAAAATGAGTTACACAGGCTGGTTTAGGAGGGGTTATTATTTCAATGACAAAAGCTTCCCAAACAGCTGAAAATACCACGAGAAGGCAAA
The DNA here is from genome assembly GCF_000313985.2 of Echinops telfairi. NCBI lineage: Eukaryota > Metazoa > Chordata > Mammalia > Afrosoricida > Tenrecidae > Echinops > Echinops telfairi. Next base: position 7,557,219 of record NW_022111378.1, on the reverse strand, counting down.
TAGCACACACCTCCTCTCAAGATAAATGGATATTTAAAGGCCAACATCATTGAAATATAATATACACTATGTCCTTCTAAGAGTAAGGCTGAGTCAGTTGGCACTTCCTGTTTTTGAAAACAAAACAAAACAACGGTAGAAGCATATCTATACTATAAGGCAGTGGTGACAATTCACCCTGCTGGTCAGGAGCTAATCATTTTAAAGTGATCACAGCTGTCCGAAGGAGCGTCTGTTTTGGCAAATTATCAAGCACTGGCGCTACAAACTCCTTGTCCAACGCTGTCTCGGCATCTGGACAAGACGCACCGGCAGCCCAAGTGGAACCTGAAAATGTGCATTCCGACGTACGTGTCTTTTTTCAACGTCAGTGTTTTTTTCATAGATTAATGTATTTTAAAATACATTTAAAAAATCATAATATTTTAAAATTAAAAAGTTAGTATATTAAAGCTCACAATAGTGCATTAAAATATTAATTTAGTCGAGGATGTGAACAGCCTTGTTATCAGACAGAGAGCATTGTACCGGCTGTTATGGCAGATACAGTCATGTTAAATGTAATCCTATCATTTGCTCTCCCTTCTGGCCCATTCTAAAGTTGTTTCAGCTAAAAACAACAAGCGAAGGAGAAAATACACATGGATCGCGCCTCTAGTGACTCCCCTCTGACCGCGGAGCAGGAATGTGGCTCGCCTTGCTGCCACGCAGGGTGCACTGGAAAGTGGATCATTGCAGATGCGGTCAGGGTAAAATCTAACACTTCATCCTTTGACTTCCCTTTTGACCCATTTTAAATATGTTCTAGTTTTTTTAAATGTTTTCTGCTATCTTTTTTGGGTTGTACTCGGTTATTATTAGTGTTTCTGTTTTTAAAATATCTTTCTGATAATGAAATCCAAGATTGGTACCCTGCAGTCAGTACCTAGATGAAAGGGTTCTTGCGGCGTGGCCAGGGAGCTGGTGAGGGGATGCAAAGCAATGAGCGAGAGGAAACGGCTCTGAACGTGATGGGGGCGAGGACGGCAATCTCTCCTCAATGGGACCGAACTACTGAACTGCAAGGTATATGAATGATAGGCCGATACAACTGTTGGGAAGCATTTCTTCTGATGACGACATATGTGGCATTCTTCCTGCCAATAACCTTTGGGCCTGAGGTTCCTAGCTCAGGTGCGGAAAACAGACAACAAGAACCTCAGTGCCTGGCTTGCTTCACCCCAGTCCTGGTCTGGTGAGTGTGGTGGGAAGAGGACTAAATGTATGACGAAACCCGAGCCAGCTTCAAAAACTTTGTGGAAAATGGAATGGAAAGATAATGGATTTTTATTCCTGTGAGCTTTTTAAAGGCCCACAAGCAGCACTTCACCCCAGGCCTCCGGTAGGCAGCAGGGTCTTGTGGGAACGGGGTGGCACGCTGGGAACCCTCATGAAGCTCAAGGGAGCCCCAAGACTTCGTACCCGCAATCCCCTCGCCAGGGAGAAATGTGAGCCCAGGGGACTGCAAGCCCAGGGGACTATGAGACCGTCTGAAATTGAGAGAGCCTTACAGAAAACTGTCGCTTTTAAATTGAAAGTCAGGAAAATTTAAGAGGCTAACGGGGGAACACACAAGACCACGTGTGAAATCTGGTTTCTGGGCTTTCCATCCGCAAACTTGGTCTTGGATCAGTAATGTTTTTTTCTCAAGAGCAAAAAAGAACAGAGACTTTCCTCTTTTATGGCTACTCTGAGCCAAGTACATGCCAAATGTCATGATTTCAGTATTTAGGCCATTATGTTTGCCTTAGAAAATATAGTCTGCCAGCTACCAACAAAGTAAATGATCATTTTTATGTGTGTGTGTGAAGCAATCCTGGGGATGTTCCGGACTCAGAATCAAAAAGATGTTTACGTAACCTGGTTATTACTGATAAGAGGTAAAAAGAAAAGGAAAAATATCAAAGTAGGCAAATATATTCCCAGGTGAATAAAATGGACGAACGGGCAGTTAAGTTCAAATTTACAAAACTTCCACCTTTGGTAACTGGTTGATACACGCAATGTCATTCCTCTTTGGGGGAACGCAGCCATGTCAATGCCTACCTTCCGGAATCCCTGGGTTCTGTTCTGACCGGACCCGTGGATGAGCAGAGGATGAAAGAAAACAGTGTCTCCCTTCTCCATCACCAGGTGCACTCGCGCGTTGTTCTCATCATAGTCCTGAATCCCGTGGTACATTTTGTTGACGCCCCCCTGGAACACACAACAGCAGTCTTGTCTCGACTTAAGGCAGTGCAAGAATGACAAACGTTACCCATGAGCCATCGGGGCAGACAAGGGCTGCCCAACCTCTTGCAGAGAAAGGTGGATCTCTCCATCAGGCTCCGTGGAGGGAGGCAGGAATGTCTCCGAGATCTGCCTTTAGAGGTCCACAGGTTACACGACTCTCACCGATTTAAGGGAGCCAAATGGTAAACGGAGCCTTCACCTCCCCTTCGTGGCCAATGATAAAGGAAGAGCTCAACCAGCCTGGCATGACCTGGGGAGAGCAGGAGATGACTGTCTCTGATGCATCTCCAGCCTGGCTGTGGGATCGGTACTTCCCAGCATGAGAGTCCCTTCACTGGGACACCTCGGCACCGATGGCTCCTCCGAAGGACAGTTGGCAAGCTCATTCTTTCCCCAGTGAGTGGAGGGGAAAGGCTCCTTTATACTGAGTTCAAAAGCTACTTCTGCCACATCCAGGTAAAGAAAGACTAATAGTCAGAAATAACATTGTATTGCTAATAACTATTTCTAAAGTGAATGACTGCCTTAGGTAATAGGTGATGTGTCCTTGTTGCTCAAAGGAACAAACACGAGAAGTCGTTAAAGCTTCCAAGCCTTTATGGGATGGCTCTCCTGGAATTCTTCTTCCTAAGAGTACCCCAATTCCCCTGGAGGTACTCTGCTCATATTCAAAGTAGCAGAACATGGACGTCTGATGGGCACTGCTGGGGCCACGTATCCACCCTCACCAGGACAGAGGGCACTGATGAGTATCCCAGCAAACTATCCAGTAGGGAATTGCTCATCCTCCAAGGGAATTGAACAATCCGCCCACATAAAGTGCAGGCTCATTAGTACAAGCAAAGTCCTTTCCAATCTGGTCCTAAGGCACTTCGTCAGCCTCATCACCACTGTTACTCCCCCAGAGGAGGCCATGTAGACTGGAGGCTCCTGGGTCCATCCAGATCCTTACAGAGGACAGGCTCCTACTCACCCTGGGTCCCAAAGTCTCCCTGCACCCTCCCTGTGCAACCAGCCTCTACCACTCCTTCAAGGATCAGCTGTAAGCTCCAGCCGCTGCCACGGAGTCTTTGCTGATCTCTCCAGCCAAGAGCGGGTCCTGCCTCTTCTTGGTTCCAAGAGCCATCGCCATATAAAACTGACTTGTCACTGAGCCCATACATATAGTCTTGAAATGATTTATATCCCAGCTCTGTGTAATTTGGCTTCCAGCCTCAGATCCTATGCTACACCTGCCACAGTTCCCCAACCAGTTGACTTCCCGACACTTGCTGCAAGGCGGACAATAATGATTGTTATCTGACACCTTTTCACTTTCTCTCGTTCTAACACCAACTCACAGGCCCTTGTTGTACACTGAGCAAAGACATGTCACCTAGGTGAACGGTCTTCGTGTTGGCAGAGAGCCACGAAGCAGATTCTGGTTTGGACTCAGCCACTAGGCAAGCCTACCTCCCACTTGGGGTAGTCGTGCTGCTTCAGGGGGCCCTTGTGGGTGCCCGGAAGCACAACCAGACAGCCGTTGTTCCTGTCGATGTGCTCCATCGCCGTCCAGGCACACACGATGTTGTTGATGGGCCGGAAGGGGAAATAGTGCAGGTCCTGGTGTAGGGGGTGGCGGGAAGTCTTCTTGCCTGAAACAGAGCCCGCAGTTAAAAGCAGCTCAAGGGATCACCTACTATCGGTATGTGCATCCTCCGACCCCCCAAGCCAACCCAATGCTATCGAGTCGATCCCTACTCCCAGGGGCCTTGCGTGTTACCGAGTAGTACTCCACAGGGGTTGCTGGGCTGAAATCGGTAAGGACGCAGAGGTCCAGGGCATTCTTCCGCAGCAGGTTCAAACCACCAACTCTTTGGTGAGTAACCAAGAACAAACTGTTTATGCCGGACACTGGCATATCCAGACCTCCCATGGATAATGATCAGGAGAAACGAAATTCTGATACATGTTATAACCTGGAAGAACCTTGAAACCAGACGCTCAGTGGAAACAGAATAAACAAATACTGCATGAGCGTGTGCAGCTGAAACGTCTAGCACAGACGAATGCGTAGAGAGACAAGGATACGTAGTGGTGACCAGAGCCGGTGGGGAGAGGACACTGGAGAGTTATTCCCACTTCAGGAGTAAGCGGTTCTGTCAGGAGCCCTGGTGGTGTGGGGGCGACGTGTTGGGTTGCTGGTCAGCAGTTCGAAGCCACCAGCTGCTCTCTGGGAGAAAGGTAAGGTTTTCTACTCGCATAAAGCACGACAGTCCTGGAAAGGCCTTGGTTCTGTTTCCTTCTGTACTGTGAGGTCACTGCAAGTTGCAATTGACCCCACGGCAGTGAACTTGGCTTTCCACGGTCAGGAGGCCTGCTGGCCCCTCTGGGTAAGTGGTACACCGCTAACCACAGTGTCAGTGGTTTGAACCCACAGAGGGAAAAGGATAAGACTATTTGTTCTTGTTCGTTTCGGAAGCCCCAGGGAGCTTTCTACCCCACCCCGCCGGGTCCCTCAGAGGCGGAGCGGACTCAATGGCAGTGGGTGAGTGCCAAAAAAAAAAGGAAGGGGCAGAGGCTAAGAAGGTTTTTCCTACGTGACCTGTGTGGTCACTGTATTTGTCCCTGGTTTTCCTCTACCTGGTCCCTGGAAGCCATTGGGAGATAGGGAGACTTAGTAATGCTGAAGCACAAGCCCACAAATGAACTTCTCCCAGCCATAAAGAGGAAGCAAGAGTAGAAAAAGGGCTCTCTGGTGGCTGATTTACTGCTGCCAGTGTGGCAGGGCTTAGCACATGAGCTACAGGCATGAGGATCTCTGAAGGTGCAATTTCCTGGGCTATGCCTTCTGAATCAGGAGCCCTGGTGACATAGTGGATTGTGCACAGGACTGCTAAACATAAGGTCCACAGTTCGAAACCACCAGGCTCTCCGAGGGAGAAAGATGAGAGTTTCTACTCCTGTATGGATTTAGTCTTGGAACACCACAAGGGCAGCTCTATTGTCCTAGGTCCTATAGTCTCTGAGTCAGCACTGACTCCACGGCAGGGAGTTACCTTCTGAGGCTTGTGAGACCGAGGCTAAAAATTTGCATTTTCCCAAGTATGTGAAACTTTAGCAAGCACCACAGTGTGCGGCTGTAATGATAGGGTTAATGTTGTAGATTTTAATAATAACTTTGAATCGAGAATGAAAAATTCACATAGTCATTGGTAACCCCAAACCAAACCAAACCCACTCCCATTGAGCCTATCCCGACACATAGCCACACTGCAGGAGCTAGGATTGGTGGGCCCGCTCCAGGGGAGCTTGGGGGCCAGATCGTTCCAGATGCAGACGGCCTCGTCCTGCCTGGTGGGTTTGGTCCATTAGCTTTCAGTTAGCAGCCCACCTCTATGTCATCAGGTCTCCTTAGTATCACCGGTAAGAATGGCTGATAGAGCTCAGAGCTGCTGGGTAACAGGAACTTATGATATGCGAAGCACAAAGGGTTAATGTGGTTGGCTGCTCATTGAAAGGCCGGAGATCTACTTTAAAAAAAAAAGAGGCATCCACTGAAAATTCTAGAGCACAGTTCTGCTTTGATATGCATTGAGTTGTTATGCCTGGGAATCCACTTGCCGGCTCCGGCTACTGGTTGTGATATACGAACAGCAATGTTTGTACTGCAGCCTCTGAGAAGCCAATCACCTGAATATTCGCCAACACCCCTACAGATAACGTCTGAAACCACCATTACTCTTCCTCATTTTTAACACCTGAGCAATTTGAAAGAGCCTGGTGGTGCTGCTGGGTAATCTTTGGGCTACTAACCACAAGGCCAGCTGTTCAAATCCATCAGCTGCTCCTTGGGGGACAGATGAAGCTATTGCCTCCCACCCCCACCCCGACCAACAGAAAAGATGTCCAGTCTCAGAAACCCTTTAGAGGGTTGCTCTGAGTGTAGTGTTAAATTAAAAAATGACGCTGAAGGAGGGGTGGGAGGCCAGCCCCCACTGCTAATACTCCTATTGCTACTTCTCGGATTCAGTAATACTGCTTCTGGGTTCA
>NW_022111378.1:7542557-7550441 GCF_000313985.2 Echinops telfairi | reverse complement strand
TGTCCATTGTCCCCAGAGGCAGGAAGCAGGCCCACCCGTGGTGGGATGAGACAGCAGTCTGGCAACTGATTGCCTTCAGGGGAGGGAATGCCTGTGCATCTGACCTCCCCCCACACTCTGAGGTCTCATCTTCATCTAGAACCCTTTATCTAGAGGCTGCTAGAATCCACTCAGTGGCAGTGGTTCAGCTAGTGGAAGGCTTTACACAAAAGTACATCTACTCACTCGAAGTTGGACACATACACACCCAGCTGAGGTTAGAACGTCAACCTTACACACTTTAAATGTAATGGGTTGTTCTGGTCTCTCACTAACAAACAAGAGCCCTTTACCAGTATCCGGAGGCTTGTTTATCAGCATCGTGTGCATGGCCAAAATATTGGGTCCAGTGAAGCACTCCACATATTTCAGAATCTAAAGGGGAAGAAAAAAGTAATAAACCTCAAGGGAATTCCGAGGCACGGGCAAGCAGCATTGTCTGAGCATGCAGCTAGCCATGCAAGGCCCAAAATCACAGTGCCAATCATTTCTAAACAAGTGGTAATGCACACACTGTAAAAAAAAAATCGTGAAAAAAGGCGTCACTCATTGGAAATCCTCAGACATGTAATCTCGCTGTTGTAGTAGTCTGAGTTAGGTAGCGGCTTGTGAACCGGCTGGGTACACAATCAGTCCTTCTACAAAGACGTGACTGTCTGAGACATCAGGGGAGGGCAGGAACCGCTCTTTCACCAAGGAGAGAGCGAGTGGCTCAATGAGAAGGCTGTCACCTCCTCCTTCGTGGACGTCTCTCGCTCGTTGAAGAGGCTGTGGAAGGACACGCCGCTGTCTGCAGCTCTCATAAGCAGCCCAGAAGAAAGCAGAACAACCAGTGTGGACATTGATTCAAGTCTTTACTGAAGTCCGGTTCTTGTATGATACAGTCAATGTTGCTAACCAGCAGGTTGGCAGTTCGATTCTACCCAGAAGCATCTTGGAAGAAAGGCCTAGTTCTACTTCTGAAAAATTAGTCATGGAAAAGCCTACGGGGTTAGGATATGGGGGCCAAAGGTATGAAAACATCTCAGACATGAGATGAGGAAATGAGACGCTGAGCCTGGAGGCCCAGGACCATAGTCTTGGGAGATGCCACAAGCGGCATATCATAATCCACAACGATAAAGTTCTCCGTCCCCCTGTGGTGAGTGGAGACTGGGACCTTAAAAAGCCTGCGGGTGCAACTTTTGGTCTCAACCCATCTGGAGGAAAAAGAAGTCTGATGAAAATCAAAAGGGAGGTGGAAACGATCAGTCAAATGGACCCATGGGTCCCTGAAACATCAGTCTCCACAACCCAGACACCGAAAGAACTAGATGGTGCCCAGCTACCACTACCAACTGCTCTGAGAAGTACCACAAAGTCGTGGATACAGTGCTGTTCCCAAAACGTGGAACAGAACTGAGAATTCTAAAACAGACCAGGCTCGCTGGTAAGAGACCAGTGGAAGTCCCTTAGACTATGGTCCTTAGTGCTCCTTCAGGTCTAAACCAGAATTCACCCCCATGTTAAAATCATCAACCATTTCAAGTCAAAAGGGCAGTATTCCCCCCAGGGTGAAGTTTAGAGGATTCAGAAAGACAGAGGGAAGGAAACAGTGAGCACAGGGAGGAAGTAGCACAGTGTAAGGCAATGGATGAGCGGAAATAAAATGTGTAGGAACTGTTCAATGTCAAACAGATGGTCTCCTCTACAAACCTTCACCTTTCACAATAAAATGCTTACTTAAGAAAAGAAGTAGGGGATTCCTATCGGGCACAGTAGTTCTGCTCTGACACATGAGAAGCGGCATCACCGTCACCTCAATGGCCACAAGTGTGGCTGCTCTGACCCACGCAGAGGGACAGGAAGTGGGGTGAAACAGAGGCTGAGAGCCCCGCCCTCCTGGCTGTCTAGTCCAGCGAGAAGGAAGATGTTAAGCAAACCGGCAGGGACAGCTGCAGAGCGGGCAGGTGACACAGACGCGGGCTTCATCACAGGATCTGGAGGCAGGGTGACCCCTCTCACACATCAAACCCCGCTCAGGAAGAGAGAGAACATGCTGGGAGCTTTATATATCAACCTAGGAAGTCTTGAGATCATGGTCTTTTTGCACAACTACTGAGCCCTGCTCGATGTACCCCAACTTGACCCCCCCACCCCCATACTTTCCTAAAGTGTGTTACTGCCATTACATACACAAATAATGGCCCCGTTAAATACACAAATACGCCTGGGGGTCATAAGTGGTCCAAGCTGCCAGTCAAATGAAAAAGAAGGCACCCAAATTCAAATGTTGCCTGATTCCAGAAATCAAGGCACACTCTACTTTCTCCAGTCTGATTTCTTGTGCCTACAGAATGTAATTTGAGGCCGTTGAAGTGCTATAAACATCCTCGTACGGGCTCAGTAACTGCACTTTGGTTGTGACGGCCCACAGCAAGCGGTAGGACCGTCGTTTTCTCTCTCGCTCACAGAATCCCCCGGCTTTCACATGGAGGATAATTCTCAACTTCAGGGAATCTCACGAGTGACACCTGACATTGGGGACTGGACAAATCTTGGCGGTGGTGGTAGGAGGGGTTTCCGAGGCATCGAAGCTCCCTGTAACCTGGTATCTAACCACTGGATAGAGCCTGGGAGTCTCTAGACATTGTCAATGGGCCCCTGGGGAGCACAGGGGACAAGCCAACTGGGTGGAGAAGCACAGCTTTAGCCATGTAGACAGGGATAGCATTAAAACATCGGCGTCTCCAGGCTCACAGACAGACAGACAACTCAGTTAGGTAGACACAAACCTCGGGGAGGGTGCAGTATCTGAAGAGTTCTTCGTCTTCTTGGAAATCTTGGACCTTTGTAATGGCTTTTTCACTTGGGACAAATTCTGATTTTGCAAGGGCCACATCTCTCATGACCGTTATTCCCATTGGTTTCACCTCCCGTTTGCAGATTCTTTCAAACTCGTCCCTAGAAAATTAAGTTTGCCAATGACGTCAGCACCGCTTGCCTGGCCCTGTGCCTGGGGGGGCCTCCACCCCGCAACAAAAATCACTTCGATGGGAGGCAGGAGAACATGGCCAGCTCTCAAGTCCTGGCCTCCTGACTGTCCGGCTGGAGTTTATTCCAAAATTAAAACCATTCTCAGCCGGAAGATCAGTGAAGTACTTGTGAGCCAATCACATCATCGTGACACATCATCATAGCAAACATGCACACAGTGCTTACCGAGTCCATGGTACACCATACACACTTGACCTCAGTTAGTCTGAACAACAGGACGTGGGTTTACATGCTGAACTTTCACTAGCCCATTGTATGGATGAGGGAGTAGAGGATACAGAATGCTAAATGGGGGAGCTATAAGCAGTCAGGCTGTCTGCTTTGGGAATTCATGCTCTCGCCCATGTCCAACTATCCAACCATTAAAAAGAATTTTGAACATGCCCAAGCTAATCCGCCTTTCATTCCCCTTGTATATTTATTTCTGTGAAATAATGAAGGGTTAGTTACCTAAAGCGTTGAATATCAGCATCAGATACCAGATTTTTAATGACAAGATATCCATTTTCTTCATAAAATTGCCTCTGCTCCAGGCTTAGGGCGTTATTATCCAGTGTATACCTAAAGGAGAAAAAGAGAGATGCCACAAATAATTCCAGTTTTTAAAATCCCAGCGCATAAAATGTATTAAAAACTTGAAACATGTATATACTATTCTACCCAGCATTTCTAGTCTAAGATTTAATTCTAAGGAAATCATCTGAAAAATTGAAAAACATATTAAGCTCAAAGTATGATCTCTGGTCACCTAAACATGTGCATTAAGGGAAGAATGATTTGATTACAGCCTAAGAAAGCCTTGTGGGCAGTTCCAGTCTATTCTAGAGGGCCACTGTAAGTCAAAATCAACTCGATGACACAAAGCAACAGCCGCAATTATATGATGTCTGTTCAATGAAATATGACTCAGGCATGGAAAATGGACAGCATAAAACAGCATGCTCAAATATGATTACAATTATTTAAAACAAAGGCATTCTTTGTAGGAAAAGTTACAAAGAAACACACCACAATATTTTAACAGTGATTGCCTGTCATTAATTATATTATAATTTAAAACAAAAATACTTCTATTTCTCCAATTTTTAAATTGTATGTACACATAATATGTATGATCTTTCATATGGGAAACAAATTCGATTAATTCTGGGTTTTGTTTGTGTGTTGTTTTAGAGTCTGATGCATTCTCAGAAGCAATCAGAGTAACAAAACCTAAATACTTGCACAATATATGAGAGCTTAAACTCTGAAGCACTTTGTGTGCGGAAAGGAGCTGTAGTGCCCCTGTCGGGTCAGCGTTGGACTGTTAACCACAAGGTTGGCAGTTCAAACCCACTAGCCGCTCCAAGAGAGAAAAATGAGGCTTTCTACTCCCATAGAGAGTTACAGTACGGGAAACCTACCAAACCAAAACCCCCCACCACTGTCAAGTTGATTCCGATTCATAGTGGCCCAATAGGACAGAACAAACCTGTAAATGTTCAGCATTTCCAAGACCACAGATCTATTATAGTCTTGGAACAGATCAAGTTATCTTGCAGGGAACGGCTGGTAGGTTTGAACTACTAAATTCAAGGTTAACAACCCAACGCTTAACCTACTACATCATGAGGATTCCCTCCCTAATGCCTACAGGCCTTTAAACACATTTCATCTTCCAGGTAAAGAAATGCTGTTCTTCGTGGTGGCAGATGCCAGGCATCGGCGTGCCTAAAGGTGACATCAGCATTGTGGAGCACGGGCAATGGCCCAACAGCACCACCGCCACCACCCAAAAAGCACTGTCCCAGCAACTGGGAACCCAGCCTAGGAAACCCTAGGCTGCAGTAACCCTATAAGAAACGTGTTCTGCCTCAGGTAATTGCTTTGACTTCTTGTGTCCCATGCAGTTCATTGGTCTCACTTGCTTCAAGCCTTAATAACCCTCTTGACTGGTGCTTTGATCAGGGGAGGAGTCTGCGATGCTCAACATTCACTGGTGTCGGAAGTGAGGTCTGAAGACTTCTGATCTGACCCTGCAGAGCCATGAACCCAGAAGCCCCAGCCCCAGCAAGAGCCCAAAGTACTCAGTCTGCCTCATCTCTAGGTAAACGCCCGCAGATCAATCCTCCACAGTCCTGTCACTGACAATGGCACACCCGAAAAGCTCCAACCTAGTGGTTCTCAACCTGTGGGTCACGACCCTTTTGGGGGGTCGAATGACCCTTTCACATGGGGTTGCCTGATTCATAACAGCAGCAAAATTACAGTGATGAAGTAGCAACGAAAATAATTTTGTGGTTGGGGGGAGGGGGGTTCACCACAACATGAGGAACTGTATGAAAGGGTCACGGGGTTAGATAGGTTGAGAACCACTGCTACAACCACCCAATCCACTTCTTTCTATTTGAATTGTGAATCTCTGAGAATATTCCATGGAAACCCAGGGCTTCCTCCTTGAAAGGAAATTTAAAATGTACCAAATGTAAGAAGGCACAAGCTCATATTTAACCAAGAAAGCTCCACTGGGCAGAGCTTTCGTAGTATGCATTTTCCACACTCAGCTAGCATCCAGCAACTCACTCTGAGTTAGCGCACCCAGTGGTGTTGCCTGGGAAGGTTCTCTCTGGTCACAGTGAATTTTTTCCTAAAAGCAGTTTCCCTTGAGCCTCCGTTTTTGGTGATGGGCGATTTAAGAGAACAGCATGCAGTTGTGAAATTTTGTTTCTTGCTGGGAGGGGAGAGCCACAGAAACTGCTGTGATGTTGAACACAGCTTATAAGGACAGCACTCTGGGAAAAACTCAAGTGTACGAGTGCTTTTCTCGTTTTAAAAAAGGGGAAACGTCAATTGATGACAACCTCATTCTGGACATCCGTCCACTTCCTGAACAGACAAAAATGTCCACAAAATTCACGTACTTATGCTCAAAGACTGACAACAACGGACCATTGAAGAGATAGGGAAGTGATCTGGACTAACTTGGAGCTCGGTTCAGTGAATTGTAACAGAAGATTTGAGGACGTGAAATGTGTGCCTTGGGTTCTGACTGAGGAGGAAAAAGAGTGTTGGATGGAAACATGCTGTGCTATGAAAGAATAACTGGGAAGCAACCCTGACTTTTTTCCCAAGGTCATTACTGGTGACAAGACATGGTGCTAGCCTCACAACCCCAAAAGCAAACATCTATTAAGTCAGGGAAAATGCCATTATCAATCACCTCATCCAAAAAAAAGCTCATCTCTAGTGAAATCACAGATCAAGATAATGCTCAATTTTTTTTTGAAGTGAGGGGGATATTGTGTTTGGACTTCATTCCACCAGGTCAGGCTGCTGATCAAGCTTTCTACTTAGGGGTTCTGAAAAGATTGTGTGACAGTGCGCAACAAAAAAGGCCTGATTTGTGGCAGATATGGAATGGGTTTTGCCACCATGACAATGCACCCATTCAAGCAGCCATCTCAGTGTGCCAGTTTTGGGCAAAAACCAGCATGCCTCTCTTGCCCCACACACCTAACTCACCTGACCTCACTCTGGGAGACTTCTTTTTGTCTCCACGAATGAAGAGGGACATGAAAGGATAGAGATTTGAGGATGTAGAAGAGGTGAAGAAAAAAGACAAGGAAGGTGCTGTCAGCTAACCAGATGTGTTTAGAAAATATTCCCAAGAATGGAATCTCAGATTTGACAAATATATTAAGTGTAGTGGAGAGTACTTTGAAGGTGATAAGGTTGTTTTTTCTAAAAAAAATTAAATACATAGGTTTGGGGAAAAAATCCATTTGTGGGGAGAGGAGATATCGCCTTCTATATCACGCCTGTGTGCATTTTTAAATATCTTGGGTTTTTTTCCCTTCTCTCTGATTTTTAAAATATAAATAGAAGATAGAAGTCTGAGGCGTCACAGTTTTACAGCTGTACTACTTTAGAACAAGTCCTGGGAACTGAGGCTTGTATAATAAATTCTAATCAGGCAACACGATCCCGGTCGTATCGAAAACTTTTACATCCACAGACAAGTGAAAAATTAAAATGAGATTTGACTTACTGGAATTGTTGACGAGGAAAGCTGGCAGGAGCTACGTCCCCTGAAGTGGGGTGAGCTACCTGGTTTAAGGATTAAGGCAAAAAAGTAAAACAGAAGAGCCCCCTTTCTAGAAATAACAATCTGCCTCTGTTTGGATCGTACCAGGAAAGACTGTGGCAGAAACCACATCTGCCCAGGCAGCTTTATGTATCACCACTTGTGCCCTGCCACTTACAGCCTGTGACTGCCATCGCTTTCTCTCATCACAGACTGAGGCCAGGATGGGAAGACAGGGCTTTCTAATCACACCCAGGGGACAAAGAACAGAACCTAGGTAGGAGGGTTAAGTAGCTGGGCAAACATCATCCAGCAAGAAATTGGCTGAAGATGTAGTGAAGTTAAAATGTACTATCTTAAGAAAATAAGAAATAAAATAAAATGTACTATCGGTTTGATCTCCCTTTTCTTCCTCCAACAGTTTTATCGGCAAGTAACATACAGATCATGTAAGTCAAGAGCTCAATCATTCAGTCACATTCAGTCACAATCAGCCCCACATCAGGTTTAGAGGATCCCTACCCCTCCACCACCACCCCCATGGTTAAATCGCCTCTGAGATGAATTATGTAATCACAATCCGTTCTAGTGCTCTCTCCCCTTACTGAATTCATTATTTACTCAAAATCCCCTTACCCTCCCTATCATCCACCCACCCCTGTATTCCTTATAGCCCCCTGTATCAGTTATTATCAGCATGCATCCCACTCTTCCTGGGCTTCACAGCTGAGAGATCCAACAGACAA
>NW_022111378.1:7539650-7542457 GCF_000313985.2 Echinops telfairi | reverse complement strand
TTTTGAGCCGTTTTTATTTTGTTTACCAACTTCTCTGGAGAAACGAAGGCTGCCTGCCTCTGTGAAGATTTACAGCCTAGAAATCCTCTGCAGGGTCGCTATAACTCACAATCAACTCGATGGCAACAGGTTTAGGGATTCGTTTGGTTAGGTGAGAATAAGCCACAAGTTCACTGAAAATCTAGGCTGAGCTGTCCAATACTGTAACCACTAGCTACGGTTTGTTACAATTTGACCCTTTTGTACTAACTCACTTGTTTCACAGGCGTGACTGTGCTTTGCCGATTCTCAAAAGAATGTGTGAACCTAGGTAGGTTACAATTCAGCAGCCTGTCATTTGATCTCCCTTATGATCCATTTAAATTTGTTCTAGCTTTTAATATTTTCATCTTTCTCTTTGATTGCGGGTTTTATGCTTTCTTCTGCTATTGCTTTGTTTTTTAATGGTTTTCTGTCCATGAAATCCCAGATAGGGGGATCGATAGACAGTAGCTCCTTGGGAGTACAGCAAGGGAGGTTGGGTGGGTTAATAAGATGAGTACAAGAATGAAGAAAATGTTCTAAAACTGATTGTGGTGATGATTGTACAACTCTTCTGGATGTGACTGAACAATTGAACTGCATGACATGAATTACACGTCAATTAAACTGTTGGGGCAGGGGGAGGAATAGAATGTGCTAACCAGGTTAAGAGTTGCCTGGCCGGTGTTGAAATGTTCCAACTCACTGCCATCAAGTCCATGCCAAATCATCGCATTTGGCTAGGCCTATGGGTCTGCATAGAACTGCCCCGTGGGTTTCCTAGACTGTAACTCTTGATGGGAGTTGAAAGCCTCCCCTTTTCTCCCAAGGAGGCGCTGGTGGTTTCAAACTGCTGACTTTGCAGTTAGCACCCCAAAACATAACCACCAGGCCACCAGAGTCCCAGAAATGTGCAAAGACGTGGTGAGACTCATGTCAAAACTCACTACAGATGAGTAAATAAATTAAATAAACCTGTTTACCTCATTCATTGGCTGCTGTGTCAGTCTGGGTAAACTAGGAAAACAAATCCACAGAAACTCATATGTATATGAGAGTTTTATATAAAGGGCAAGTGTACATTAAGAAAGCATCCCAATCCAGTGCTGCCCAAGCCCACAAGTCCAACATTGGCCCATCCGTCCAACATCAATCCACAAAGTCCCTCCTCCATCTACAAAACACACACTATGATGCTGACTGCAGGAGGAAAGCCAAATCAGTGAACGTGTAAACATCTCAGCGCTGGCAGGGGTCTCCACACGGCTGCTCCAGCACCCAGGGCTGCATCAGGGTAGGTCCATGCAGCTTCTCCATGGGGATGTCTTGCAGGAAGTGAGCCTTGCCAGCTGAAGTAGGAAACTGGCTAAGGCAGCTGCACCCTTGTCCAACCATCAAAGATCAAGAGACCCGAGAACTAGAAAGGCGAGGCTCACTAAGCCACTTATCTCTTGGCCCTTCAATTAGCCCCACATGTGTTTACTGGCCAGGTTGGCACACTAAACCTTAACAATCTCAGCTGCTGATCTGAATATTGAACACACCAAAACTCACAGCCGTGAGTCGGTTCTGACCCACAGGACAGGGTAGAACGACTCCCTGGGTTTCCAACACTGCAGCGCTCTCGAGAAGCAGAAAACATCATCTTTCTCCCTCCGATTGGCTGGTTGACTCATTCCGTTCACTTTGAGGTTAGCACCTGAACTGGAAACCCTGTGGGTGGTTCCACTCTGTCCTACTGGGTCCCTGTGGATCCAACTAGATATAAGGGCACGCAACAAGAACCTCAACATGAGTGTAACAAAACCCAAAAAAAGAGGATCTGAGTGTCACATTTTCAAAATAGGAAGGGACTGGACAGGGAAACCTCCCTTCCAATCCCAACCACGTCTATCTAGTCCCAGTAAATCCATGGTTCGCCAGTGAGACTCGCGTCAGGATCACCACGGCACAGGGCAGAGCGCGGAGCCCTGGTGAGATCCTGATTCCGTCAGTCTGCGGTCTCCCAAGTGCGTTGGCAGTACTGATGTTCCTGGCCCCAGGACCACTGCTGTGATTAAATTACCTTGGCCAACCTTTTTAATCGCTCAGTTTCCGAGACTGTAACTGTTTACCAGAGTAGAAAGCCCAGTCTTTCTCCCACAGAGCTGCTGGTGGTTTCAAACAGCCAACCATGCAGATCGCAGCCCAGAACATAACCACTACACCACCAGGACTCTTGAGAGAGCTCAAGGCTCCTAAATATAGCAGAGCAGGCTAACTAGGTCTCTACGTCTCCGAAGGCGAAATCCCAGGCAGTGTTCCCTGGCGCTTCCGAAAGTATGCCCTGAGTGAGAACATTTAATCGCGGCTGGCAAAAACAGTTCCATAAAGCCAACTGTTTTATGTGTCATGTGGTGGAATCCCCCACCCGGAACAGCGGTAGCATACATAGTCTCGCTGCAGTGAATTTCTGAACATCAGAAGACAGACAGACAGGCAAAACAAAACCCCTCAAACTCGCTGGCAACAAAATTAGTCGATTCGGACTCACGGTGACGGGAAAGACAGAGTAAACTGTCCTTGTGGGTTTCCAAGGCTGTAAATCGTGACGGGAGTAGAAAACCTCATCTTTCTCCTGTGGAGCACCTAGTGGATTCGAACTGCCGACCTTGCTGTTCTCAGGCCAATGCATACCCCCTGCCCACCAGGGCTCCTAGGAGGCAGACACGGGACACTAAATCCTTTTCCAAGATTGAGTTGGGGGACCCCGGGGGCCACAGCATGTAGCGCTTCCTTGGAAAAGC
>NW_022111378.1:7536205-7537553 GCF_000313985.2 Echinops telfairi | reverse complement strand
TTGTTTGCTAAAAGCAAAATAAGGTTTGCAGCACTTACTGATAATGAATTGAAGATGATATGGGTTACACCTCAATTTAAACAAATATCCCACAATTTGACCAATAAGCTACATCATAAGAAACAAAGAAACTACTGAAGCTGCCCAGGGTCAGCTTTTAGGTACTTGGACCCACAAACACTTGTGGAAGTAGCTGTCAAGAAATCAACGTGTCCTGCTGGGCAAAATGGCAGAAGGCCTCTTTGAAGTGTTAGAAAGCAAAGCGGACTCAAGTACGCCTGAGCCAAGCCAAGACATTTTCAATCCCCTCAAATGCTTGCCAAAGCTGGACAGTGAATAGACAACCCTGAAGGCAAAGTGGTGCCTGTTAATTACAGTGTTAGGGAAGAGTAATACATATATCAAAGACTTCCAGAAGAAAGAACAAATCGGCCCAGAAAGAATTATAACCAGAATGTCCCTTAGAGGAGAGGCTAGTAAGAGTTGGGCTCACCTACTTTGGATATTTAGTGGGAGGGGCCCATCTTTGGAGGAGGACATTGTGCCTGTCAAGGCAGAGGGTGGGTGAGAAAGAGTGATTGCAGCAACAGGCTCACGTGTGACAGCCATCACTGTGAGGATTGGGCAGTTGGTCTCCAGATAATCTTGGGTTAGCACAAGGGTCATCCGCTGTGGGACCTGGCTGATTCTGAACTACTCAGCTGGGGTTGTCATGTGGCCGTTAGGTTTGTCTGCGATAAGTCTCTAGCATTTGGCACGAGTATTGCAAAAAGAACTTGCATCAGGGCGGCCCAGTGGGGCTGCTAATCCGTTGGGAATCCGTTGGGCTGCTCAAGTGTAGCAGTTCAAAACCACCAGTCGCTCTGCAGGAGAAAGACTAGGCTGTCTATGCTCCTAAAAAGTTACAGTCTTTGAAACCCGTAGAGGGTAGTTCTACCCTGTCCTACAGGGTCGCTTTGAATCAGAATCAACTCCTGGCAGTGAGTTTAATTTGGTGTTTTCTGGTTTCGCTGCTGAGAAAAGCCCCAACGGGACTGACTAATGAAAAGTGTCTCTTTGCTGCCATCACCTGGTAGGAAATGGGCACTGCTGGAAGAAGGAAAATTACAAGCAGCCAACAAGGGGAGTCAGTTGTTAGTTGTTGATTGTTTGCCCTTGAGTGGACTCTGGCACATAGTGACCCCTTGTGAAAGGGCAGACCTGCCCCATAGGGCTTCTTACTATGGAATCTGTCCAGGGGCAGATCCACAGGCCTTTTCTCCCACAGAGCTCCCGGGTACTCACAGACCTCTTGGTTGTCCCACCCTCTGGTTTCTGTTTGCCTTCACACAAATTATTATACCGAGGT
>NW_022111378.1:7511214-7533612 GCF_000313985.2 Echinops telfairi | reverse complement strand
TGTCCCCCTTGCAGACAGCCAACAGTGGATTCTCATCCCTCCACTTACTGGGCCCACCAGCAGCTTAAGCTGCAGCGACACCCAGACATGACACCCGGAGGTCTCTGCTCCCTATCGGCCTCCCTTATGGTTCTCCTTCCTGCCCCCAGCCTCTTAATCCAATCCTTCGACATCTTCTCTCTACTGGCTTTGTCAAGCATATTATGCAGCCTCCTGACTTCAAGTTGCATCTATAAACTAATCATTCCCGCATTTCTAGCTTTAGCCTTGGCTCTCTGCTAAACTTCACACACTGCTTTGTCTACTCAACAGCATCACTAGGATGTCTAACGAGCATCTTGAAATAGAATGACTGATATGCCCTTCCAAAAAATAATCTGCTCACCACAGTGCAGTGGATTAGTTGACGCGACTCTTCCAGGGGCGTGGCGGTGGTGGTTAGGTGTCTTCCAGCCGGTTCTGACCCGGAGCGACCCCGTGCACAGTGGAACGAAACGCTGCCGCTCCTGCACCACCCTCACCATTGTTCCTGTGCTTAAGCCCATGGCTGCAGCCACTGGGTCAGTCCACCTCCTTGTGGACCTTCCGCTCTTCCACTGCCGCCGCGCTCCTTTGCCGGGCATGATGCCCTTCTTCCGGGAATGGTCCCTCCCGACGACATGACCAGAGGCCACCATCCTCGCCTCTAAGGAGGACTCGGGCAGTACTTCTTCCAAGACAGATTTGTTTGTCCTTTTCAGTCCATGGTCTTTCCGTATTCTTTGTCAGCACCATCTAGTCTTAGTCTTGTAACTTCCACCAAAGGACTGAGTGGAAACCTGACATCAGGTGCATGAAACGCGAATGTGGGGATTGGTCTGTTTTGACATCCAAACGAGCATCTCAGAAGCAGGAAGGGAGACCTCGCTGTCATCGTGACAAAGGAGCGAAGAGTACATTCTTTGGGCCCTGAGATTCTTGCATGCTGAACCTCCTTGGTCCCCAAGACAGAGCTGTGACACCACAAGAGATGCAGTAGCAGAGGGAGGAGAATCCAGAGCCAGTGTGTGAAACAGAGCAGCAGGCTTCCCAGTCCATAGAGCGTGCGAGGCTGAGGTCCTTCGCCCAGGAATCTCTTGAGGAATGGGATGCCTTGGAGAGGCCCTTAGTAAAAAGATTAGGTTTGCTTACCTACAGAGCTAGAGCCACGTGCCTTCGGGCTGATTGTTAAGGTGAAATGACATGCCCTTGACATGCCAAATGTTTATTGGCAGCATTTAAAGAACATTGTAACATTTGCCCAAGCAGGACAGAGGCCGTATAGCTGAGAGGCTGGGGACTAGACAAAGATGCCTGAGGGCAGAGCTGAGTAGTTCCTGACCAGAAGAAATGTATCCTGGACACTTCTGATCCTGAATGATAACCTGTTAACTCCCCTGTAATCATGAGTATGGCCTGTGAATTCTGTGCGGCATGGCAATGACTTCTTGAACAGAGCAGCAGAGAGTGCTGCGGCAGGGATGGTGGATGGCAAAATTATTAAGAACGATGGAAGTGTGTCTGACCTCTGCCCCACGGGAACCGAGCTTGGGCTGATGTTCAGTTTGACGCTCCTGCTCTCTGGTGAAACCAGAGGAAGTCAGATGCCACCCCAACTCCATCCTTACTCTCACATATACCATCTCTGATTCAGCTAAGGACAATTCTATTCTTCCAAGTGCTTGGTCCAAGAACCGTGGTGTCATCTGCGACTGACTCGTCCCCTTCCCTCACGCCCTGCACACAATCCATCAGAAACCCCATTTGTCCTCTCTTCAAATATACCCAGAAACCGGCCACTTCTCACCACCACTCCGGGCACTTCCGTGGGTCAGTCATTAGCATCTCTTCCCTAGATAATGGCAACAGCCTCTTCCCTGGCCTGACTTCTACCCTTGTCCCCTTTTGTGTTTATTCTCAACACAGCGGGCAGCTGGTTTAAAATGTAACTCAAATGGCCCCTGACCCCGGGGCAAAGTCTTTCGTTCGGAAGGAAAAGACAAGACCATCCCTACAGCCTAAAGGCCATGGGCTCTGCACCTTTTACATACTAACATGAGCCACGGTTCTCGGCCATTGCAGACACAGCAGTAAGCGAGGCCAATGCCTTCCTCTTTCTGTGGAGTCCACGTTTGCATTCGGTTAGCAGTGGCTTTGCAGGGTTATTATCATGGATGGTATAAGTGTATGAACAGTGTGTTAGTCCGGGTTGACTAGAGAAACATATCCAAAGACACTCACATGTGTGTATAAGAAAGAGCTTTATATCAAAGAGCAATTGCATATTGAGAAAACATCCCAGCCCAGTCCAGATCGAGCCCATATGTCCCATACAAGTCCATACATTCCTCTTCAGACCCACGCAGCATGTGATGCCAAATGCAGGCTGATGGATGCCAAGTCTTATGGATCCAGTGGAGGTGGAAGCATCTCAACACTGGTATGGGTCTCCACATGGCTCCTCCTGCTCTCTGAGTGTCTCGTCCACAGGAAGATGAAGGTGAGAGAGAGTGTGGCCCACCTCCAGGGAGAGAGAGGAAGTTCCCAGAATCTTCATGAGAAGGCCACACCCCCAAGGAGCCATCATGAGGCTGTGACCTGATTGACAGGCTAAACTCCACCCCTTTACTCAAGTTATAAAGTTGATGTGAAATTATGTAACTACCACAAACAGTAAGTTGATCTTCTGAGGACTAAGGTGATGAATGTCTGTTTAAAATAAAGAACCACAGCACTAGTTTCAAATGATAAGAAACCCGCTTTGCTCATTTGCCATTTCTTCATTTGGGATGTCCAACTGTCACTGCTCCAGAGCAGACTCCTACTCGTGGTGACCAGACAGGACAGAGTCAAACAGCCTCTGTGCATCCCGAGACCCTCAGTCCTTTTGCCATCGAGCAGTTGGTGGTTTTGAACTGCTGACCGTGTTGGCAGCCCCACCTGGAACCCTACACACCCCGAGGCTTCCTAGGATGTTCTAACTCTGAATAGCTAGAGTTCAGTTGTTGGAGGGTTCACAGTCATCCAGGGGTGGGGTTTAAAACATGAACATCCCTGTCGTTTCTACTCCTCAAAGTTCAGTTCAGAAAATGTCCAAGTCCTGTGGGAGGAGAGGGTCATGTAGTAAGAAAACATATCTCCAGGTGACTGACGTACTCCATCCCTCGCTTCCAGCCTCCTGCTGAGAAGCACCGATGTGATATTTTGTTTTGAAGGAGGAATTGGGAGGAAGAAGATATATAGATATAGATACATGTTTTTCAGACCACACACACATACACTTTCCATTTGTTTCCCCTCCCTTAGATTTGAATTACACTTTCAGAATCTGTCTCATAATAGTCATGGGCTTCTCTTATAAAAAATACAAGAAATGAAGGAAAAAGATATTTTTTAGGGCACAAATATAATTAAGCTGTCTGTTCCAGCTGTAAGACAAACTTTGTATAAATAACTTGCAAAGATTACGGTCTCTTATTAAAATGATTTACGAAAACCAGGATGAAGATATTTCTTAGGGCACAAATATAATTAAGCTGAATGCTGTGTGTTATAAGACAAGCTTCATGTAAATCATTTACAAAGAGATGCATGCTTATTTTCTCCAAATCTCTTTCAGATGTCAACCATAATTAAAACGAGTCTGAAAACTGGGACGATGAATGGTGCAAAGATATTGCCAATCTTTTAGCATAATATGGAAACTAAAAACATATATTAAGTCTGGGGAGAGAGGAAAGGGTAAAATTATCACTTAAAGAATTGTCTGTTTTGAAAACTATCAAAAGGAATAGGGTGAAATATCTAGCATTCATTGAAAAGAAATCAACCAGCAAGCCCATGCACACTCGCGAGTGCTGCATTTGTGCGGGCTGCCTACAAAATGAGCAGCTCCAGCGGCTCAACACTCCACTGCTAACCAAGAGGTTTGCAGTTCAAACCAACCAACTTCTTGGGAGCATGATGTTAGCAGGCTGTTTTGGTAAGGATCACAGCATGGGCATCCTGTGGAGGGGGGAGGCAGTTCTACTCTGTGCTACAGGCTCACTGGGACTTGGAATCAACCCATCAGCCATGGCTCTGGTCTCGTTGAGTCTACAACGTACAAGGGGAAATAGGAAGGGCTATGGGATATGATCTCCATTAACAAGGGGCTCATACTCTAGTTAGAAAGGCGGGAAATGGCAAAGACCGAGCAATACACGCTAGCTTGGCTGCAGATGGGGGTATGGACAGCAAGATAAGGAACCTTATGGTGGCACAGTGGTTACAGGTGGGGTTGCTGACATCAAGGTCAGCGGTTCGAAAACAATCACTCCGCAGGAGAAGAGGAGGCTTTCTATCCCCATAAAGAGCTGTCGTCTCAGAACCTCACAAGGGCGGTTCTACCCTGTCCTATAGGGTCACTGTGATCCAGGATTGATTCGATGGCAGTGAATTTGTTGGTTTGGGTTTTTTATAGGATGACAGGGACAGAGAGGAGACTGAAATCCGAGATCACCCGGTGGTAGAGACAGGAGTTTCTTTTGTAATTCTAAATTGTTAAGAAAGAAGAGCCAAAAGGAGGCTACAATTTCAACGGGAAAATTCTAGACTTCATGATTGTTTGTGTATACTTTCCTCGTAGTATTATCATATTAGTTTATACACACACACATGAGCTTCCAGGAGCTGAGGACAGTGTAACAACAGGTAACAATATCATGTATATATGTGTATATTTTAAATGGTGTGATATTTATTATTCAAATATAGTGTAGAGCAAATGAAAATATACACATAATTTTAAAGAATTAAAATTCACTCATATTTTTGTCCTCACCACCACCACCCCCTCGGAAAAAAACTATTAAATTCATCATGGTTTTTCTATTCACATGTGCTGGCAAAGATTCAAACACAGAGGTGTTCGACTCAGGCATTCAACAAAGGGCTATCTGGCAATTGAAATCCCATATGATCGAGCAATACCACTATTAAGCATATCCCCTAGAGAAATCAGAGACAGCGCCAGTGGAGGTGTGCTCTCCCATGATCATAGCAGCCCAGTTCACAACAGTGAGAAGCTGGAAGCAGCCCAGGTGCCCCACAGTGGATGAATGGAGAAAGAAACAATGGCACATCCCCACAATGGAATATTAGGCATCCCTAAAAAACAGCAGCAAACGCATGAAACACTGCATGACGTGGAGGGACCTGGAAGCCGTTACGTTGAGTGAAGTTAGTCTATCACAAACGGATACATATTGTAGGAGTCCACTACTGTAAGAAGGGACACTGACTTAACCAACCTTAGGAGCCAGTTCCTGGACCAAGGAGAGAAGGCTACCTACCAGCCACAGACCATACGTCATCTTCCTTTTGCGCCCCTCACAAGAGCCAACGTAAAGGAGGTACCCCCACATTGTCTGAGGTCACTCCTTCAACAATGGGGAATTGGGAGATGACGTCCACTTGAGGTTGTACAACAATGACACAGACGGAGGCAAATCACAGGGCCCCCGGGGGAATGGAAGGAGACACTTTCCGAAATTCAAGCCAAGACCACCTCACCTACACTGTGGCAGAGCCAGAGAGGTCTGTTGGTGAGTATGGTGGGTGACTGGGGACAACTAACCCCAGAGGGGGAAGGGATGCTAAACGGTGAGTGTAAAAGCGAGGGGGACAATGGGCCAGATTTTAGGTCCCTGGTAGACACCACGAATTTGTTTCTACCCAACCTTCGGTGAGCCATGCCATGGACTAAGCACCAGGATGATCACAGAAGCTCACGTGGCAGCGCAGGGGCTATGCCAGAAGGACTTCACAGAGGCCCCGCTGAATGAACGGAACCCTGACTCAAAGCTGCCTGCACCCTTGAACTGAGGGCTGGGGCACTTGGAGGGGAGAGGAAGCAGAGTAGCCACCTTGGGACTGTGGACGTGGTGGTTGTTTGACCTTGGGGGGAACCCCTGGCTTGGTGGGTGTCTGGTGGAAGGGGACCCAGGATCACCATCCACGTAATGCCTCAGTGCCCACCCTGCAGTGACTCCACAGGTAGGGATCCACTGAATAGGGATCTACACGTGGGGGAGTGGGCCCAGGAAGAACCCCACTGGCATCAACCCCCATACTTAGGGTCAACAGGGCCTAATTGAGTGAAAGATGGAACTGTGTAGGACAAAAACTTGAGGGTGGTGGCCCACGGTGGAACTGCACTCGCGTAAACTCCTCACACAGACAGTGTCTGGCGTGCTGGGTCACTGGGGAAGCGGATGAAGATAACAGTGCAATCGACATATACATGAGGGGGGGTGATTGAAAATGCTGTACTTTTTTGTTTATATGGGTTTTTGCTTTCCTGGTTGTAGCTTGCTTTCTTGTGATTTTGTTTTTTCTTTCTTCCTTTCTTTTTTTTCCCCTTTAATTTTGGGCGTGTGTTCGGGTTGTTTGGCTGATTGGCTTCTGGCTGCGATTGATGCAGTTGACACTATAGGCTGTGATTTTGTCATATTACAGCCGCCAAAGTAAACCCGAGACGTGCAAGCCCCATGGACAAGCAGATGGAGTCTGGGCTCCCACTGAACTCTAGCCCCAGTTCAAGAACAGGTAGTTCTGATCACATGGCCCTGCTTGATCCTCACCTTCATGAAGGAATCACTGAACATAACGTACTACAGCAAAGTGGGGTGAAGAAAGCAGATGGGGCCTGCCTGTCCATCGCAATAGTGTCTGGGGTCTTAAAGGCTTGTATTCAAACAAGCAGCCATCTAAGCAAGGAGTCATTTAGGAACTAGAGGAAAGTTGTATTTTACATCATTGCTACATCGCACCCTGACTGCATTGTTTCCTCCCCAAGATCCTTCTGTAAGGGGATGTCCAGTGGCCTAGAAATGGGCTTTGGGTCTCCCACTATGCACTCCACCCTTCATTCACAATGATATGATTTTTTGTTCTGATGATGCCTGATACCTGATCCCTTGGACATCTCATGATTGCATAGGCTAGTGTGCTTCTTCCATGTAGGCTTTGTTGCTTCTGATGGCCGCTTGTTTACCTTCAAGCCTTTAGGACCCCAGAAACTATATATTTTGATAGCCGGGCACCATCAGCTTTCTTCGCCACATTTGCTTATGCACCCATTTGTCTTCAGCGATCGTATCAGGGAGGTGAGCACACAATGATATGATTTTTTGTTCTTTGATGCTTGATACCTGATTCCTTTGACACCTCGTGGTCACACAGGCCGGTGTGCTTCTTCCGTGTGGGCTTTGTTGCTTCTGAGCTAGATGGCCGCTTGTTTATCTTCAAGCCTTTAGGACCCCAGATGCTATATCTTTTGATATCCGGGCACCATCAGCATTTTCTTCTTTAACATATTTGTCACAAACAGGATGTCAGCAGCACGTTGCCCTCAGCGCCCCTCCTGAGGTGTTGGAGTACCAGCAGGCTGGTTTAAGATCTTCTTCTCCTCAGACTTTCAGAAGTTGTCTCAGGGTGAAAATAAGAACAGCTCTCAGCCCCAAATCCATTCCTTTGTGTCATATCTAAGTGGCATTGAAGAATTTGTTTTTGTTCTTGCAAGTAAGTTTTTATTATATTCCAGGAGAAAAACTGGAAATACCAGTCCCAACGGCAAATTTGAGTCACTCTCCGGGGCTCTCCCCTATTCTGTGATCAACCATTTTGGCTCTTGAATGTGTTCCTTCTTGTCTCGTTGGCACGATGCTTTTCAAGATAGTCGGGAGGGTCAAGGATCCCTTTGAAGACCATTTGATCTCTCCAAATAGTGTGTGTGTGTGTGTGTGTGTGTGTGTGTGTGTGTGCATCAAATTAGAAATTAAGGGTCCCTGAATTGAGCAACCTCAATGAAATGACTCTCTTGATTGGTACGTATTTACTCCCATCAAGACAGTAAGGTTTCTTCCCTGCAAGATAATGTGTCCATATTAACTAAATAAAGCAAGAAAGTACAATGTAAAAGAAAAAAAATCCTCCTCCAACTCTAAGTGCTAGCACTCGCTGGGGACAACTGGAGCTTTAAATACTGTTTTCCTATCTGGATTGAAAGCTGAGTTCTCAGCCGCAGGTGCGTGGCATTGGGGAGGCTAGGACACGCCTCCATTGTGGAAAGTGACTAATTTGGCTGATGAGTTTTCCCCACACACTTGAGACTGGAAGGGACAGAAACGGTTACCAAGTTGGTGGCCCTCCAGTCGCAGCAAATACAACCCCAACTCAAAAGAAACATCCCAAATCGCCTGAGGACCTCAAAGCAGGCATCTGCTGGTAAGAAACCTGGTCATCGGGCACATGAAGAGCCTAAAATGTTAAAACAAAATGCAAACTCCTCCTCGAGATATCCTTCACCCCGATACGAAATAAAGGGGCAACAGAGACACAACTGGGCCTTTTCCTATGCTGGCACTTCGCCCGCAGGAGCAAACTGGTGTGCACGTGAAGGGGAAGCCTTGCCAAGATTGCAATGGTACCAGAGCCAACCCCTGTCACTCGGCTATCAGTTGGTTGCACTGTGGTGGCTTGTAGGTTGCTGTGATTCTGGAAGCTATGTCACTGGTCTTCTCAGATACTCGCAGGGTCACACCAAGCTTCCAGACTAAGAACAGACAGACCACCAAGGAGAAATCGGCTGTCCACTTCTGAGGAATTATTCACTGAAAGCCTCATGACCAGCACTAGAACAGCATCGGAAGATGAGCCCCTCAGGTCAGAAAGCACTCAAAATGACTGAAGAAGCACTGCCTTCTCAGAGAAGTAACTACAGTGACATGGATGGAGGAACGCCTGCAGGAGTTAAAAAAAAAACACTGATGGGTCATGGCTCAAAATAAGAAACAGCTTCCAACATCTACTAATAAGTGGAACTTGGAATGTATGAAGCATGAATCTAAGAAAATTAGAAGCCATAAGAAACGGATCACATGAATATTGTGATCTGAACTAGAATGGCACTGGGCATTTTGAATCAGAAAACCATATAGTTTACTATGCCGAGAATAACACAATCAAGAGGAATGGAGTTGCATTTGTCATCAAAAAGACATTTCAAATTCTATCTTGAAGTACAACGCTGTCTGCGATAGGAAGAAAGCACAAAGGAAATTCAGTCAATATGGTCATTCAAATTTATGCACCAAAGCTAGTCATAAAGAAATGGAAGAGTTTTACTGTCTTCAGTCTGAAATTGATCAAACATGCTATCAAGGTGCACCGATAGTTACTGATGATCCGTGAAACAACTGGAAACAGAGGGAACAGCAGTATTTGGAAAACATGGCCATGGTGATGGGAAGAAGCCGGAGATTTGGTGACTGAATTTTGCTAGAGCAACGACTAGACACATGGATCTCTCCAGATGGGATCCACAGAAGCCAAGTGGACTAACCTGTGGGAGGAGATGATGGAGAAGCTCGGAGTCAGCAGCTCATATGACGCCAGGGGCCCCCTGGGGAACAGACTGTCTATTGCTCTTATGTTCGTTCAGTTGGAGCTGGAAAAAAAAATTAAACAAGTCCACAAGAGCTAAAGTATGACCTGGAGTCTATGCCATCTGGATTTTAAGAATAGAGTTGATGCATTGGAAACTAACGACAGAAGACCCAATGAGCTGTGGATGACACCAAGAATATGATTCATGAAGAAAGCAAAGGCATTAAAGGGACAGGAAACAAAGAAAAGATCAAAGTGGATGTCAGAAGAGGCCCTGAAACCTGCTCTTAATCATAGAGCAGCGAAGGCCAATGGGAGAAAGGATGAAGTAAAAGAGCTGAACAGAACATTCCAAAGGACAGCTCAAGAAGACAGTAAAATATCACAATGAAGTGTGCAAAGACCTAGAGTTAGAAAACCAAAAAGGAAGAATATTGAAAGAACCATGGAGTGCTAAAACGACAAACCAATCTGTATCGGAAGAAGTGAGGTCAGAGTGCTGCTTCGAGGCAAGAATGCAAGACTTCATCTCACATACACTGCACTTGTTGTTGGGACATCAGCCTTGGCAACGTGGAGGGACAGTGAGCAAGAAAAAGACCCTCAACCAGATGGATTAATACAGTGGCTGCCACAAGGGGTTCAAACTTATTAAGAACTATTGTGAGGACGGCGCGGACCAGGTGGTGTCTCCTGCCATTGCACACAGCGTCGCTGTGAGTCGGAGCTGACTGATGGCACCTGATAACTACAGTGTCACCCGACCCGACACCAACTCCCAAAGCCGCTGCCTCAAAACTCAAAGCCCTCAAAATTAGTGAGGGCTATCCGTCAAAAGCAAACTTTGATGCATTCTCTACCCGTTCCAATAGCTCGCGGCCCTTTGGAAGCCTTACACCCATTTTTTTGCTTTGAGCATTCCCTTTCTCAATATGATGAGTCACAACCTTTCATCTGAATGAAATGGTCATTTATGAGATGGCTTCAAAAAAGTCGAGAGAAGTATTCAATCCTATTCTCCACGAACTTTTGGAAAACCTCTCCTACAATTTACTGAAAAACGGGACAGATCTTATCTGACGTCCCAAAATGTACTGACATGAGTTTTGTATTCGAACATATTCAAAAGGAAGATTCCTTGCTCCTCATACAGAATGAAAATTCAGCCCAGTCTGGCCCTCTCCTCCATATATATATATATATTTTTTCATTAATTCCTAACATTTTATGGGCCACCAAGTTGAGTGCTGTGTATTTTGTCAGCAGAGCCAATCAAGACGCAAATGGGCATCTAAACTCTTACCACAGATTCTCCCGCACGCCTTTAAACAGAACTAGATCCCATCATACCTTTTTATCCCCCTTTCTAAGGTCGGTATTGTCCCCTGCGCCAGTTCTTGTAAAACTGTGCTTCCTGTTAAGACAACCAACAGGAGGGGCTGGAGATTCATTCGGGATTTATGTGCCATAAATCACATCGTTAGTTCTAGTTTTCTAGTATTCACACACTCATAGAGTGCTTCCCACTAGCCTTCTGTCAGATGTCACCCACATTACTATTGATCTTTGCAGGGTTTTGTTGTTATTGTTGCATGCATGTTCATCCTACAAAGAGCCCCTGATGGCATAGCAGCTTACGTGCTGGGCTACTAACCACAAGGTCGGCAGTTCAAACATCTTAGGCGTTCTATGGGAGAACAGGCTTTCTGCTCTTGTAAAGATTTAAAGCCTCGGAAACTCGAAGAGGCTGTTCTAGTCTGTCCTACAGGGCTTCTGCGAGCCAGAATGGACTCAGTGGCAGTGGGTATGTTGTGTGGTGTGCATCCTGAAAATCAAATATTTGTTTTCACCTGGGGAAAACAACTATTTACCTGAACTGTAATACCCTCGATCTCCACTGAAGCCTCTATTTCCCCAAATTCTCGATGCAGACTTGCAGCCTTAGCGGTTTATGAGCAAATCCAAATGGCTGTAGTATGTCGATGATTTCTTTTACTGCCCCACTTCCTAACAGGCTTGCATTTGTGAGAGTAAAGCTTGGTAATGACTTCTCACCACGGATGTGCATAAAGTTTCCAAAGCAAAGTGCACCATTGTCCCAGCCCTCTTAAAATATTTCTGCAGAAGACTTCTCTATTGACCCTAAACAAAAAGACATCATTTTTCAGCTTTTTATCCTTTGGACAAAGAAACCACTGTGAGGGCTTTCAGGGAGTTGTGACTATCATGGGACGTGAATTTTTAATTTTTCTTTGTTGGTCCAACCTTCATATAATTTTTAGAAGCCTATGAGCCAGATTCATTCAAAATTATACAAGGAAGATCACAAGACTATATGTAAATTAAAAGGGGGGTTTACAGCCCTTTGGACACTTAGCTACTCCCCTCTCACATTGCTCTGCTCACAGCCATGGGCAGTACTCCGAACAGAAGAGATTAGAGGAGTCGAACAAGCTGCTTTGAAAATTACTACTACCTTCGTGATGAATAAAGAAAATAACTTCTTATACTTGCTTACCGATGACCCCAACGCTTAGGAAACGACTTCAAGAAAACCTTTAAAACACCAGTTAGCCAAAACCAGAGGCCGACATGCAGAACAGGGCGTGCTGTTGCCAAGAATCTGCCGCTCGTCATAGACACATCGTATATGGACCCTCGTCAGAAGCCTGTCCCACCTCTTTGCACTTAGTCCTATGGTGTGTACTTTACGTGGAAGCTAACCTATAGGAAGAGGGAAAATGATGAAGTCCATAAAACATATTGATGGGGAACGTTGGTTGAAGCCACTGGCCTTTATTGCCCCCCAGTGTACCAGTTCTTTGCAGGTTCTCCATAAAGGGCTCACATGAGCCACTCTTGCACAAACAAGGGAAGCGACAAAGGAGGAGTGGATGTTCTAGGAAAATATGCACAAAGAACGCACTAGGAGCATGGACTGAAAATGGTCTTGGAAAATGCCTACGTGAATTGTTATCAGGAATTGTCAGGAAATGGACTAACCAAAATGATGGGGGGAGGGGGAGGAAGTGTTTTTGGAATGTGTATGATGTTGATCAGTGAGCCCTGGTGGAGCTGTTGGATGAGCACTAGACTACTACCTGCAAGGTCTTTGGTTCAAATGCACCAGCTGGTCCTTGAGAGAAAGTCGAGGCTGTCTGTTCTCATGAAGGTTTACGGTCTTGAATACCCTGCCTAGGTCGCTCTGAGGCAGAATCACCGTGATGGCAGTGGGTGGGTGGGTGGGTGGATGGGTGGTGTTGGTCCTGCTGAACCCAGTAGATAAAAAACGGCCTTTTCCCAGCATGCTGGAGGACGTCACACCTTCACTGAGTGCTGCCCAACTCAATGCTGCACCTCAAGGAAATTCTTTTGATGTTATTTCTAACAGAGTATGTGATTTTCTTCATCGACACATATGAGATAACTTCAAAAAGTCTGTGGGGCAAAGGAATGAAAGGATAATGGAATTTTTCCAAGAGCTTTTTGAAACCTCCGTTGTAATATGTACATGTTACATAATATATATATTTCACCAAATTTGCATCATGCTTCTCCCCACCTCAACCTTACCTTACATAAACATTTGGCCATTAATAAATATTCTTCAGGGACAGGATTTCTGGGATATAGAATTATAGGATATATACATTTTTTACTTCATTGTTTTTCAACCTTTCAACAACAATCATGTGTTATCCTCCATAATTTATATTATCTTTTAAAAAATGGCCAATCACTCATAACCTCACTACCTAAGGACAACGGATAGCATTTCTTGGCATTTTCTTTATTCTGTGGACAGTACACAGCATTGTTTAATGCCTACAATTGTGATTGGGACATTGTACATAGATACCCTATTACATGTAGTGTTTGTACATATTCAATACACAACTACCAAAGTAACTCCCACACAAGCTGCACTGGATTTCTGCACCCAGAACCTCAGGGTTTGCAAACGTGTGCCTGCAATTGTGTCTCTGGGTGAGGTGGACTCCTGGAGTAGAAGAGTGGAAGCCGGGGTCTCACTGCAGGCCTGTAGGGGAGCCAGGCTGGAGACCAGCTGCAGCAGCTGTGGGGGGCCGCAAGTCACACTGCTTGCTGCTTGGGGGCGGAGGCCTCTGCCATAGCAGGATTGGCAGCAGTGCTTGCTACTGTCAACTCGCCTACTTGATGCCAGCCTTACCTCCTGTGCCTTTCCCAGCGAGCCCTGCTCCCTGCTCTGCAGATGTCTGTTCTCAGTGGTTGCCCAACTGGACATTACGCAGCACATGCCGATAGGCCATTTCTTTTTCAGTTAAAAAATTGAGATACTACCTACAAATAGTTCTTTCAGTTCAGCATTATACGGTGACTATTTCCCCAGGTCACTGTGAGAAGTCGGTCCTCTGGGCCAGCTGGGTCACCACAATTTTCTTGACTCCTCTCCCTGCCGGCCTCTCTCAACCGCACAATAAGGCACTGTGTGCATTGAGACCTAATGTTTGTTAGCAGGGTTTAAAAAGATGCAATTCTAGTGGGAGGGAGGAGGGAGCACTAGAACTGATTATGATTACACAACTCATCTTAAAGGCGATTTAACCATGAAAGTGTTCTAAAAATTGATTGTGGTAATGGTTGTGCAACTTTTCTTGATATGATTGAACTATTGAATTGTATGATGTGTGGATTATATGCCAATAAAACTGAAAAGAAAAAAAAAAGGGTTGAACCCCGAGAGACAGCAAGTAGATTAGGGTTTTAGGGGGTACAGTGGGGTGGGGGTGGTAAAGGGAGATGATGTCAAGGAGTCCACATAGAAAAAGAATGGCTGGAAACTGATGGTGGCAGCAACTGTCCATTCTATTTGACGTGATTGAAATATGGAATGATGTGGTCTATGTATCAAATACCAACTAATAAGCAAATTTAGAGAGCAAATGCATTTATATTTAATAAAATTACTAAATAAAAAGTGAACTATTCTTTGAAAAAAAAAACAAAACCGATTTAGATAACCGAAAAAAAGAAAGAAAAAAAAAGATGCAACTCTGGGGCAACACTCCTCCAGGCCCCTCCTCAGGAAAGTTGGGGGAACAGACGCAGCAGGGTTAACGATGCAAGGAGTCTTAGAAGCTGGGGTATAGACTAGCTGGGAAAGTTTTATGAATTTACTCGGCTATATTGTAAGTGGGGAACATTTATCATAAGCCTAAAGTCCACCTAAGTGAGCCTGCCTGGCGGGGGGAGATGGGTAGTCGAGAGGGCCCATTAAAGCCCTTGATTCCGGCCACAGAGTGGGGTGTGCAAGGATTCCTGCCACAGAGTGGGGTGTGCAAGGAAGTCATCATCTCGCTCCAAAGAGCTAAGGGGGAACTGATCAAGATGAACTAGACAGATTGCTGCCTGATTCTTACAATAAAAGCTACTTCCCACATGCCAAAATGCGTTAAGGAGCCCTGGTGGCACAGTGGGTTGTGAACCACAAGGTCAGCTGTTTGAAACCACCTGCTGGGAGAAAGACCTCTACTCCCAGAGTTGAGTCTCAGAACCCCACAGAGGCAGTCCTGCTCTGTCCTAGAGCCACTGAGTCAGAATTGGCTCAAAGCCTACAGGTTTTATATACGGGAGCCCTGGTGGCACAATGGTTATACATTGGGCAGCAATCTGCAAAGCCAGCCATTCAAAACCACCAGCCTCTCAGCAGGAGAAAGATGGGGCTTTCTACTCCGTCTCAGAAACCCACAGGGGCAGTCCTATCGGGTTGCTATGAGCTGGCAGCGACTCTGGCACTGAATTTGGTTTGTTTTTTTTGTTTGGAGTGTGTGTTTTAGATAAATTAACACTACATACACAAAGCAATGTGGCAAAACACCAACAACTTAACACTTCCACGTTTCTAGAAGTCATTCTTTTTTTCCAAGTTTAAATTTTTCACACAAAAACTAGGCTAAGCAAATGTCACCAAGGCTTTAGGTGTCCCAAATCCTTAATGGCAGTGGGTTTACTAGTCGGGCATCATGTGAATGATGGTTATTCAATTTTCCAAGTTTTTTAATTGTTCAGATTAATTGATTTGTTCTAACATTTGGGAAATTATATATAGGTATGAGGGAACCTCACAAAGTTCCGTTATCTTTTCATTTAGCTTTTCTATCAACTTTTGGAAGCCCCCTTTTGTATCCTTCTTCAGCATTTCTTACATATTGTGTATGAAAAGATATACAAAACATTCAAGTTGATTCTCTACGCATAATTCAGTGACACCAATTACATTCATATGCAACTCTCATTATTCTTTCACAAATTATTCCACCACTATCTGCATATACTGTTATCATTCAATCTGCTATAAATAAAACCTAGCTTTTTATTTAAAAAAAAAAAAAAAGTGCAACTGTGGCAATTTTTATTTTCCAAAATAGACCAAAGCAGGGCTATACGCTAGATATCAATTTTAGGCAATTCTGTTAAGGGCTAGGGACAGTATAGCATCAGCCTAACACTGTACGGGTCCCATAAACTCCCGTGTGCACATGCTTGTTTTTAAAATAGGTGCAGAGAGCAGCAGTTTCTCTGCCATCAGGTCACTAATGTAGTGGGTTTTCTATTTCTCCCCGTGAAGCTGTGGCGCCCTTCATTTCGTGCAGGCCCCTCAGCCTAACACCTGCTCTCAGGGCAACAAAGTGTGGGTGGGACAACGCGGCCACGGGAGACATCAGACTGTGGTTGCAGAGTTGGGCATCCTAACTTAGCACTGTGAAACCTTGGCATACAGACACACACACAGGTCACTCAACGTCCATCAATGACAAGAACAGCTCCAAGGCCCATCCACTCCAAGTTCATTGTCGAAACCAAACATGAGCCACCTACAATTCTCAAGTGTGTCCAGACACTCATGAGGACCTTATCTGTCCAGTCCCCTCTGCTCATTCAAGACAGACTTAAGGATAGGCAAGTTTACCTTCTTCTGACACTTCACTTTAAAAATAGGCCTTGGGACATGTTTTCATCGTGGCCTGGCAGTGTGATTCGTGTGTGGCTTCCTAAGAAGCGCGTCTTGAAAGAAGTACAGCCAGCGTGCTCTTTAGAGGCAAGGATGCAAAGACTGTCCCACACACCTCGGACGTGTTGTCAGGAGGGACCAGTCCCTGGAGGACATTATGCTTGCTAAAGTAAGGGGGGCAGCGAAAAAGAGGCAGACTCCCAACAAGATAGACTGACAGCGGCTCAACAATGGGCTCAAGCATAACAAGTGAGGGGCGCAAAGGCCCAGGCTGGGTTTGGGTCCGTTGTACAGAGAGAAGGTCACTAGGAGCCAGAGAAACTCGAGGGCACTGAAAACTTAACTGTTGGAAGTCAGTCAAGGAAGCAGTCATGGCCTAGAGAAAGGAGGGGAGGCGGCCATGGGAATGACAAGACACCCAGGGACAGTGACCGACGGAGTGTGCTTATCCAACGACTTTCTCAGAAAACGACAATTTGGGACCCTGTAGGAACGCCTTTAAATTCTGACTAAAAATTGTCTGGCGCATACATTTGTAATAGGGTAAAAATGTAAACATTTACATTTATCCATCATAAGGGGGGCAGACGAGACTACTGTATACGATTTTTAAATTCTGAGCCAGAAAGAAAAAGTAGAGATTGCTTCTACAACATTTCTATTTCTTTTTCGACACACAAATGCTTCAGCCCACCACCAGACTCTTTAGGGTACAAGAAGCAAGGGAAGATTCCCATTTTCCTTGGCAAGTAACTTGTTGCCTAAGAAATCTCTACCCCACCAGGCTCCAGCCTCTTCCGGCTCTCTTAACTCTAATGCATTCTGACATTGTCTTTTGGATGCAGCTTCCTCTGAATTCAAAGAAGATAAATCAGTATACCAAGATGAACACATGGAAATATGAAGCTCTACTGCGAACAGGAAGGCAAACAATTGCCTCTTCATTATTCACTGAATTTTAAAATGTTCTTCGATTTGGTCAAGAACACAGGATCACATTCACACACCTACATAAACATGTGCACACAGGTGAAGGGGATGTAGTTTTCAGACTATGTAACACACACATGTAAAAACTTTCCAGATGTGTGGCCCCCTTTTTGCTGGGCAAATGCAAATGTGGGTGTCAACAAACAAACGGCACACCTTGAAATGCCTATGACAACACTATAGATGCAGCCCCTTCTTCCCCTCCTACTTCTGCAACACCCCTCACTCTCGTCCAGTGGCCAGACACCAGCTGGGCCCCACACACAAAAATACTAGAGGGTTGTGTTAGGAACCGCCTTTTGTGATCGCAATGCTGGTGGGAGAGCAGAGAAATAATGCGGCTTTTAAAGGCAACTTCTTCCTCCGGGAATCAAGAATTACAGGGATTCCGGGGGCCCTCAGTAGCATAAATATTAAGCATTTGATTACTAGCCAAACTTTGAGGTTTGGACCTCCCACCCGGCCAGAGGTGTCTTAGCAGACGGACCCGGTGACCAGACCTGGACACCCAGTGGGCCTCTCTATAAAGGGTCACTGTGGATCGGAGTAACTTCACAATGAACAACCAAGAACCCAACAGCCTGTTCACAAGCACAAACCTCCACAGACGGATCCCTTCAGGCATAAGCCCCTTTGGCCCCCTTCTCTGTAGACCCAAGAAAACAGCAGCACTTGGAACATGACCTTGGAGAAAGGGGTTCGGAGTTAGTGATCACTAGAATCTTTAGGGTGCATTCAGAACAAAAGCCCAACAGTATGTTTATCTTACTCAGAGGTTTCCAACACATTTTTATTTTGCAGACCACTGGGTTGTAGCTTTGGAGGATCAACAACCGTATAAATTCCTATAAAATGTCCAACGAGTTTCAGTTCCGTAGCAGCCTCTTGTGTGTGTAGGTATGTATGGCTTGAGTCGCAGTTACACGTGTGTTGTAAAGTCTGCGCAGGCTTCGCAAAGGTGGGGCGTCCCAGTTAAAGCCTCTTCCAGGAGCTCCATCTTCCAAGGGGCGGCGACGGGGCTCCGGAGCTGCCTGGGCGCAGGAAGCATTCGGAGCTTTGTAGACATGGTGCTTTTTCTCTGCTGCAGACGCACTGGGGAGCCAGTGCACTTGTGCTTAGCAGGTGGAAATATAAGGAAGCCTCTGTTTTTTTAAGTAACACAGATAAACACCTTCTTCGATCGCCTATTCTAGAGCTACAAAATTTAATTCAAGAAAATATAGGTCCCAAGAAAGACTTAAAAGTTTTATAAAACTAAAATCTAGCTTCCCCAATAAATTGTACTTTAGGCAAAACCCTCCCGACGCTTCTAAAATAATACTAAAAAGGGGGCATCTGATTATACAAGAGCAATAAAAAAAATTAAATATTTATTTGAATAACAAGGTTGAACTGCAAATGTTGGCAATGCAGATTTTTAACACATATCACCAAAAAAGCGTGCACAAAAAGAAAAAGGAAAGAAAAGGGGTGGTGCAAAGGACGAGATAATGCTCAGATGACGGCTAAGTTGCAGTCGGCTGTTTAAAAAAATCAAGGGCCTGAAATCACTATACAAAATATAAAATGTATTAAACACTACCATCCACAGAACAGTCTTTATTATGGATTAAATTTTAAAATGATTCGTGTAGTTAATTATATTTTGGATTGTGAATGAGTATTATACACATGCTCCCTTTTGGGAGGCAAATTCCTTGTTGTACTATAGAACATCTAATTACATTGCAAAAAGTATCCTTTTGTTTCCCTATCAGTAAAGAAAACGGTTCATGATATTACTGTTACGTATCAGGAAGGCTACAGAAAAAGCAGCACAATTTCGTGTGTGGTCTTCCCAGTGCTTCCCATGCAGCGAAACACTGGCCGGGCGGACTGATGCACTGGTGCGTCTCGCCCCGGCTCAGAGAGATGCTTTTGAATGATTAAAGTCTAGGCTTTACAGATCACAGACTGAAAGGACTCATGCAGCCCTCTTACCACCGGGATACCATTGTGTTGCTTACCAATGCTGTCTTCCCAGAATATCCTTCCAGACAGTTAAAAAAAAAAAAAAAAGCCAGACTTCGGATGATAAATATACACAACGTGAAAAGACACAAACTGCTAGTTGACACTACGCTTGGTAATGCCTGTGCTATGTGGAAGCACCTTTAAAAAGAGCCTATGCGGCAAGTGTCGAAAGATTCAAAATGAATCAACAGTATTGGATAACAATATAATTCTCGGCCCAGCTGCATCTCCAGCTAATGTAACAGGAAGAAGGCCATGGACTTTATTTTAGTAACTGCATCCGCTCACAAATCGGCCTAAGGTCACCAGCTGTGTAGACACAATGAGATTGTTGTCGTTTACAGTCTTTAATTGAAGTGGTGATAAAGGAATAACGCTATTTAAAAACAAAAGCAAATCGTGCTTGATGTCTGAATTAGGAGGTGGCACCGGGCGTGGGGTTCACGTTCTGTGTGGCCACCTGCGGGGCGACTTCAATGATCCGGGGTTTGTCTATGATCCTGGCCGTGCGGTTGCCCTTCTCTACAATCCCAATAATCCATGCCTGGTGCCCTTCCCCATATTTGGGGGACTTGATCTCTGCACAGAACCGAGCGGCTTGCTCCCGGGGCAGGCAGATCAGGAGGCCTCCTGGCAAGGGAAAGAGAGAGCTTGTTAGTGCGGACCCCCTCTCGGCAGTTTCCCTGCTCATGGTCCTCGTGAAGAACACATGCAACGTGCTGTGTACAAGCCGCCTTTTCGAATCCATAAATCGGCAGCGTAGTTGAGCACTTGCTTCGTAAATTCCTACTATCAAAACAAACAAATGAGGAAGGAATTAAACTTGAAACAGAAAAGGCCCCGCTTCTCAACCATGTAAAACTGAGGGGTGAAGGTGTTTGGGGCCTTGGTCACGTAAGTGATGGCTGCCATTACTGCGTTACACTGAAAGAAACGTTAAAACAGAGATGCTATTTCCACTGGAATTGCCTCACTCTTTGGAAAAGACAAAAACAAAAAACAAAACCCCCAAAACGATTCAACTTGATTTGATTCCTCATTTTGTAAAGAAAGTGAGAGGGTTTTTAACGTATTTAAGAACAGGCCCAATGAAAAAGCGTATGCTTCTGCCTACCTAGATCCATCACTACCCCCAAATCGTACAAGTACAAAATGCACAAAAAAGAAGCCTGAGTTAGGACAGAAACTTCCTCTAGGTCTAAGTGGAACTAACCCAACCAGGAAAACAGATACATCCTTGCTTTCGTACAGTGTAACACAATGCTTTCTGGTTGAAGGAGACAGAATTTTGCTAGTACTATTCATGAGTCATTTAACAGCTGCCCGACTCACTTGCCGGGCATTCTTCTTGCAAAACACCGAGGAAACAGCAGCAGTCCGAGGCTCTTCAAAGCTCACTTCTAGGGAAAGCCCTAAAAACGGAAGCCCTGAAGTGTGCTCTGTAAGGTCTTTAGGAGGCACAGCTCCCTCGGCCAGCATCTCCAAACACAAGGCTGTCCTACAGGTACTGACACGAGGCCAGGCTGGGTGGTCCCCACCCTGCTCATCCCGGAATCTTCTAGGGAGCATTTCGTCATTACTGATGTCAAGGGCTCAAAGGCGCCACCCCCCCACCCAGTCCTCCCCCTGCAGGTTTCCAGAAGTCAGGTCCAGGCACAAGTATTTTTAAAATCCCCAGACAATGCCACTCTTCTGCCAGGACAGAAAGCTACTGAGCTACAGAGGAAGGTCAGTAGTACCAGAGAAGCTGGAAGGGGAAGGGGACTGTAGGAGAAACAGAGGAGTGGGAGAAAGGAGAGGGGGAAGCGAGGCGGAGAAAAAGCAGCCTCAGAGCCAGAGCACGTGGGCGCATGCGTCAGACAGCGACGCCAGGCATTTCTCGCCAAGAAGAAAACGCCATCATCCCTAGGTGCCACAGCTGACTTCCCATGGAAACCGAGTGCCGCCTGCACTGAAGCACGATGCTGGACCGCATGCAGGGCGGCCCTGGAGAAAGGGAACGCATTAGTGGCTGAGGAGCCCAAGGTGATCAACACCGACCTCACCTACAGTGGGGTCAAACTCATGGACTCGGCTTCTTCCTTCTCATGGAACTTCCCGTTAGCCTCACCAGTTTAAATCCTCAGATTTGGACCCTGGATCCGTGTACCTGATGTCTCCGGGCAGGTCCCGTGCATGAGGCCAAACATGTTCCCACAGGCCTTGCTCACGGCCGCCATCTTGGCCAGGACAGGGAGGTTGTGGATCACAAATGAAACTTCGTTCCTCTGCTGCTTGGCCAGGTTCTGTGCATGGCCCAAAATCCCAAAGCCGGTGATGTCGGTGGCTGCATGAGCGTTGAACGTGTGCATGAGTCCTGCAGCTGAGCGGACAGGGAAGCACCTATTAGCGCGTGCAAGGAACGAGCGGTGGCTGTGGAGGCGCACCCTTCTCCCTTCTCCTCCACAAGCTGTTCCCCATACGCCCCACTCTTCAGGGAGAGGGCACACAGGGGCAATGAAATCTGGTTTTTTAAAATCGGATTAAAAAAAAAAAATCAACGAAACCAGAGTGAAATTCTGCAAGTTCATTTAGTTATACTTAAATCACTGACAGTAGCTTCACTCAAAAGTCATTTCCCAGTAAATTAAAAACAACAAAACAAAAACTGCACCAAGGAATTACATCTCAGCAGACGATAACCCGATCACAAACAGTACAAAGTCAGAGAACTTTGAGAGATGAACCCATGGGAAGCTAGAGAAGAAATACCTGCCCGGCTAACTGCTCCCAACCGCCAAGCCTAAGTGAGTGGGGTGTTTGGTACGTTTCCTCTTTTTAGGCCAGTTAGCTCTGCATTCTGAGCAGACGCAAAAAGAATTGAGATTTCTGGTGCATCATAGGGGGCTCAGAAGGGGGCCAGGCGTAACAAAGTTTTCTACTTGCTGGAGGGGGTCCCAGTGGCACTTAATGAAGCC
>NW_022111378.1:7494733-7509710 GCF_000313985.2 Echinops telfairi | reverse complement strand
GTAAAGGAAAGGGTCTACATCCTTAAACTCTTATCTAGGGCACTTTCCAGAGAATCGCTCTTCCTCCTTCCGCTACTATTTTAAACTTTTAAAACTCTTAGCATAGTGTTTAACATTGTTCAATTACTATGTACAGACACCGAAAAGGCTCAGCTTCTTACTAACCCTTCAGAGAGGAAGTAGAGTATAATAATTATAAGCGTTATAAGCAGAGGCCGCTCGGATTTCAAACCCCGGGTCTATCCCTTATAGCTGTGACTGTCCTGTTGTGGGAATTAAACGAGGTAAACCCAGACAGTTGGCACGGAGGGGAGGATGGGGGAAATGGGGCGCTGACAACGACGAGTTCAATGAGAAAATGTTCTGAAACTGATGGTGGTGATGATTGCACAACTCTTCCTAATGACTGAACGATCAAATAATACATGTGAAGTATATGTGAGAAGAACTTTTTGAAAAAATTCAAAGAGAAAATGTCAAAGTACTGAAACAATTACCAGCATGTGGCAGTCACTAATACTGTTTTCTATCCATCTATCAAAGCTAAGACTAGAAGGGGGAAAAAAACCTGACAGTCTATAGCACATTAAGAAATTAAGCCAAACATTGCTGCAAGTATACATCATGTTTTTTCCATCTACTGGGGCACAGAATTACAGAAATTTGATTTCAATCACAGAGCAGGGGGGTGGGGGGAGGAGATCCAAGAGAAGATCCAACCTAGACTCCCTCCACCGTTCTCACTGGCAGGGATGCCAGGCCAGGTGTGCACCCTGGGAACATCAGCCACAAGCCCTGGAAAACCCCAGGTGTGCAGACGAAGACAGAGCTGGTGTAAATGCATTCATGAGCGGCACTCACCTACTGTTGAGGCCAGTCATTAGCCGTTGGTTTTCTCTCATACATGTCAGAATTCATGACACACACGGTATCAGATCCCCACTAACGCCATGGAGCCCAGACCAGGGGTCAACAGGAAAGGGCAGTACACTGGGTTTAAGGTCCCAGCTAAGAATGACCCTTCTACATTTCAAATTCAATATGCAATCGAGACTGTGGACGACTCACAAAGCCCAAAGTATTTACTCTCCTGGTCCTTTCCAAAGAAGTATGCCACACCCTTGCCCGAGAAGAGCCCTCCCCAACCCTCATACCTGTCCTGTTGAGCCTTGCCATGTTCATCATTGCCTCTTGGTATGCCAACTCCACATCTTCTTGGGTAACCACTAGTTTAATTTTGTTCCATTTCTCAGGCTAATAATAGAAACATAAGTGAGGGGAGAGAAATTGATTAATTTTCACTTCTTGCCATGGACAAAAAGCCTATTCTTTCCTAACTCTTCTTTTTTGGGGGTCTAGTTTTCAAAAAATGTCCCCCTTGTGACTATTACGTGTCCATCGGACTATCATAAGTATAGTGATAGTCCCCGCCCCCGCCCCGTCTGTCATCGAAGACTAGAGTTTGAGAGACGAAACCCTGCACAGGGAAGCATCGCTGCCGTGGGCAGGGAGCAACCGGCGTGGGCACGGCGGACGAGGTGTTAAGCCACAGTGCTGACTGCCATCAGCTCTATGAATCTCTTCTACAAAACGGATGGCACTGCCATTCTTATTGCCGATCTACCTGACTCTGGAATGACATCACCTTGCCGGCCAAGCAGATGCGGAAACCAACCCGACTGTGTGCTCGCTGAGGTGGGTCTTGGGTGACCACCAAGGTCACCTTCCCGACTCCCTGTGTGGCTGTCAAACAAAGCCCATTTACCCTCACAGTGCAGGCCACATGGAACAAGACTTCAGGCACGGCAGGCTCTCCGTGCAAGTTGCAAAATCAGATGCTACGATGCCATCACCAGCCCTCCTTCATTCATTATTGCTTTCATGAACCCACCTGCTGACACTGGGTCCAGGTAGACTCCTGTGGGATCCAACAGGACACAGGAAAACTGCCCATGATGTTCCCTAGGCTGGCATGTGACGGGAGCCAGGTCTTATCTACTGCTGAGCAACTACGGGGTTTGAACCCCAACCTTTTCAGTTACCAGCCAAGCACTCAAATCATGGGGCTACCAAGGCTAACATGTAATAACTAGGCATTCTTGCAAAACAATTCTTGCAAAACTACTTAGGTGCCTTTCCCTCTTGTCAGCATTTGACCTCTCCCCCAGAGATAGCAACTCTTCTGAATCTTGTCCTTCTCAATCCTTTGCCTTAAATTAACAAATAGCATTCTCACAAATATCGATTCATCAACAACATACTCCCGGAATTAATTCCTTCGCTAATTCTAAGCATCAGACACAAAAGTCAAGAAACATGAAGCCAGATTAAAACCGTGAAAAGGCAGGGCACAGACGGGAATGGAAGGGCAGAACCCCAACCGTGCTGTCGTTGGTAGCCCCTTGTCTAGCCTGCCTCCAGCTTCCTTGCTAAACCCTGCAGGCCTGGGTGGTTGTACCCAGAGCAACTGGGGATCATTTCTCAGCAGCGGCTGTCCAACCTGATTTACAGGTGTGAATGCTTGATGCAAACACTTCCCCATCACCACTGGGGGAGCGGAGAAAAATGTGAAGAACGTGGGCCCTCCGTCAGAGAATGTCCCTCCCCTATGAGGCAATGGTACAGCTGGAAGATGAACGATATAAAAGACGTGCTCTTCCTTTGCAACCATTTCTCACTCGAGATCACAGTTGCAGAAATGAAAAGTACAGGATGACTGAGGACAACACAATCTTCAAAACGTGC
The DNA here is from genome assembly GCF_000313985.2 of Echinops telfairi. Lineage (NCBI taxonomy): Eukaryota > Metazoa > Chordata > Mammalia > Afrosoricida > Tenrecidae > Echinops > Echinops telfairi. The sequence continues at coordinate 7,506,965 of NW_022111378.1, read as the reverse complement.
GAGTTACTGCAGCGCTGGAGGAGGGGGGGGCTGTCTCCACAGTCTCTACATTCCCCACGTGAGAATGACACTGGAGACATCACGTTGTGGGAAACAGAGAACCAGGAAGAGAGTGTCTGAGGACAAGTTCTTTATTCTAGTGTTAAAGAAACCTGGAGGCCGGGATTCTGGGCAGAGGGAGGACTTCCCACTTGTGAGTGAGAAAATTACCACACAAAACAACTCCTTCCTCCAACCAGCCAAAACCCCAAACAAACAAAATCCCACCTGCTGGAAATAAGTTGTCAACACCCTGCGCTTCACTGATACCCAGACCACCACTTCTCTCTGTTTACTCGTGGTGCTGTTTCAAGTGTGAAAAATAAAGCAGCAAATCGACAAACCCAACCTGCCCCCACCCCAAATTCTCTATTTAAAATCTTTAAGACTCCAGGCTGCGACATACTTAAGTCATGCATTCAGTACATGAAGCTTTCATTCAATAAAGGAAGACAGGCGACTGATAGGATTGGGCTTGGCCGGTACTAAATTTCTCTGCAGTAGAACTACAGGACCCAAGTTCTGAAAAGACGAATGGCAGAGAATGAGATGTTCCGAATCTGAAACACGGTCTCACAGCCTCGGGAAAGACGCGCTTTATGGAGCGGGGACCTCCCGTCAGGGGGAGACGAGCACGCGTGGTCTACAGAGGGAGACGCAAGACGTCTGACTCCCTCCCTGCTCCAAATCCTCTGACAAAAATCACTCATGGTCCCAGAGAGGCACCGCGTAGCCCCGCCCTCCGTAAGTGACAGAAAGTGATTCACTTACAATATCCAGCCACTGGTGCACCGCGACCGCCACCTGCGTCCCCAGGGGCTTCGTCAACACAAGCACATCTCCGGGCACGGCATTATCCGGCCTGAAGAAAGAAGAAGGAGAGTCTCTAGTCAAATAAACCAAAGAAACGTTCATTAAATAGGCGAGAAATTCTGTTAAACACACATCTGTACAAGCATTTACTGAAATTTAAGCCAATCACCACCACCACGGCGCAATTAGCTACCTCGAGAACAGAAAACACCATTTTCCAAAAACCAGCCCTTATGAAATCAGACATGTCGTTCACAACTCAACTCTGAACTAACCGTACCGTAAAAGCCGAAATGTTCTTATACTTTACTGCTGGTGTGCAACCTATGAATTCACACAACGTGATCCACAAGCCAAGTGTGAGAAATTACTGGGCTCATTTGGAGTTTCTGGTTGTTGTTTTTAAAAAATAAAATACAATCACATATATGGGCTCATTCGTTCTTTACGAGGCCAACAGTAAAAATAGTCACTCAAGGTTGATGCTAGATCCGGAAGCAAAGCTGCCAGACAATGGCTATAAATGTTGTACTGACTGACAAAAAGACAGGCAAGGGATATGTCCGTATGAAAATATGCTCAACCTCACTCAGGAACAGAAATGCAAATGAAAAGCACCAGGTTGGCAAAGAACCACCATGGCACCTGGGTTTTTGTGACGTGGGCCTTGCTCACCAAAACGATGACGTTGCATGAGAGATTTTAAGCTCATGAACCAAGGACTGAAGATATTCAAGGCAAACTGTCTGTCTAACGTCCATGGCCCAGGTCACCCTGGTCACAACCTGTAGCCACGCCCGGAAAACGGCAGACGTACGGAAGCCCACACTGACATGAAGAGGTCAATGATGACCTCGGCTTCAACTGTTACCGAAAGACTGGCCACCTGACTCAGAAGCCTTCTTATGCTCAGCACCAACAAGCCCCTCAGATCCAGAAGAGGAGGACGGACCATGACCCAAGAGGTTCAGACAAATGGTTTCAAAAAGGGGTCAACAGATTTGTTTCAGACAGCACTAAGGGCATAGAGCAGGTCTGCCAATCCAATGACCTGCTCCACGGTCACTTGTTTAGAGCAGTGGAAACGCGGAAGCGGCCGGCGCTTGAGCTGGGAATAGACAAGGAGAACGAGCTTCAGGGTGGAGGGGTAGTTGAGGGCAAGTTACCGGGGTGAGACAGGCGCCAACGTCGAAGGAGCCACCGGATCAAGAGTCTCGTTTAAAATGCAAACTTACAAGGGCGGCAAGAGGAAGATGTTGTTTCTGTGGGAGGGAAAACACTGGGGGGAGCACGTGTGCACTGCTGAGGGAACCGCAGATGGCGAAACCTCTAAGAAGGGCTGTCTGGAGCCGTCTGACAAAAATCACAGTGCCAACTGGCCTAACCACACTAAGGTGTGAGATCTCTTCCCAACACGTGCACACGTGCGCCGTGACTCATGTACACGCCTACTCGGTGGATGCTATTAGGGACATCAACATCATTACCCAGGCTACGCACGTCGATAGTGAAGTGGTTGAACAGACAGAGGGCCTCTGCCCTGTCGATCTTTTCACACGTTCTGACTTCTAACAGTAAGTGTTGGTGGGGAAGTGGAGAACTGAACACTCCCCGAGGCGGTCCTGCTGTCACACTGGGTGGTTATGAGTGGGAATCCACACCCCAGGCCGGCACGTCAACCACGGGCCACCGGCCAGCAGCAGCGAGAAGACAAACCAACTCACATGATGAATTCGTTGGGCTGGCAGACGGTGGTAGCGACTCCTCCCAGGACAATCCAGGGGTTTAACACTGTTTGGCCGCCCGTCACAGATGTCCCTGCTTCCTCTGCTGCATCTTTGAAACCCTGTATAATTAGGGGCATCACTTTATCCCTTTCCTAAGGTTTAAAAGGACACAAATCAAAAGTCAAATAATTCAACACCTGGGAAAGAGAGTTTATCGTCACAGGTACAAATAGGGTCATAAAAGCTTTAAGAAGTTCTGAATGTTTACAGAGGGGTGACTAAATGACAGGAGAGCCACTTTGTCAGCTGTTGGAAGATGCGCTGGTGCTACCAGGTGCATGAAGCTCAGACAACAGGGAAGCCCTAACTATAACATGGCTGGTCCCACAGTGCGGCAGCTCAGTCTGAACTCAGCTTCTGAACCCAGAATCACAAGCCCAGCTTAACAAGGGTTCACCCCCCAGCCCAGTGGCTGCCCATGTGTGTGAGGCACGCAAACACTGGTTGAGGGCTGTGGCGGTAACTTTCCAATGGGGGAGTCCTCCCTGAGCTCACTGTGCACGACAGATGCATCCCCCCCTCCCCCAGTCCCCCCAAATCCTCACCACCACGACAGCAAGGACAAGTACCTGTCAAACCCACCAGCCGGTGTTCCATCTCTGCTCCAACAACAAGCAGAGGCAGGAAGGGTGTGGCCCTGCAGCCAGGCAACTGCCCCACCACTGGCCACAGGAGAGCTGAACCAAAATGCAGGGTGGGTGCACGGGCCTCCCTCTGGATATCAAACGTGCACTATTACTATGCCCTGAGCCTGATTTAGAAGAAACGGAAGCCCCTGTTGGCTCAGCCACCCATGCGGGAGATAAGCAGGTGTAGTCTAGTGTCACTTTTGTGGGAGAAAGATAAGGCTTTCCGCGCCCACAAATGGTTCCAGTCTTGGAAGCCCACTGGGGCAGTTCCCGCTGTCCTCCAGGGTCACTCTGCGCCCGAACCGCCTCAAGGGCAGAGTCTGAGGGCGTCGTTTCGTTTACTGGACACCCCACGACACTGTGGCAAGCAGGACTCACGGGAACCAGCCCGCCCGGCTGCCTGTTTGCAGAGGGAAATCAGGTCTAAGCGTCCACTCACCCTGTCAGTCATTTTGTTACTGATCCCGAGCAGCATCAGCATGTTGTCGCACTCGGTGACCCCCATTGCGTACAGATCGCTGAGGACGTTGGCACACGCTATCCTGCCCTGGGAAGAGAGGGGTCGCGTGAGAAAGGGCAACGAGGTGGGGCGGGGGGATGTTTTCCAGGGGCAGTCCTATGCAGAGGCCTTCAAGAACTCGGGGGATTTCCTGGGAAGGGCCGCTACTACACTTGTGGTCCCTGTGTCTCGGGCAGCCCCACTACCTGCACTGTGAGGACAAGGGCTGCGTCTGTCCCTGCCCGCCGCACACACCACACGTGTATTTATTTAGGCAGGCACCATGAGTCTGAGGGAGAAGACAGGCTGCAAAAGTTTAGGAAGAGCTTGGAGAGAGAAGGTTGAATAACTGTCCTAAAGCAAACTTAAAATGCTGACTGTCTCTGATTGGTTTTAGAGAAGGTGACAAGTCTTATACACTTTGGTTGGGAAACTTTATAGCTTCCTACGAAGGCTGTAAAAAGCATAACCGTTGTGCTTGAGAAACAAACAAAAAAATAGAAGCAGAATCTATCCAGCCTTAAGTCAGACTGTTTTCTAAAGAACAAGAGAAGCATTTCCCAATAAAGCACATTTTAATAGAAGCTTTAAAATGGTATTCAACAAAATAGATTTGTAATAAAGATTAGTTATAATATTTTAATATCGCTAGTTAAGATCTTTAAAGTGTACATTTATTTTCCTTAGGCAGTAGAGGGGGGAAAACAAATTTTTCTTCTGAAATTAAGCTAGCCAAACTTCCAAGCATCCCTCTCGGTAATTATCTGATTGCTTATGAGCTCACGGTAGATCAGCAATTCGCCTCAACGGCCTTCTCTTCTTTTGAACAGTACCAAAAACCTAACCAGCAAGGCCGACAGGTGGCTTGCAACTTGGAAATGCCAGCTGCGGGTGAGGGTTGCCACACTCCCTGCCCTTCTGTCTGGGCTCCCCCACGCTCTGCGAGGTGCTGGGCTCTGGTCTTCTTGGCCCCCAGGTGAAATAACACCCGGGTGTGGCGACCCCGCCCAAACCCGAGTATTGCTCTAAGGAAGGGAACAGATGGATGTGCACAGGGAGAACCGGTTTCTAATCACCAGTTTACTGGATTCCAGCACAGCTACCTCATCACCCGAGGATGCTCCCACCCCTACACCCAGTGGTGCAGCCTGATCCCAGGACCCTGCCAGGGAGGGCACCTGGTGTCTTAGAACAAAGGGCTCTGCCAATCTTCACGGGCTCCGCCTGGCAGGGAGGTGGCAGGGTTATGGTTGGCAGACTGGCTGGCTGCCACCATTTTTGAACTCTTGAAAAAATACCTGCAGAGAATGACCCAGAGCCTGGAATTTTAATCCAATGGTTCAGTCATGTATAGGCCCAGCGGTGTACACCATAAAGAAGCTGGGGGGGTGGTGGGGGGTGGCACGGGGTGTGAGCAGACAGCCTCCTCATACTTTGTGCTGGGAGAATGTCAGGCTCCGCTCCTCTAGCCTGACACACGGGAGGGATGGAGCTCACAAGCAGTTCAAGGGAAACAAAAGGAAGAAAACCACGAAACCGCCTGTCAGCAGCCGCTCCATCAGAGCGGTACACTGCTCTCACGCACAGGTGTGTGCTGGGCTCGGCAGAAGCAGAGCCAGTCCTGGTTCTCCTAGCCTCGGTGTTACCGACTGCTGCAGTTTGCCCCGAGTCTGGGCCGATACCTCAATGTACCAAGCCTAAGTGACACAGAGCATCATTTGATACGGCAAAACCGAAACACCCCCCCACCCCCACCCCCCCCCCGTGCGAAACCCCAACTACAGACAGAAAACAAGCTTGCAGGAGGGAGAACCCTCCTGGCCACACTTACCATCATGTAAGGGTCGTCGACGATAGGGTAAATATAATCCGTGGTCTGAACCAAGGACAGACCCCCGTGCCGCAGAGGAATGACACAAGTATCCATCCCAATGCCTGCAAAGATGGAAATCACCATCATCCAAAGACGCCAAGGAGCAGCCACTCGGCGTTTCACAACCGTGCTCTGCACACGGGGACTGGCAGGACACGCTTACAGCCCTGCCTGCTGCCAAGGCTGCGCTGTTTCCTATCGAGGAGCCTGGCTAAAGTCAATGTGAAACATAACCGGCTGGAGAATAAAAACGTGCTGGTCATGAAGACTGACTTCGTGGGGGCACGCTTTTTAGACATTGGCGAAGCCGTGGGTGAGGCTATCGCGTGGGTACTGCTGTCTCGCAGCGGCCGCCAGCAGAGAAAGCACGTGGGTACTGCTGTCCCGCGGGGGCCGCCAGCAGAGCGCCTTTCAAGGGAGGAAGTGCAAGTGGGGGCTGGGCCTGGGTCCTCCGTGCAAATCTGTAGCCAGAGCAGGGCCTTGCCACTCCCTCATACGTAAGATGTTAAGTCCACAAAAGTTCTGCCGGCTCTGGGATCAATTTGTTAATTAAGTTCCCAGAGCATTTTTACAGAGGAAATCTTAAAATCCTGTTTTATTAAATCCCCAAGCCATAAAGTCTATTACTCTTCCGGATAGACTGGGGGGACCCCAAGACTATGGCCCTTAGGTCTGGAGATGAACTCACCCGCCCTGTGCGTTAAATCACCATCCACGTAGGATCAAAGGGACAACACTGGACACAGGCATGAGGGCCAGAAGGTTTAGGAAAGGAAGGAGGGACATGGGCAAGACAGGAAGGAAGTGGGCAGGGTGAGGGCACAGAGGGCAGTGCAGTGCGGGCGCTGAAACAAAACATGGATGAACTGCTGAACGTAACCTGGCGATATGCAAGATGCCACTCTGACTCACTTTTACTATGGACAAGCACTGGCCCAACGCTCACATACTCTTCTGTTCATTCATTTCCCCCCTCCAAGTCTTTGACAGAACTAGTTCAATTTATTAAAAATAATCTGTACACAGTGGGTTGAGTAGAAGTAATTCCTTTCCCCAGAAACCAGTCTTGTAGCCTACACTACTGTAGACGACTTCTTTAAAAGTGCCTACAGTGCACGTTTTACCAACTGAGATTGGCATCCCCACCCGGCAAGCTGAGCAAGTCTCTCTGAAGAGGAGGCCTTTGTGCCCACTGACCAAGGGCTTCGACTTTGCAGCCGAACGACGCCAGGGAAGGAAGATGAGCACAGCGGAGAGGTGGGCAGAGGACTCTGCCCTTCCGGGTCCCAGTGAGGCAGGAGCCTCGGAGTGGCAGCCGCTCTAGAGCGCACGGGCTGCATTCGGTCTGCGGCAGGCAACCCCGCTAGGCGTAGCTACCTCCTCCCGTCCCACAGCGCCTCCTGGTCTTAGCCCAGTATGACCAACGCCAAAAATTAATCACGCTGCATTTTAAAAAGCCACAGACACCGAGACTAGAGTCCGATTTCTTACTAAGCGAGACATCGGAAACTCGGGGTCAGACTCCCAGTTCTCATTTGTACCAGGCAAGAACACGTGCAGAAGCTCATCTCAGCGGAGTTCAAGTTCACAGGGCTCAGAAATGTCAGCCCACGGTGTCCTCCAGCGTTTAACAAGGCCAGAAAGGGCCCTTCAACTCATGTGCATTTTCCCTAAATTGATAACCCCATTCTGAGTCTCATTCTGCCCACTTTGGAAAAGCCATGACATAGTTTTCCTGAGAGAGAAAATTAAAGAAGCAGCTGCTGAAGGCTACCTTTCGAAAACAAAAAACAAAAACGCATAAACAAAACCCCACACTCACTGACATTCAGTCGACTCTCACAGCCCTCCTTTCAGGCAGGGCGAACTGGCCCTGTGGGTTTCCGAGACTACGGCTCTTTATGATAGAGCACACAGCCTCATCTTTCTCTTGTGGAGTGGCTGGTGGTTTTGAACTGTGGGCTTTGTAGTTAGCCACCTAACACATAATCACTATGCCACCAGGGTTTCAAGGTTAGCTTAAGATGTTGCCAATATAAGTAAGCTTAATTTGGATGCAATAGATTTGATTTGTGATGCACTTTATTTTAATTAGTTAACTGGCATCACAGCATCTCAGGATGACTCTAGGGCAGGAAGGTGGCCACGCAGTGCCCGCCTCTCACAACCCTGCACACCATGCCCAGCACCTGAGCAGCTGAGAGAGGCAGCTGCACCAGAGAGCACGCCCTTCGCACGAGACAAGGACCGTGTCATTAATGGTGCCTGGGATGATTTATAACGGGAATATTCTCATGTGGTGAAGAGAGTCTACTGAAATCAGGTAACACACTCCTTTATTACTCCTGCATTGCTGATGCGGCTACTAGGGAAAAACGTTTTGCTTCCACAGGGCTGGGCTATTGTTAAGTTCACAAATCCCTGACTGAGTTAAAGGGACAGAAGGTGGGGCAGTCGAGCCATGGGCCTTGGGAAACCAGCATACTCCATTAAGAGGAGGGGCAATCCAGGTAGGGGCAGGTGGGGACAGAAAAGAAAGTTACAACATGAACAGCCCAAGCTGAATTATGTCAGTGAGGCTAAAAACATGAGTTTTCTACAGAACCCTGCCGAACACACTCCATCAAAACAAACCAGCCCACATCATCACATTACCAGCAGTAATCAACACCGCCTGGCTCTTAAATACCAGGAAAGACACGGGCCACATTCTAAGACACACTTTAACATGTCTGGGTATACATCTAACAGATCACCCTTCGATTAATTAACAGTATCATACACAAAATATGATTGGAAACAGCCTATGATAAACACACTCCTGTTTCTACAGATAATATACATCCATGTACAAGTTCACAGCCCCTCCCCCGTCTGACAAGCTGGGACGGGGCTCCAAACAGCGAGTCACATGGTGGGTGGTGGGAGAGCTGGAAAGTGAGTCCAGCGGTCTGCCAAGGGCCACCTCACGCCTGAGCTTCATGAGGGGGGGGGTGGGGGGCACAGGAAAAGGACCCAGGCCAGACCCAAGCCCGGGCAAGGGAAATCCCAAATGCTCTACAGGATCTACAGGGATTAGTTCAAGATGTAAACAAAAACTGCTATTTTACCAAAAAGTTTTTAATTAGTTTATTTCTCATGGCACAGCCACCTATGTGCTTTCTCAGTATATTCCCGATTTTTTTGGATGAGCAAGCAGTCATCTTCACGGGGTCTTCCCCCAGGGCGTAGAAATCAGCTAAACAACCAGAACTGTGTGCGTGCTGCTTCCTAGTCAGATGGAGACTGGTGAGACGTCTAAGACAATGACCCTGAGCCTTCAGGGCTGGGACCGAACTCTCCCCAGTGGAACAGTCAGCCACCTAACATCAAAAGGGGAGGGCAAAGTCCAGAGGGTTAGGAAAGGAGGCAGGATGAACAGGAAACAGGGAGGAAGTGGGATGTGATGCTGCAATGAGGGCGCTGCATCGATCAGATGAATCAGAATGTATTTGAATTGTTGAATGCCAACGATGGTCTGCTCTGTAGTCTTTACTCACACAGACAGGGGGGGCTGGGGGAGGTTACACTGAACTCCTAGGGCCCTGCAGGCCTTCAGAGAGTTTATTTCCCTCCCTCCCTCCCATCCAGAGCAATTCTTGCTTTTATCTGCTTTGTGTGTTGGGGAAGAAAGGAGGCCCCTGGGCTCAGAACCAAAGCTGTAAGACAGAGCTTTATAACAAAATGAGCAAAAATAAATGTCACAAAAACCTTATACAAAAGAGCTAATCAATCACACCCTGACGAGAGACTACCCAAACTTCCAGGGTACATATCAAATGCCCAAAAGGCAGCATGATATCACTGTCTTGCAACAGGCACATAGTAAACAGGGCAGGGACAGCCAAGGCATTCTCTATCCATGACAGGAGCCCACAACTGCTTTCTTGGGGGCTGTGTTTGGGAAAGGACAAACCACTAATGACATCAGGAATTTAGTAAAGGAAAAAGACATTGCTCCAAAATCCCCACCAGGTCCTGGGGGGGTGAATTACAGGTTGGGTCCAGTCTTCTGATGTCTGCTTTCCTCTTCCGCTCCTCCCACCCCCCTGAGGAGCTTGACACTACACAGCTCCCCACAAGCTCCCACTCGGGCCAAAGCCAACTAGCACCAAACCAATGAACCGAGCTCATGGTCACTGAGTGAGATTCGCAGCCAGTCCACGGGCCAGGGTAAACTGTCTGCCCTGTGGGTTTCTAGAACTGTAACGCCTTGCAGGACTATAAAGCCTTGTTTTTCTTCCATGGAATGGGTGGTAGTCTCGAACTGCTGACCTTGTGGTCAGCAGCCCAATACATACTAACCCTCCACCACCAGGGCTGCTAAGGTATAGCACAGTGCCGAAAGCACCCAGGCCAGGAAGAGGATACAAGCATGGTAGAGATATAGTCAGAATAAAGGCACACAGGAGTTCCTCCTGAATTCAGAGGTAACCGGAAAATCCTATGGAATAAAAATGTTCTGACAGTCCATGTCTCAAACGGCACTTAATAACTTAAAAACTATCAGAGGACACATTCTTGAAGCATTTCAGGTTCTTCTGAAGACAATACAATAACACAGCAGTTATCAGTTTTGCAGTTTGAATAATAACAAAAGTTTCATAGGAGAGAAGCTTGGGTACTGCTAGCTACTTACTGACTCATGACTCATTAAGCAGACAGTAGACGACGACGGTGTACGTACCCAGCCTAGGCATCACTGCCCCCAGAAACTGTTCATCTTCTTGGAAGTGGTTCTCTTGTAAGGATTCCAGAAGTTTCTGCAAGACATCTTGGGGCACTTTGCAGCCTGTGCCCTTCAGTTCGGTGAATCTGGTTAGCCGGAAGCCTTTGTCCAATTCGTAAGTTTCCGGGTTAAAGGACTCCCGCACAGACATGGTTCTGGGGTGCACACGCCTCCCAGCTTAGCTTCTTTCCCTCCCTCTCCTAGTCCGCTGGTTTCTTCCCTGGTCCACCTAAGTGTCACCAAAACAGAAAGACATCATGACAAGAACGCCAGTACCTGCCAAGAAGCGGCTGAAGACAGTGCGTGTGACAAGGGCGGCAACCACTGATGGCAGAGCAACTCGGAACGGGGACCACACCACGGATGCCTAAGCCAGGCTGCGCTGAGGAAGCACTGTGGGCCAGCAGGCTTCCTTGACCCGGTGCCATCCTGAACACGGCCCCAGAGGTTCTTCGCACACACTAGTATGGGAACAGAGCTTCGAGTCACTTCATCGGTTAACTTGGATGCACAGTGGCTTCTAAACTAGAGCGCCTACCTAGAGCAACTTTTCTGGGACACCTTTCTGCCCTGTCTAGAAAAATAATATGCCCCCATAGAAACCGTGTGGGAAAAGACATGGATGCAAATGCACTGGCAAAGACAGTGGCTCTCAACAAGTGGGTCGAGACCCCTTTTGGGGCCGAATGACCCTTTCACAGGGGTCACACGATTCATAACGGTAGCAAAGTGACAGTGATGAAGGAGCAACAAAAATCATTTTATGGTTGGGGGGATCACCACAATATGAGGAACTGGATGAAAGGGTCGAGACATTAGGAACGTGGAGAACCAGTGGGCTAAGCCCTTCAGATTGCTAAATCTACCTGTAAAAGGTGAGGGGGGTGAGGTGAGTTTTTACTCTGAGCCACAAGTACACAACACGATCCAAAACTTCCCAGGAGACTTTACAACAGGGCAGAATTGGAGAAGTTCACTTTCTTCAAGAGAGCACTTGGAAAGTTTCTGATGTTTTAATGCAATGCTATTTCCTAGAAAGCAAGCATCCCGCCCAAAAAACCAGTGCACACACATGGCTGACAAAATAGGCTCATGAGCATGAGCTAGGAGAGGCCACGCCAAGTGGAGACGAGCGTGGATGGTACCTCGGACCAGGCTACGTGTCTGCGCTAAGCCCGTCTTAGTTTGAAGCACGTGAGGATGGAAAGTCAAACTTCCACGTGCTCCCAGTTTACAAATCTCCACAGTCACACTTTACTGGGCAATGAAATCACTGACATCCCAAGTTTTAGGGTCAGTTTTCCCTATAAAATGGATGTCTAAAAACATAGTTCCCAGTTACAGAGTTTCCGATCCCCTGGAAAGCCCCACAGCTCATTTAAAATTAAGCTCGCAAAGCTGGAGGCTGGGCAGTTTCCCAAACGCCTGGCTCAAAAACATGTTTGGGATGAGCAAGGACCTCAATGTAAAACCAACACCGGCACGGTGTGATTCTTGGAAACCAACGGGTTCCCCAAAAAGGGGTGCAGGCAAGCAGAGCGAGTTCTCTACGGAGATGAGGATTGGGAAGGCGCAAGTCTGACTAGCACTTTGACAAGGAACGGCTCTGGAACAAAACCATAATCCTTTCCAGCAAGATGCCTTCAATTCACCACCACTTCGGCCCGCCAGGGGAAAAAAATCCAACTCACAGGCATGCAGTTAGTTTCCTACCGCCAATCCCTGTCCAGGAAAAAGAAAAAAAAAAGGCGGGGAGAGGAATTTCGGTAACTTCCTTTTAAGTATAATTTGTATTTTCACTTACATTTAAAGGGGGGGGGGGTT
>NW_022111378.1:7489920-7493196 GCF_000313985.2 Echinops telfairi | reverse complement strand
GGATTGCAAACTCCGGGAGAGGTGGCATCCGTTGCATGATGCAAAAAGGGATAGATTTCAAAAGTTGAATTGGCAGCAGACCGATCGCCTTTCGCGCCCAGGCCACCTCCACGTCCAATACCCGCGGGAAAGGCCGGGAATCGTTTCCAAACACTGCCAGGGCTCTGCCGGGTCACCCTCCACAAGACACCCTACCTGCTCCCGGGGCGCTCCCGTCCTTTGGTCCCCTGGACAATGACTGGGGAAAGACGCATCTGCTGCAATTAAAGATGTTAAAACTAGAACGCGTGTTTGATTAATGATCACCTCGATCATAGCTCTCTCCTATTGTTTAGCTTGGCTCCGAAATGAAAAAGAGCCTTCGTGAAATAGGCAAATGACCTGTGAAGTTTCTTGAGGCTTTAAGATGCTTGGTAGGAAGTCAAAGATTAAAGTTCTTTAAGTACATTGTTATTCACATGTCCAAGTTAACAGGGCACCCTACCAGGTGTTTGAATCCACCTGGAAGGGAAGTTTCTTGGGCATTTAAGATGCTTGGTAGGAAGTCCAAGATTAAGCCCCTGTAGGTGCATTGTTATTCGCATGTCCAAGTTAGCGTGGCATCCTCGTTTGAGTTTGACTCCACCTCCAAGGGAGAGCTTCGCCTTGGGAAGTAACTCCCCCCCCCCCCATTTTTCAAAACCAATGAACTGCTGATTAAAATGAAGCAAAAATGCTCTATTTGTACATCCCTAGGGCACCTCTTAAAAAGGGCATGTAAAGTTCGAGAGTAGTTTTGCATTTTCCAAATTTTTGAAAACCCAATGTTGTTGATCAGCAAACTCTGCCTTGTGGTCACAGTGTTTTAATCTATGGATGCAGAAGAAGGCAACCTACAAGACTGGGTGGATGTGGGATCTTTTCCCCACTACAATAAGTTAGGAACAAACACTGGAGCCTGTTAAGACAGGCAAACCTGGATTTGCCTCTAAGCCACCTGGGAAGACACACACCACTCCCCAGGTAACTTCCAAATCTCCAGAGTCAGCACGCAGAGAAAGCCTGTCTTGGTACCATTATTCCCGTCTCGAAGCCTCAAACGTTTTCATTCCAGTGTGTATTCTGGACCGCCTTGAGTTACTGTTGCTTTCCAAAATAAAAATTTAACAACTAAAAATAATTGGGGGGAAATAAAGAAATAGTGGGGCGGGGGTGCGGTTGTGGAGAAGAAGGCAGAAGTGGATAGGGCCCAATGGAAAGCTTTGTGGGTTGTGCTGTCTGGTCTTTATGCAAGTCAGCAGATTTGCTTTTTAGCAGTTTGGGTCTGATGACTTTGTTGAACACTGTCCTGTACCAGAAACCACTAGCAACCGGACCACGTTTGTAGCTAAGAGGTTATTGGCCGTAGTTGAGATGGAAGATGGAGTTCGAAGTGAAGTAGCGGGGATGGGAAAGAATGAAGGGGGTTCTGGTGGGATGTGAGTTCGTGTGTGGTCAAGAAAACCTCTGTCCTTTGAGGACCCACGTGTGCTTGCCCCAAGCCGGGGTATTTCCAGTAACCTCATACTCATGGGTGCAATTCTGGACTCATCTGGAGGGGCTGAGCCCGAGGGGCATCATGCTTGGTAAACAGAATGTCAGCTACAAGGAGGAAGACCCTCAACGAGATGGACTGGCACAGTGGCTGCCACATGCGCTCAAACAGCAACAAGTGGGAGGGCGGTGCAGGACCGGGCAGTGTTTTATGCTTCTGTCCACGGAGTCAGTGTGAGTGGGGAGTGGCTCGGTGGCACTTACCACCACACAGTGTAGGTTCCATGTCAAGCAACAACGAGTGGTCTGAAAAGTGAGGGGCTGAAAGAGCAAAGATTCCCAGTTTTAATGGACTGAAATAGGGAATAACTGGAGGAGAAACAATTCAGCTTTGGAAATGCTAAATATCGGATCCCAGCAGGAGATTTCAGGCAACAAGCAATTAGTAAAATTGGGGAGGGGGTAGAGCGCTGGGTTAGAGATGCAAATGTGGGTGCCATCCCAGTGTAAATGGTGTTGGGAGCTTTGGAAAGAGGTGAGATTAACTAAGAGAGAGAGTGCAAAGAGAGGGGGTGGGTGGGGGAGAACCAACCAAACAAACACACGTGGAGACCTTGGACAGAGCTCTGCGGAACTTCAAAACTGAGTGGCTGGGCGAGAAAGAGTCCAATCCCTGCGTCAGGCTGTAGGAGGTAAACCTCCGCAGAACCAACTCATTCTTCCCCCACCAATGACATTGGGCTTTTCAGAGGCTCTCCAACTACGGAGTCACGTTCGCTTAGAGAGAAGCTGTGGACTCTTCACAGAGTGAGAGATGCCCTGAGTCTCCAGTCAGACTAGAATCTTGGGGCCAGAGAGTCCCACGAGCTTTCTCCTCCCTCCCCTTGCCTGTAATCCAAGTCAGTCTGCTGTGTGTGTGTTGTGTGGCTCTCCAGTCGCCGCGCCTCCTCCCTCCCTCCTTTCCTTGGGTCCTCTCCAGTGGGCTCACCATTCTGTGGGGAGTCAGTTCACCTGGGTTCCTAGGTCCTCGTGGCTCCTTCTGAAAGATGCTTCCCTTGGGCTGCATTACCTGGGAGAAGTTTGTTAAAGTAAATACAAATTCACACACACGAACCCTAACCAAACTCACTGCCATTGAGCCAATTCTGACTCATTGCAAGTCCATAGGACAGGGTAGAACTGCCCCTGTGGGTTTCCAAGACATCTTTACGGGAATAGATATCCTCCTCTTTCCCCCAAAGAGCAGCTGTTTCAAACTACTAACTAGATGGTTAGCAGCCCAAAGAATAACCAGACCACCACACAACCAGGACTCCTTACAAATTCGCCAGACAAGTCTCAGGGGTATGTGGTGGGCAGGGGGTGCCAAGAAACTGTTTCTAGTAGACTTTCCAAGTGGTTCTAAGCCTGCCTTCTCAGAAACCCAGCAGGACAGGAGGCTGCCCATTCTACATCCCTCCCCCAGTCTGCTAGCTTCAGAGCAGCTTAGCGATCAGTGACATCACTTTCCTCCTGGGCGGCCTCTCTGCCTTTCCCATTCCGGACCTATCTCAGGCCGGGTTCTCTAGGGCAACAAAGGAGCTCAGCTTTTATACGTATCTGTGGGGAGAGGTTTATATCAGGAAAGTGCCACACAGAGTTGTAGACATAGACAAGTTCCAAGTCCATGGGTCAGATGCTGGGCTGGGGGCTTCTGACTTGGATAGTTGCAGGGCTGATGAGCCCAACTGCAGCAGCAAGACAAAGGGGGTTCTGGCTACAGAG
>NW_022111378.1:7486710-7489113 GCF_000313985.2 Echinops telfairi | reverse complement strand
GAGAGGACAAGGATAGGATAGGAGATCAAATATCATTGTGCAAGATTGCGAGCGAGCGATGAGAAGGGTCACCCGTATGGCCAGGAGAGCGGGTGACCAGCGTGAGTGAAAGTCATTAGGTCTGAGGTGTCCAGTGGCTACCAGATCTGATTCATGACCACATGATGATAGAAATCCCCTGGGGTAATGACAGATTACAGTCCTCTTTTAACAGAGTGTGACTCCCCCAGCAGAGTCCCCAGGCAGTACGACCGTCGATGTTTGCTTCAGTCAGCTGCTAACCCAGAGGTGCCTCCCTCCGAAGAAAGGTCTGGCAATCACCTCTGAAAAGTCCACTACTGCAAACCCTGCAAGTCCACCTGGACACCCGTGTGATCATCACTCTAGGTTGGAAATGTCTTGACTGCACCGAGCTAGCTGATACCTGCACCCGCAGGTAGCAAGCTGGATGGTAGTTGAGGTTTTGCACCCACTTGGCTGGGCCAGGATTCTCAGTGGGTTGGCAGTTTTTGTGGTTCTTGGGTGCCCTCGAGTAGCTTCCGACCCATAGCGACCCTGCGACCCTGTGCACAACAGCGGGAAACCCCGCCCGGCCCTGCGCCACCCTCACCTGGTTGCAGCCACCGTGTCAATCCAGTTCCTGGAGGGCTTTCCTCTTTTTCACTGCCCCTCTGCTTGACCAAACACGGTGTCCTTCTCCAGGGCCTGTAGTACGTGAGACGAGGAAGTCTTGCCATCCTTGCCCCTAAGAGCACTCTGGCGCTGCATCTTCCCAGACAGACTTGTTTGTCCCTTTGGCTGCCCATGGTACTTTCAATATTTCCCCCCAATTCAAACGCGTGCATATTCTTCTTTGCTCCTCCTTATTCCATGTCCCACTTTCACCTGGTTCGACAGTCAAGACCTAGCGATTCCCCAGGATGAAATCCCTCCAAGGGGGTGGCCTGATTCCAATATAAGTGGATGGGGCAGGAAAGCTGGCTTGACTTTGGCTCAGTCTGGATCCTGCTCACCAACCTCTGGCTCTTTGGACTTGAGCCAGCAGCCTGCAGTATTGCCTGCCGCTCCTGGGAGTCCCCACCAGCCTGCCTTCTGACCTACTGGTCTTGCATGCATTTGCCTCTGTAGCCAGAACCCCCTTTGTCTTGCTGCTGCAGTTGGGCTCATCAGCCCTGCAACTATCCAAGTCAGAAGCCCCCAGCCCAGCATCTGACCTTCCTTCCTCCAGTCTGGGCCAACACTGGTGAAACCCTTCCTTCCCAGTGGGTTCCAGAAAAGCTAACTAGTGCCCACCACCCACTTCTTTCTCCCCTATCTAGAACCGTCTGCCTGCAGAGCTTGGGACCACTGAAGAATCGAACCTAAAGGAGAGTTCCAAAGAACTGGATTGGGACGGAGGAGCCCAAGGAGGTCAGAGAGCTCATGGAGGAGACAGCTACGGAGCTGTGCTGCCTAGGAGGGAAAGTGCAATGGGCTGGATTGGATCTGGAGGTGGGACCTGTGCCTGGAACCACCATTCTCTGTGCCCCTGCGGCCAACAGTTCCCAAGGTGGCTGGCTCTGTGAAGGGCGCAGGGGTTGTCTGGTGACATGGAGGCCAGCATCATGATCTTTGGGGCCCTCTCTGATTTCTTTCCGGAGCCCTGGTGCCATGGTGGTTATGCATGGAGCTGCTAATCATAGGGTAAGCAGTTCGAAACCACCAGCCACTCCACTAGAAAAAAATGAGGCTTTCTACTCCTGTAAATAGTGATAATCTTGGAAACTCACAGGGGGCAGTTCTACCCTGCCCTATATCATCACTATGAGTTGGAATCGGCTCAATGGCAGTGAGTTTTTCTTTGAGTTTTGATTTCCGTCAGGCCCCAGGCTAGGTTTATTTATTCTTATCATCAATCTTTCCAGATCAATTGAATTTTTCCATGGGCAAAAGTTTAGGAGAAACCGGCTTGGTTTTGTTTTGTTTTTCATGCCTTGAGATTTTCCAAGTGACCCAATTCCCAATAAAAATTGAAACTGAAATGCTAAAATGTTTTCCTTATACGACATAAGAAAACCCTGCTAACTGGTATCATTTCCTCATTTTTCCCCCTCCCTTATGTAGGAATTCTAAGCTGTCTGATGCCAGCATTGTTTAGAAAGAGGTCTTTGTCTTGCAAATTAGACCAGACTTGGTCTAGGGAGAACTCCACAGCTAATCATTTCTGAGTTATAAAGATAGATTAGGCTCAGAGAGTGCTTGCATGGGCAAGTGTGTGTGTGTGTGTGTGAAGGGTTTATCTATTGTATTAGTCTGGGTACTTTGGAGAAACAAATCCACAGCGACTCATGTATAAGAGAGAGTTTTATGTAAAGAAAAGGTGCATCACGAAAACATCCCAACCCAATGCTGCCCAAGCCCACA
>NW_022111378.1:7480411-7486417 GCF_000313985.2 Echinops telfairi | reverse complement strand
CGACCATCACAAAGCAAGAGACCCGAGAGTTAGAAAGGTGAGGCTCACCACCCATTTATCCCTCCGCCTTTCATTTAGCCCCACATGTGATTATCGGCCAGGCTGGCACAATGAACTAACTCATCTATCTTGGATGTCATCATTGAATGATCCTTATTATTATTATTGAATACCTTTATTGGGGCTCTTACATCTATTATCACAATCCACACATTCCTCCAGTGTGTCAAGCACATTTGCACATATGCTGCCATCATCATTTTCAAAGCCTTCTCTTCCCACATGAGCCCCTCATGTCAGCTCCCCATTTCTTCCCCCTCCCCCCCCTAATTGGCCTCTCTCTAAGGGGTCTATCCTGGGGCTCTCCAGTGGCTGTCGGGGGACACCCATCAAAAGACCTTATGCCCCACAGAGCTGCAGGCTCTAGAATCCGACCTTGGTCTAAACCAGCGGTTCTCAACCTGTGGGTTGAGACCCCTTTGGGGGTCGAACAGCCCTTTCACAGGGGCCACCTGATTCATAACAGTAGCAAATTTACAGTTATGAAGTAGGAACAAAAATCATTTTGTGGTTGGGGGGTCACCACAACATGGGGAACTGTATGAAAGGGTCGCCGCGGCATTAGGAAGGTTGAGAACCACTGGTATAAACAAATGCAGTGTTTTGATTACTTTGGCTCAGGTACCTTCAGGTTTTTCCGGCGTTAATGACTCCCTTCTGTCTCCAAGTGTTTAAGATGGTCGGCATGAAATCATATCCTAATGAAAGATCACCAAATTCTCAGTAGAATTTTTTAACAAAAACAGGGAGCGGGGAGATGCAGAAAAGACAGATTGAGAAGACTGTGTGAGGCTGTGTGTTCCAGGTTTCCTGTCGTATTTTCTGCACTAAGAAATGGGAAAATCACAAGTGGCCCCAGAACTAACGGCCGAATTAACTAGCGTTCCCCGTTCTCCAAGCAAAGGAACAGCTATGTATTCACATGCTTTATGCCTCTTCACACATCCGATGCTTCATCCACAGCAGACTTCACCCTTTGCCCCCAAATAAAATATCTTCCTTAATTAATTGCTCTGGTCTGTGGCCACTTGGAAGAAGAAACAAATTAAATCTGTTCAACTCAACCGTTATAGCCTTCCCCTGGCTCTTATTAGCCATGTGCTAGGCCGTATGCTGAAAGTGGCTCAGGAGTGGATGCCACCTCAGAGCCTGAAGAGTCTACATTCTAGAGACTGGGTATCACAGCAGGAAGCCAAGAGGAATGTTATTTTCACCATCGCAGGGACTCACATCTGGAACACAGGAGGAACGATCTTAGTCGTCCGTACAGGAAGATCATGAGAGGATGGCTTTACCACACAGAGATTAATGTTCTCATAGGCACGGCCCTTCTGCTTTATTGGAGGACAGCAGATATAGCGCCTTTGGCCTCCTTCCTGTCTGTAGCAGTCCAAGCAGGAGAGAATGTTCCTCTCATTCTGTTTCTCTGCCCCTTCAGTCTGAGCTGATGGCTTCCTGCTCTCGTTGTGGGTTAGATCCAGCAGTCACAGTCTCAGTCTCTTCCACAAAAGGTTATGTAGCCATGCCCTCCTCTGTGGCACCTGTCCTCGCAGAAGTTTCCAGATCTTTTAAATTTTCAAGTCCGTCTCTTTCCTCTTGAAAAGCCACGCGGCCCCTTTAAGAGCTTGCTTCTACATCTCCTCAGCCAAGTATTCAAATATCCCCGTTTATCACTTCCCAGTTTTATCTTCCACCAGTTGTGTGAACGTAATTCAGACAAGTTTTTTGTACTTCCTCCGTTGTCCAATCCAATGTCCATCATTTTCTTTTAAAGGCTCCCAAGAAGCTCCTTGCACACCCACATGTCTAGCAATGTACCATGGCTGACATTGTGTGCATTCTCTAAGATGAGAGAGACTGCCTATAGCGCTTCTCACGTCCTTGCGAGCCCTCCCCAGAATTGCATTTGACATCTGCAATTCTCCACACAGTCTCAGCAAGGCAATCTAGCATTTTGCTACTAAGCACCTTAAAATTTTTCCAGCCTTTACCTAACTCTGAAACCACTTCTCCATAGTTGGAGTCACCCCCCATTCTCATTACCAAATCTCTTAGGCGAGGTTCTCCAGAGGAGTAAATCCAATGTAGTGTACATGTCAGTCTACAGAAACCTAATCAGATCAGCTACTCCTGAGCCAATTGTGACTCATCGCAACCCTACAGGACACAACAGCGTTGTCCAAAAGTTCCCACGGTTGTACATCTTTACAGAGGCAGACTTTCCTATAGAGTGGCTACTGGGTTTGAACACTGACCTTTCAGTGAGCAGTCAAATGCTTAACCGCTTAAACTACCAAGGCTCCTCATAAATATATAGAGAGAAATTCATTTCACAGGAAGGACCCTGCAGTGATGGAGCCTGGCAAGTGTACAATCTGTGGCTCAGACATCAGACTGAGCCTGTCACTGAGGCAGGAGCTGACAAATACAGGGCTGCAGGAACGGGGACACCAAGACCTGCAGATCGGACAGCAGACCTCACATCCCAAGAACCAGAGGTCAGAGGACGATGACTCAGAAGTGCAGGCTTGGGAGAGGGTGAGTTTTGTCAGAATACCCATGTATACTGGATACAGGCCACACCCCCGAGAAAACGCCCCTTCCAGCTGATTCGCTACTCACATAGGATGACAAGACCGCGGACGATTACTTAACATCTGCCAAACCACTGAGCACCACAGCCTAGCCAGGTGGACACATAGCCTTCCTCAGCGCAGGGACGATTGCTGTTTCTGGATGCTGTTCAGGTTTAGCCTCCTTGGCATGTATTTCCATGAGCATGGCCAATCTCTCTTTGTTCTTCCTGGTCCTGTTTTCTTCTAAGGGAATGAAGGAGCATGTTTCCATTTAGCTGCTTGGCATGATTTTCCGAAGGGATCCAAGCAGCAGATGAGGGCGCCATACTGAAGGAGCCGGAAATTCCTCTCCAGCCTGGAGGTTCTGTGATGCGTTTGGGGAGGGAGGTGGACCTTGAGCACTTTGCTGGTGCTGATTTTTTTTTTTTTTTGCTCCATCCTGGCTTACTGTAGAGCAGCCGTTCTCAACCTGTGGGTCGCAACCCCTTTGGGGGGTCGAACGACCCTTTCACAGGGGTCACCCGATTCATCACAGTAGCAAAATGACAGTGATGAAGTAGCAACGAAAATAATTTTAGGGTTGGGTGTCACCACCCCATGAGGAACTGTATGAAAGGGTGGCGGCATGAGGAAGGTTGAGAACCACTGCTGTAGAGCCGACTTTTCCAAATCTTCAAATCACTTCTCTCCTATTCTTATCCGATCTTCCCTCCAAGTCTGGGGAGTCAAAGTCCAACAGGATTTTGGATTCAAGTCCAAGGAACTGGAAGTTGATAGCCAGATGCAGGGTCCAAACGAGGAAAAAGCAAGCGCGATTTCCCACGGCATCCACTTCTATTGGAAGCCAGCTCGGTGCCTTAGCAAACATCCTTTGAATTCATTAGATCAGGACTGTGAGGTAAATAAAGGTGTTGCATTTCACCCTAATCTTATCCCATTATGGAGGCTTATAACTAATTGTGTTAAACTAGGTGCTAACTTCCAAACCACTAAGACTCCTGTCCTCATCAAGTTGATATAAAATCTAGCTATCGTGAGTTTTGGGGGTACCTGGAAGTGTTTCTTTGATTTCTCATGCATAAAAAGATAGTCTATGTACAAAGACAAACATTTGACTACCTGATGTTAGGTATAAACCATCCCTAACTATTCCACGTTACAAACAAATTTGATTTACAGATAGATGTAGAAATGGGACTCCACTATAACCCAGAGCCTGTCTGTATTCAGTTGGCCCTTGCACAGCATGATTTGAGCTGCAGGGGTCCACTTAGACTCAGAGATTTCTGACAATTTAGAAAAACTCGCAGATGAACCACAAAGCCTAGAAATACTAAAAAAAATCAAGACAAGCTCAGGTATTTCATGAATACATAAAATAGAAGTATATTTTATCATTTGGTATATAAAATGTGCACAAAGCTATTACAAGAGTTAAAGTTTATCTAACCTGGGCACACATGTATAGACTGTACTGGGCACCATTGGCAGTCGGGAGGAATGTGCACATGTGTGAAGATGCAGTCATAAACCACACCTGCATGGGATTAGGCCCAGTACCTACTGTCCAACTGTGGTCATCCCATAGCCACCTCCTAATGCCACTGTGGTAAGCTCGTCTACCCTGGGGCAGCCCCGTTTCTCCTGCAGGCAGCACATCACAGATAACAGGGTCCTTGGCAGTTCCCATGTATTTTTCATCGTGTTGAATGCAAAACCATAAACCTTGAACAGCACTGAGCATTCAGTGCCTGACTGATACTGGCAATGCCCCCAGAAAGCAGGGAGAAGTTGTGGCACTGTAAGGCACAGGGGAATTGCCATAGATAGGCAGCTGTAGCTATGGTTGCCCACCATTTCAAGATAAATGAATCTAATGTCAGGATCATTGTAAAAAAAAAAAAGGAAAGTCTCAATGCCATTGCTGAAGCTATGTCAGCAGGTGTGCTAGTCTGGGTACTTTAGAGAAACAAATCCACAGAAACTCATGTATAATAGAGAGTTTTATATAAAGGTTAAGTGCACATCAAGAAAACATCCCAACCCAGTGCTGCCCAAGCCCACAAGTCCAACATTAACCCATTAACTCATATGTCCAACACCAATCCACAAAGTCCTCTTCTGTCTCACAAAACAGATGCAATGATGCCAACTACAGGAGGAAAGCTGAGTCGGTGAATGTGTAAGCATCTCAGCGCTGGCAGGAGTCTCCACACTGCATCGGGGTAGGTCCATGTGGCTTCTGCTTAAGGATGTCTTGCAGGAAGTGAGCCTTGCCAGCTAAAGCAGGGAACTGGCTAAGGCAACTGCACCTTGGTCCGACCATCACAAAGTAAGAGACCCGAGAACTAGAAAGGCGAGGCTCACTGAACCATTTATCCTTCTGCCCTTCAATTAACCCCACATGTGTTTATTGGCCAGGTTGGCACAATAAACTAACTACCTCAGCAGGCATGCAAATCTCACACTTTTTTGGTGAAATACTTTTCAAATCTACTATAGAAATGCAGCTTTTCTGTGCATCCAATATAATATATATCACGTACAAAATAAATATACATTAGTTGACTGTTTATGTTACCGGAAGGCTTCTTTCTGGTCAGCAATTGACTACTAGTAGCTGAATTTAGGAGGAATCAAATGATAAGACTTGGATTTTTGACTGTAGGGCAGGAGTCATGTGGTTGTGGGGACCTGTGTCACTGATTTCCACATTGTTTAAGGTAAACTGTATTATAAATGTATAAGGGTAAGTAAAAAAAAATACTGCTACTAGAGTTCTGGCTCATACATGCATGGATTTATCCCAAACAAAACGTATGTAAACATGTCTCTGGGCTCAAAGGATGGCTACACAGGGGCTGTTCCAGCCATACGTACTTGTCTTAGAGCGGCCAGGGTGGCTTCAGAATCAGGGCTAATCAAAGCTGTGGCATCCAGGGGACCTCTTGAACTCAAGGCAGTGAGGTCCGTTCAGAAGGTTGCTGGGATCTTTTTGATGGGAGGGTTCCTGGCACATTGTTTCAGAGAACAAAGGGGATTATTAGGTCTGTCAGGTATATTTGGGCTTAAATTCCGAGGACTAGGTTTGCAAAAAGCTATGATTTACGGTGGGAACCCACCTTCTGCTTTTAGTTTCCACATAGATTCAGCCTCTACTGTGTTCTTTCTGTCCATTGACCCAAACCACAACCCACTCTCAGTGGGTGGACACAAATAGTGACTCTTTAGGATTTCTGAGGTTTAAATCTCCTTTTTAATTTTTAAACTTTT
This sequence comes from Echinops telfairi, assembly GCF_000313985.2. NCBI lineage: Eukaryota > Metazoa > Chordata > Mammalia > Afrosoricida > Tenrecidae > Echinops > Echinops telfairi. The sequence continues at coordinate 7,480,508 of NW_022111378.1, read as the reverse complement.
ATTTTAGGCTTAATTTACTCCCAAATACATGTTTTTCCTTCTTCGGTTTCTCCTGGGAGATCTGTTTCTTCTGTGCAACCTCCTCTTCTTGGTTAGG
>NW_022111378.1:7475446-7479162 GCF_000313985.2 Echinops telfairi | reverse complement strand
TTTGACCCCCACAGGGGTCGCGACCCGCCGGTTGAGAACCACTGCTGTAAAGCTTTATGCGAGCAGATGACTTCAATGTTCGACTACGGAGCAGCTGGCAGGTTTAAACACTGATCTTTTAGGGTAGCAGTCCAGCAGCCACCACCCCACAATGCGTAGGGAATACCACCAGCAGGTTTTCTTCCAGACAATGTAAAACACTCTGGCCAAGGAAGCAGAGTGCGCATGCTTCTACTCCTCTGGCCAGCCCAAGGAGAAACTGTCTCCTTTGAGCATGTCCTTGATGGGAACTGGGGCACTAGGTCACCTGGCTGGGTCCTGCCCTATCCAAGACTCTTGACAAGCAAGGTCTGAGAAAGCCTGCCACTGTTTTAGCCCAAGACGGAGATCAGGTTGATTTGAGACCCTGAGCTTACTCTGAAACAGGAGACAGAGGGAAACAGTGGGGTTTGCCACTTCCAAACTGCTTTTTAAAATCTAATGAAAATCACGCAAGCCATAGACCTTACCCTGTGTGACAGAAGCAGGAGGGGTCAGCAGGACTTTAGAGTGATCACAGGTTACAATCGATCTTCTCAGAAGGCAGGCGCTGCAATGATCATTAGGAAACTACCTATACCTACATATCTCCAGGCGCCACTCCCCGAAGCCCCCTGCACCCTTGTTTATCTCAATTGGGGGATGCTCCGTGCCTGTGCCTGGCTTTATCAGCCCCCACCCCCATCCCCCCCACAGCTCTCTGAGGAATGGTCCTGCTGGGTGCCTTATCTTCATGGCCTCCCAAGCCTCCTTCCTGACTTAGAACCTCCCTGCTGGTTGAACTTAAAAAGAATTTTTACTGCAAGGGAGGGGGCGTTTAATTTTGGAGTTTTAACAGAAATCGTAAATTATATTTCTACTATTTTGATTTATTGCAGGCTAACTCTTTCACCCCCTCAATCACCACTACCATAAAGTTGATTCCAATTCACACTGACCTTACAGGACAGGGTAGAACTGCTGCGGTTTCTCAGCTTTACGGGAGTAGAAAGCTTCGGCTTTTTCCTTGTTGTTTTGAACTGCGGACCTTGTACTCAGCAGCTGAATATATGGCCTGCTATACCACAATGGCTCCCTGATTTCCACCAAGGGCATGCCCAAGCACGTCCCTCAAATGGAGACAGCTCTTTGGGCTGGCAGGGGGAGTTTCGACAGATACACTCTGCCTGAGGACAAAATGTCCTGCTTTGCTGGGGGTCAAAGGTCAGAAAGAACTCCCAGGAGGCTGACGATGTGGAAACTCAAACTGGATTTGGGATCCCCACTGTAAATCATTGCCCTCTGCAAATATGGAGCTCACAATGTATACTCGGAGTTTTAAAAAAACAACCAAAAACCCCTCACTGCTTTTGAGTCAATTCCAGCCCATCGCCACCCTTGAGGTCTGGGTAGAACTGCCTCTGTGGGCTTCAGAGGTTATCCTCTTTATGAGAATAGAAAGCCTCGACTTTCTCCCAAGGAGCAGCTGGTGGTTTTGAACTGCTTACCTGAACAGTTAGCAGCCCTGGGAGTAACCACTACACCACCAGGGCTCCACATGTACAAGTGGAAAACAGCTAGATACCTGGGTGGAGAGATGTCTCTCTGCTGTTTGACCACAGAGACGAGACCCAGGTCCTGCCTAGTCAGCATACTCTGCTGTCCACTCTCCTTCTGCAACTTTAAGGCCTTTAGTCAGATAGCCCCACATGCCTTTCCTGCCTCAATCGCTCTCGCCCCTGAAAGTACCTTAAAAAGCAAACGGTGGTCCTGAGTTGATTTGGACTCATGGGGACCCTGTGGGTGTGAGAGCAGAATGTGCCCCATGGGTTTTCATCCACCAACTTTCCTGCAGTTGACCACGGGCCTGTCTTCCAAGGCGCCTTGGATGGGCAGGCTTTCAGCTAGCTGCGGAGGACATGAACTGGTTGTACCTCTGTTAGGTAGCTAAGAGACAGCGACAGGGAGTGGTCCCTCCCATGCCTGCGCAGGATCCCCTACAGGAGGTTGGGAAGAAAAATCAGGTAAGCATTAGCCACCTGTAAGGACTTTAACTGGGTGAGATAGTTTATTGTGCCAGCCTGGCCGATAAACACAAGTGGGATTAACTGAAGGGCGGAGAGATAAATGGCTCGGTGAGCCTCGCCTTTCTTGTTTCTCGCTCTTTGATCATCGGATCAGTGTGCGGCTGCCTTGCTTGCTCTGTGCCTCAACTTATAGGCTGCATTACCTGTGGGACACCTAGCCTGTGAACTGTGTCGCTGTAAGTTGAGGTCCCTTTAAGTCATCTCTGGAGCTGGGGACTGGCAGTTGGTGAGCTGGCTGACAGTTGGTGACCTGCCTTGTGATTGGCTGCTGTGCTGAGATAGCCTAGCTCGCTCTATAAATAGAGGAAGACCTGGCATTAGACTATACTTGAAGGACTGCTAGTGTCTCACAACTCTCTCACGGGAGTGAGTTGCACTGAGCCATTTGTACTTCATAATTTAACTGTTCATTTCTTGTATTATATATCTATTTGTATATAATTTAACTGTTCATTTCTTGTGTTATATATCTAATTATCTTTATAAATAAATATATTAAATTATCAGAAATTTGGTTTTATCTCTCTAGAGAACCCTGTCTAACACACTGGGCATGCTCCAATTCAGCCCCACAAGCCAGACAGGCCTTACACCTGGGTGGCCCAAACTAGGCCCAGGCTCATGACCCCACCCAGGTGGGCTTAATTCAGCCAATAGGGTCGTCCAATACCTTCCACCAAGCCTCCCAGCCTGAGGTTTGAAATACCCCCCACACCCCACCACACCCCCAGCAGCAGCAGGAAGCCCTTCCCTCCTTTAACTCAGCTCCTGGTCAGCGGCAGGTGGAGGTAGGAAGCACACAGACTCCACCAGAGGGGCTCTCTCAGTGCCTGCTCTGGTCTTGCTCTATCTGGATGCACACGCACCCGCTCCACCAAACAGCGCCTTCCACACGCAGGGCTGTTGAGCTGGTTCCGACTCAGAGCAAGCCTACATAGGGTCTGTGAGGCTCAAAGTTTTACAGGAACAGCCAGCCTCATCTTCCTCTCTTGGAGAGGCCGAAGGGTTCGAATTACTGACCTTGTGGTTAGCAGTCCAATCCTTACCCAACTTCACCACTAAGGCTCCTTACCCAAACCAAGTAAAACCCACACTCACGGCCTTTGAGTGGGGTCTGTCTCATGAGGACCCTATGGGATAAAGTAGAACTGTCCCTTTGGGTTTCCGAGGGTGTAAATCTTTACAGTCTTTATGGGAGCAGATAACTTGGTCCTTCTCTTGCAGCCCCCAAATGCAACCCAGCAGGGTTCCTTGCGATTCTACAAAACCAGGCTTTCCCTGTCTGACAACTGGAAGCCAGGGCAGTGTGTGTGCTTCTCAGAAACAAAGTGTGGAAAAACGGTGTGTGGGGACAGCCTGAGGTGCTCTGCCCGATTTCAGGGGCAAAAAGACTGTGAGGTGGATGCAGGACAAAGTGAAGGAAAGTCAGTAGTGATTCATAAGAGCTAAGGGCAGAGGGCCTTATGAGAATAGGGTTATCGATAGCATCAAAAATCAACAAGAGAGGCGCGTGGACAAAAATAGAAAATGTTTTGAAAAAGATGATGACTGTGTGATCACAAGGTGTCATAGGATCAGGTATCAGGCATCAAAGAACAAAAAATCATATCA
>NW_022111378.1:7472932-7474393 GCF_000313985.2 Echinops telfairi | reverse complement strand
ATTATTATTTTGTCATATGTTACACTGTTTGATGACTCCCCTCTCCCTTTCTCTGCTGTCCATCCCCCAGGGAAGAGGCTATATGTAGAATCTTATAGTTGGTTCTCCCTTTCTACCCCACATTCCCTCCACCCTCCAGGCATCGCCACGCTCACTACTGGTCCTAAAGGGATCATCCGTCCTGGATCCCCTGTGTTTCCAGTTGCTATCTGTACCAGTGTACATCCTCTGGTCTAGCCAGATTTGCAAGGCAGAATTGGGATCATGATAGTGGGAGGGTGGAGGAAGCATTTAAGAACTAGAGGAAAGTTATATGTTTCATCGTTGCCACCCTGAACCCTGACTGGCTCATCTCCTCCCCACAACCCTTCAGTAAGGGGGTGTCCCGTTGCCTACCGATGGGCTTTGGGTCTCCACTCTGTACTCACCCTCATTTACAATGATATGATTTACAATGATTTTTGTTCTTTGATGTTTGATACCTGATCCCTTCAACAGCTCTTGGTCACACAGGCTGGAGTGCTTCTTCCATGTGGGCTTGGTTGCTTCTGAGGTGGCCTTTCTTTTGAGGTATCTCTGCGTGAATTCAAACCTCCTTACCGTATATACTCAAGTATAAGCCGACCCGAATATCTGCCGAGGCACCTAATTCTACTACAAAAACTGCATGAAAAATTGCTGAAAAAAGTCAGCTTATACTTGAGCACATACAGTAAATAATGGGCGGACAAAGATCACACCCGTGCCTTGCAGAATCTACCATAGGAATCACCTCTTAGAAGTGGGAGCTTCGTTGCTTTGAATAGTGTTTCAATCTAGGGATTGGTGACTTATTTAAAAGTGATTCCCCCTTCCCCCCCAGCCCCACCTCAGGCCAAGGTGTATACACAGAGTACCTTGGAAAGTGGATTAATGTAGATGTGTAGTGAGGTCAAATGTTAACACTTTATTCTTTGTTCGCCCTTTTGACTCATTTTAAATGTGTTCGTTTTTATTATTTTCTGCTTTTTTTCCTATTGAGGTTTTTCTCTATTTTATTTTGTTATTGATGTTGGAGTGTTTTTGTTGTTTGTGTTTGTTTTGTTTTCCTTTATATAAAATCCAGAAGAGGTATATCTATAGAGATTGTAGCAGGATTAATAATGTCTTAGAGTTATGGCAGGGAATGTTGGGGGGACATGGGGAGCTAATAACAATTGGTACAAGAATGAAGAAAAGGCTTTAAAATGGATGTGGTGATGATTGTACAACTCTTTTAAAAAAAATCATTTTATTGGGGGCTCTTACAGCTCTTATCACGATCCATGCCATACATCCATCATGTCAAGAACATTGTACATACATTGTACATGTGCACATCATCATTTTCAAAACATTTTTTACTTGAGCCTTTGGTATCATTTCCCCCCTCCCCTATCCTCTCTCCCTCATGAACCCTTGATAATTTATATATATATTTTT
>NW_022111378.1:7466190-7472696 GCF_000313985.2 Echinops telfairi | reverse complement strand
TGGGGTGGGGGGCGGGGGAGAGTAAGCATTAAAGAACTAAAGGAAAGTTGTATGTTTCATTGGTGCTATATTGCAACCTGACTGGCTTATCTCTTCCTTGTGACCCTTCTGATGTCCAATTGTCTACAGATAGGCTTTGGGTCTCGAATGATATGACTTTTTGTTCTGGATCTTTGATGCCTGATAGCTGATCCCATTGACACTTTATGATCACGTAGCTGGTGTGCTTCTTCCATGTGGGCTTTGTTGCTTCTGAGCTAGATGGCTGCTTGTTTACCTTCAAGTTTTTAAGACCCAAGATGCTATATCTTTTACTAGCTGGGCACCATCAGCTTTCTTCACCACATTAGCTTATGCACCCATTTTGTCTTCAGCAATCATGTCGGGAAGGTGAGCATCACAGAATGCCAGGTTATTTGAATAAAATGTTCTTGCGTTGAGGGACTACTTGAATAGAGGACCATTGTCCATCTGTGACCTTAGTATTTAACATATAAATATATGTCCATAGCTCTATTTCCCTATCATTTTATATAAATATATTTACAAATGTACATGCCTGTATTTAGACCTCTATAAATGTCCTTTGCCTCCTAGTTCTTTCCTCTAGTTCCTTTTGATTGTACAACTTTTAATATGATTGAACTGTTGAATTGGATAATATGTGAATTCTATGTCACTAAACTTGTTGAAATCAATAAGAGATGTCTGTAGGTTAATCAAGGAGCCCTGGTGGTGCAGTGGTTAAGTCCTGGCTGCTAACTGAAAGGCTGGCCATTGGAACTCAGATGCTCTGCGGCACAAAGATGCAGCATGCCTCATAGTAAAGATTGAGAGGTTGTGATTTAGGCTGTTCTGCTCTGCCGTAGAGTCACTGTGACCCAGAATTAACTCAATGGCAGTGGGTTTGTTTTCTGTTTCGGGGGAGTTTCCTTGTGTAGGGAGCCCTGGAGGTGTAGTGGTTACTCAAAAGGTCATCAATTCAAAACCACCAGCTACTCCAGGGGAGGAAGATGGGGCTCTTTCCCAGAAAGACTTATAGTCTCGGGAACTCACAGGGACGGTTCTACCCTGCCCTATAGATCGCTGTGAGTCGGCATCGACTCAATGGCAGTGAGTTTTTACACTAGTTGCGTTGAGGCACGGAATAATCCCGTTTTCAATCCCCGGGTTTTGTGCACTGGCCCACACTGGCCAGTTGGAGGCAGCATAACCTAATGATCTGACTCAGGCGCCTCCTTGCTGGCTTCCTTCCGGGCGTCCTGCAAGGGGGAGGGATGGACTAGCAGCCAAACATTTTCAAAATGTGCAATCATAAGGGGCTGCTAGGCATCATTGGAGGAGCCAGCTGAAGGCACCATTTTCTCCCTGTGCGCCCTGACATCCGAGGGGCTCAAATCTTATCACAGGAGCCTTGTTGTCCGGGTTTGGTAGGAAAAAGCCAAGTACCTACCTTTGCAAAAGAAACGACGTAAAGTGAGGGGAAGAGGGCTTTGTAGAGCTCCAGGATTTACTGAAACAAACAGTCCAGCTTCTACCTGCAGGCATGAGGACATGGAAAAGCAAGGGTTTTTCAGATTGTTACTCAAATGATGAGTGGCTTGCTCTGGACTCAATGGAGAATGTGGCGCCACCATTTGGTTTCGTGCAAACACTGTCTACACGTCTCCCTGCTTCCCGAAAGGATCGGGTTCTTATGAACCTTTTGAAAAAAAGCTTTATTGGCACATAATCCACATATCATACCATTCGATCCTCACCACAATTTGAGAACATTTTCTTCTTTCTTATACTCTCTGTTATCAGCTGGTGAACTGAAATGGTATGGAGCAGGAAAGCAATTGCCAGTACTTCACAAGGAAAAAAAAAAGAGCTTCACCAGACCCCAAAATAGCCTACCAAATTATACCAAATATCCCAGAACACCTAAAATAACACTAACATATAGAAAGAGCTGGGATGATCTCATAAATCCACAGCCTATATAAAGGAGAAACCATGTACCCATTAGTTACCGCTTTAACCACTCTCTACAAACCTAACACTGATTGCTAGGTTGGCTTTTTGCCTTTTTTAGTAACAGTGAAAATCCCCTTCAGGTTTCTCTGGATTGGTGAAAACAGATACTAGTGCAGGTCTTTCATAGAAGTGAAATGGCCCAAAGCAAAGTTTTGGAAAGCAGGGCAAACCAGTATTTCTATCTACAATCGCTAGACTATTACGTCTGATGTACTTGGAAGTCTCTTCACTGAGGTAAAGCCCTCAGCCCTGGAGTCAGACTGAGATTTGAGACCCAGCCCCTCCCTTCACCAGTGCAGCCTCAGAGAGGCGATCCCACCTCCTGATCTCCGGAGTACCTATGAGATCGGACTGATCATATTCATGTCGATTTTGTGAGTTCATCGGTGAGTAGGAATCGAGTGCCTGGCACAGAGTGGACACTGAATAAAATACTTGTCACATTATTAGTTGTGGCCCTAGTCTAGAATATGACCCTGGCTGGGTCTTGGACCCCAAACCAAATCCATGTGTGTGGAGTCCGTTAGTTCTCACAGCGGTCCGATAGTCTTGGATTAGCCGCCTTCCAAATGTCAAACTCTGTGAGCCGATGGGTTCTGGTGGCATCAAAGTATACTCTCATTTTGGTTTTGCTAAAAACATGCACCCGTTGAACACTTGCATGGAAGAGGCTTCGGCTGGCCCTGCCCACAGGAACGGTGTCTGAACAGTCAGGCATCTTCCCAAGGCCTCAAGTGCTTTTGAGTCAACAATTAGCTTCTGGGATGGGAGTCAGGGGGTCACACGTCCCTGGTCAAGGATGCTGAAAAACACAACAAAACCCACTGCCATCCAGTGGATTCCGACTCAGAGCAGTCCCTATGCAGGGTGTCTGAGACAGTCAATCTTCACAGGAGTAGACAGCCTCATCTTTCTCCCATGGAGCAGCGAGCAGCCTCACCCACAGTGCCACCAGGGCTCCTTAAGAAAAACAAGGCCCCTTTAATAGTGAAATACCACTCTCAGTATTTCCCTCATGCTCCAGAGATCAGGAGAGGCCCCTGTGTTTTAGGCCAGGAGCTGGGATAACGTTTTCATGCTTATTTGTTGCTTTGGATTCTAATGTGTTAGGACGACGGAGTGTTCAGATAGCGCCGTGAAGGACACGATGGGTTATGGCGGCTGGGGAATTTTAAAAAGTCCAACAAAAATGTATGCTAACAGCAACTACTCAAACACGTTAGCCGTGACCCATTTCAACGCCCCCTGACATGCCAGGCCTCTGGTTTCCCAGGTTTCCTGGTGTCTGCATACTGACCTCGTCACTCCCTGTCCTGCCTCGCCAGCTCTTCCGGTTGGCCGGCTAAACTTCTTTTCCCAGACAGGAGAAGCAACGGTGCTATGCTTGTGGTTAGCTGCCCTGGAGCTGGGTTTGACTCACAAGACACTAAAACATGGCGGGTCTGACTCTTTCCTCTTGGGAGTTTCTCTGCTCATGTACCCTTTGCTCTCATTGGGGACTCGGAGGGCCTTCTAGACCGGAAGGCTCATCTCCCAGCCTTATCTCGGATTGTTGGACATGCAGGATTTCCATCGGCTGATTTTTGGAAGCAGATCTCCAGGTCTTTCTGCCTGGTCCGCGTTAGTCTGGAAGCTCTGGGAAGTTTCCTCACTATGGGCGGTCCCGCTGGTATTCGAAACACTGGTGACGTCATAGCAACATGCATGGCAGTACAAAATGACAAGCTGACAAGACGGGTAGTGGGTTATGCTTGTCATGCTTATTAAGCAAGCTGGAAATATCTGGTCCCCTGTTCACCTGCTCCTGAGGACCCCTGATGACATAGTGGGTTGTGCCTGGGCTGCTACCCACAAGGTCAGCAGTTCGAACCTACCCCGAAAGATGTGCAGCGTTGGAGACCCACAGGGGCAGTTCTACTCTGTCCTTTAGGGGCAAAAAGAGTCAGAAATGACTTGATGGTGGTGAGTTTGACGTACTCCCTCTCTGATACCTCTGCAGCTGCGTTTTATAATTCCTAATGCAAATCCTGGGGGTTCTTTTTGATTCCCCCGTAAACGTGCTGCATAATGATGTCATGAACTATTCCACGACCTCGTCAGAAGCTGTTCTCTGAAGAGCGTTGATGGTCATTCTACACAGTTATGTAATCAGAGACCATGACTTCTTGTAGGAGAATGTCCGGTGGACCACAGAGCGCATCCAGAGGGTGTTTGCTTCTCCCTGTCAAGAATTTCTCTTGCTCCAAAGCCTGTTTACAATTTAAAAGTCCAACCTCCCTCTAAGGTTACCAAACGGGCATCTCTCTTTGTCATAAAATTAAAGTGTGTAATTATTCCAGCCAGGTTGCAGGACACCTGATCCACGCTGGTAGATCTCCTGAGGATGCCAGTTAGTACTCATTTCCCGAGGTACCTTCTCAAGTGGGCATGCAACTTAACCGCACCAGCAATCCAATCGCTTCTCTTGTAAGGCAGCAGACATCTGCCAGCCTGGGAAGAAACAGCTTTATGTAAACATGCACGGTTGATAGCCAGAGACCTGTGCGTGGATTTGGGCAATTGAGTTAGACCCTCATGCCTTACATAATATTTCTAGGCAACTAAGCACTTTTGAAGACCAGAGTTTTTCTTCTCTTGCTCCTTTCTTTGCTGTAATTAAAAAAAAAAAATATATATATTTTTTATTTTTAAAAAATTGGCATATAATTTACATACTATAGAATTCAATAGTTCAACCCTATTGAGAAGAATTGACCACAATTTATTCTAGACATACGCATGCTTTGTGGGTGGCACTTTCAATAAGTCGATTTTTCTGTTGTGGGCTTATTGCTGTTATGTTGTTAGGTGTCTCAAATCAGCGCCAACTCCTAATGACCATATGAACAACAGAATGAAACACTACCCGGTCTTGCACCATCCTGACACTTATCTCTCTGTCTGAATCCATTGCTGCGGCCACCACGTCAATCCATCTGTGAGGCTCTCACTATTTGTTCCTGTACCTTTACTTTCCTAGCATGATGTCCTTCTCCAGGGACGGGTCTCTACTGATAGGTCCATGTATGTGAGACCTCATCTCAATATCCCTGCCTCTCAGGAGCATGCTGGCTGTGTTCTTTGCCAGCACTGTAATTCAAATGCATTTGTTCTTCTTTGATTTTCCTTATTCAACCTCTCACGTTCACATGCAGATGAGGTGATTAAAATGACCATGGCTTAAAAAAAAAAAAGAAAGAGTACCATAGCTTGAGTCAGGTACAACTTAGTCCTCAAGCAAAGCCCTCCTGGCTTTTCCACACTTTAAAAAGGTCTTGTGCAGCAGATTTACCCAATGCAACGTGTCCATTGATCTCTTGACTGCCGCTTCCATGAGCATTGTTGTGGATCCAGCAATATGAAATCCTTAACAGCTTGAATCTTTTCTCCATTTCTCTTGATTGGTGATGTCAGAATTTTGGTCTTCCATTGGTCCAGTTAGAATTCTGGTCTCCTTTACCTTGACTTGTAATCTATACTGAAGGCTGCAATCCTTGATCTTCATTGGTAAACTCTTCAAATCCTCCTCACTTTCTGCAAGCAAGGTTGTGTCCTCTGAATGTCACAGGTGGTTAATAAGCCTTCCTCCAATCCTGATGCCAGGTTCTTCTTCAGAGAAGCCAGCTTCTCTGAGGATTTGCTCAGCACACAGATGGAATAAGTATGATGAGAGGATACCACCCTGACACACACCTTTCCTAATTTAAGCCATGCAAGAGTCCCTTGTTCTGTTGGCAGAACTCCCTCTTGATCCATGTACAAGTTCCTCATGAGTCCCATGAAGTGTTCTGGAATTCCCATTCTTCTCAAGGCTGTCCATAGTTTATTATGATCCACACAGTCCAATACCTTCACACAGTCAATAAAACACAAGTAAACATCTTCCTAGTACTCTCTGATTTCAGCCAAGATCCATTTGACATCAGCAATGATCCCTTGTTCTATGTTCTTTTCTGTATCCGGCCTGACCCTCTGTCGGCTCCCTGTCAGTATACTGCTGAACCATTGCTGGATGATCTTTTTTTTTTGCTGGATGATCTTTAGAAAAATTTTACTTGCATGTGATATTGATGATATTGTTATACAATTTGAGCATTCACTTGGATCACTTTTTAAAAAAAATCATTTTATTTGGGGCTCCTACAATTCTTATCACAAGCCATCCATCCATCCATTGTGTCAAGCACATTTGTACATTAGTTGCCATCATCATTCTCAAAACATTTCCTCTCCACCTAAGCCCCTGGCATCAGCTCCTCATTTTTCCCCTCCATCCCTGCTCCCCCCTCCCTCATGAACCCTTGATAATTTATAAATTAATATTTTGTCATATCTTTCCCTGTCTGACATCTCCCTTCACCCACTTTTCTGTTGTCCGTCCCCGAGGGAGGAGGTCTCATGTAGATCCTTGTAATCGGTTCCCCCTTTCCTACCCACTCTCCCTCTAC
>NW_022111378.1:7462792-7466090 GCF_000313985.2 Echinops telfairi | reverse complement strand
TTGTACATTAGTTGCCATCATCATTCTCAAAACATTTTCTTTCTATCTGAGCCCTTGATACATCTCATTTTTCCCCTCCCTCCTCCCGCCCCCTCATGAACCCTTGATAATTTATAAATTATTATTTGGTCTTATCGTATACTGTCCGACGTCTCCCTTCACCCACTTTTCGGTTGTCCGTCTCCCAGGGAGGAGGTTATATGTAGATCCTTGTAATCGGTTTTCCAGAGTCACCTTTTTTTTTAGAATGAGGATAAATATAGATCTCTTCCAGTCAGTTGGCCAAGTAGCTGTCTTTCACATTTCTTGGCACAGATGAGGGAGTGCTTCCAGTGCTTCATCAGCTTATTGAAACATTTCAGTTGGTATTCCATAAATTCCTGGAGCTTTGTTTTTGGTAATGCTTCTGTGTAGCTTGAACTTTTTCCTTCAGCACCATTGGCTCTTGCTCATATGCTACCTCCTTAAATGGTGGAATGTCAGCTCGTTCTTTTTTGGCACAGTGACTCTGTATTCTTTCCATCTGTTCTTGATGCTTCCTGGATCACGCAATATTTAGCCCATCGAATCCTTCAATCTTGCAACTTGAGGCTTGAATTTTTTTTCTTAAATTCTTTTAGCTTAAGATATGCTGAATGTGTTCTTCCTTTTTGGTTTTCTCGTAGAGATTTAAAAACAGAACCATGTTTTGTTTTGTTTTTTAACCTTTGTTTTATTGTAAAAAATATTGATGACACACCATTGGTCAATTCAACATTTTCATGTGTGTGATTCAGTGACATCAGTTACACCGAGTTACATCAGTTTTGCTGTGTAACTGTCACTAACATTGATTGATGAATTTTCCATCACCATGAACAGAAAGGTATTTGTTTTGGGGGACTTGAGACAACTTTTAAGGCAAAGGATGTTGATTTGGGTTACTGTAGCTCCTATGGTTGGGGGGGTCAACTCCTGCCCTGGGAAAAAAAGATGGAAGACTGTCATGCAAAAAGAGAGGGACTGAACCATGCAGGACAAGGCACCCTTGCTTCGCCTATCTGGGTCTAGCTACCCCATCCTGCCATTTCAACCCTACCTCCTCCTCCCTTACTAACCTTTAGGCTCAGAAAAGTAATTAATATTGTAGGATAAAAGAACCACACACCCAAGCAGATATAGCATAAAAACCAGGCTCGCTGCCACCGGGTTGCCTCTGACTCACAGTGACCCTATAGAGCAGAGCAGAGCTGCTCCTATGGGTTTCCAAGGCTGTAACTCTTCACAGGATTAAAAAGCTTCATCTCGCTCCCGGAGTGGCTGGTGATTTCAAACTGCTGACCTTTTGGAAACTCACCCTTTTAAATTATACAACTTGGTAGTACAGACACAATATTGTACAACCACCACACCTATCCGATTCCAGAACATCTTCATTACACCAAGAAGAAGCCCGGCCCATTGACAACCACTCACTATTCTCTCTTCTCTCAGACTCCGACAACCACTGAGCGGCTCTCTGTCTGTAGCGTTGCCTATCCTGAACATGTTATGAATAAATAGAACCATGCAATATGTGACTCTTTTGCGTCTGCCTTCTACTTAGCATAATGGTTTCAAGATTCATCCATATTGTAGCATTTGTCAGTACTTAATTTCCTTTTTATTGCCCAACAGTGCTGCATGGTAGGGATACAGATGCAGTCCCCAGGTTGACTGAGATCCATCTCTATGTCTACCTGTAAGGTTAAGTACATCTGTAGGTCGAATTCAGTGGTCCTTGGACAGCCGTGTGTGGGTCTCATGTAGCCTCCCTTTAGGGCAAGACTTTCAATGATTTGAAAGTGGAACCAATTCGATGGCACTGAACAACAACCACCACAAGTGAAGGTGATTGTGACGAAGAATTTGTGACATTTGGGTAATTTACATAACATTGGGATTGACGCGTGGCTGCCATATTGGGCTGAAGCATGACAAGAATCGTGAGGGCAATGCGGGAGCAGGCAGTTGTACAGCCATGATGAATGAGAACCTGCGTGAGGACACTTAACAACGGTAACAATTGACTTAACTTTTTGAAGCGTGCAATGGGTTATATAACCCTGACATATTTGTCAAGTATGGTTTTTTTTTCAAGTATGGTTTTCATGATAACTAGCCTCGTGCGTATTTTTAAATCACATACCCACCCCACGGTTGGAATACCAAGTGAAATGTTTCAACCAGCTGATGAAGATCAGGAAGCACCCCCACTTTCAGAGCCTTAGTACCCTGGATCCATTTAAAAAGAAGTCCAAGGAGCAAAGATGACAGGAGAACAGGTTGTTACCAAAGACACAATCCGATACCTGTGCGCTTGGGAGGGAGGGCTCTGTAAGCACAAGCATGAGCCTGGTTTGAAATGAGCTAAGTTACCGCGTCTGGCTTGTAGGAGACACTCAATAGACAATTATATTGAAGACATGATCTTAAGGACCACACAGTTCCTCTTTGGGTTCAAGTAGCGGTGAGAAGCTCAGTCCTCAAGTCCGGAAGCCTAGGTGCTAGTGACTGTGTGACCCTGGATGAGGCATATACTCTTTTGCCCTCACTGCTCCCATCAACAAGATAGTGGAGGACACGGGACCTCTGACCCCTGGCATGTATGTGGGTCACATGTGATCCACTGAACTGGGCATGGCCTTTCTTTTCTTCTCTCTAGGTCTGTACAATGCACATATATATATGTGTAGCATGAGGGGCTTTAAAACATTTATGGGAAAATAAAATGGAAAGACAATGGAATTTCCCATGAAATTCCTTTGTGTATATATATCTACATACATCTACATACATTTGTGTGTATATGCACACATGCATATATGCATGTATATTTTTTAGGCCTCCCAGGTTGTGTAATGTTTATGAGTTGGGCTGTGTTTGAAATCACCAGCTGCTCATGAGGAGAAACAGAATGATGTAGCTTTCCATTCCTGTCAGTAGTTAGTCTTGGAGTCCCACAGGGTAGTTCTACCCTGCTATAGCCTGGAGTCAGAATCAACTCAATGACTTTGTTTTATATATATATATATGAAGACAAAATTCATTAAACATAAAATTAGCCATTTTAAGGCACACGATTCCATGATACAGTACATTTATCAATTCATGCAAACATCACCACTGACTCCAAAACATGTGGTGAAGAGAGCTAACAGTGCCGGCTATCAAAAGATATAGCATCTGGGGTCTTAAAGGCTTGAAGATAAACAAGCAGTCATCCAGCTGAGAAGCATCAAAGCCCACATGGAAGAAGCACACCAGCCTGTCTGACCAC
>NW_022111378.1:7455725-7461801 GCF_000313985.2 Echinops telfairi | reverse complement strand
AAAAAAAGGAAATGTTGTATACATTAATCATAACTCTCTAGTGCCCCCTTTCTCCAGTACCTGTCAGCCACTAATTCACTTTACCTATTCTGGCTATTTATGGGGCCCTGGGGGCATAGTGGCTCTGCGTTGGGCAGAGAGCTGTGAGGTCAGCAGTTAGAAGCCACAAGTTGCTCCATCGTACAAAGACTGAGCTTTGTACTCCTGTAAAGAGGTACAGTCTTGGAAACCTCCCGGGGCATTTTACCTTGTCCAAAGGTATGAGAGGGAAGAATCGAGTTGATGGCAGGGACTTTGGTTTTATGCTGCATATTTGTATATAAATGGCATCATACAACATGTGACCTGTTGGATCTGACTTCTTTCACTTATATAATGTTTTCAGGGTTAACCTGTCATATAGCAAGTATAGTCACTTCCTTCTCTTTTATGTCTGGAGAATATTCCACCGCATTGCTCTCCTAATATTTTAAAGCAAAGCTAATGTGAATTGATTCATACCCCCAAGGTGGTAAGCCAGGAATGTCCCCTAGCCCTTTACTGCATTATGTAACCAGGCCCTGACAGGAGTAGGGCATTGTATGACCAGAAATGGACCAATTTGTCATTGTAGTCAATCACAACTGTAATTGATCATATCATGTTCAGCTCTTCCAATGTAATATTACTCAGACAACATCAGAAAACTCAAGAACTATGAAGGATGATTGGTGAAAGAAAAGAAGCCAGAATAAAGCCTATGGATGAAAGTGATTCATGATAAAGGCACGTCCCATTCCACCATCACCATCGCCGGTGTTGTCAGCCAATAGCCATGATCAATACAAACATCCACATCATCCAATTGGCTGGAAGTCAATGGATTTGATGCTTGAACAAAGAGGTCCTCGTGGTGCAGTGTGTTAAGCATTGGGCCGCTGACTGCAAGTGTGGCCTTTCGGTCTCTCCGTGGGAGAAAGATGAAGCTGTCTACTCTCCTAAGGATTCAGTCTTGGAAACCCAAGGGTCAGGACTACTCTGTAGTATCAGGTCATTATGGGTTTTAATGGACTCAGTAAGATTAGGTCCTTGCACTATTCCAACTGTAAAAATCTGTGATTCTGTAAATAGTGTTCCGGCACTTCAGAGTGCAAGTCAATAATTCATGTATTGCAGTTCATAGCCAGCTTACACTTGTATAATCTCCTGTCCTCAACTGTGCTTTAGATTCTATATCACTGGTATGTTATATTAATGGCACCATCAATAGAATTACCTTATGTCCCAGGCAGATCATTGATAATGTTCTCTAATATAAAATGACAATGATGTCTCTAAGGTGAACCAGAGACATATGTCGGCATGGATATAAGAATGGATCTTGGAATCAAATTTAATTCTAGCCCCAATCTAAGAACAATAAGTTCTTATGACATGGCCCTGCTTGATCTTCACCCTCAAGAAGAGGTCACTGAAGATAAGGATGCTATAGCAAAGGGTGGTGAAGAAACTAGATGGTGCCTGGCTATCAGAAAGAATAGCATCTTGGATCTTAAATATTTGTTGAGGTAGTTAGTTTATTGTGCCAACCTGGCTGATAAACACATGTGGGATTAATTGAAGGGCGGAGAGATAAATGGCTTGGCGAGCCTTGCCTTTTTTGTCTCTTGCTCTTTGATCATCGGACCAGTGTACGGCTGCCTTGAATGTTCTTTGCCTCAATTTGCAAGCTACACTACCTGTGGGACACCTAACCCATGGACTGCGTCACTGTAATTTGAGGTTCCTTCAAGATCTGCTTCGCCACCTTACTGGAGTATACATCGCTTGAACTGGGGACTGTCGGTCCCTGTCATCTGGCTGACTGTTGGTGACCTGCCTTGCTGCCTGTGCCCGGATAGCCTGAATTGCTCAAGACTTGAAGGACTGCTAGTGTCTCACAACTATCTCATGAGAGTGAGTTGCACTGAGCCATTTGTACTGCTTTATAATTTAATTAACTGTTTATTTCTTATGCTATCTATCTATCTATATAAATATATAAAAAATTATCAGCATTCTGGTTTTGTTTTTCTAGAGAACCCTGTCTAACACATTTGTCTTTAAACAAGCAACCATCTAAGTGAGATGTCTAATAAGTGCACCTGGAATTTATTTACAATCCGAGGATTGTAAATAATTTAATCCAAATCCGAAGAAGGGAATGGCACCAGAGCTTAAGTTGCAAATACCTGGTTTTCAGAAGGATATGGATGGCAGTGGAAGCCCAAAATCTATTTTCAGGGTCCCCACATGGATAAAGCCTCCTGTGAATGCTCTCTGACCATAGTCAAGAGACGTGAACAGCTTTGTATCAGCTAGAGAGTATTGTAGAGAAGATCATCATAGATATAGCCAGCTTAGAATGTAACATCTTATTTTACCCCCCTTTTGACCCAGGTGAAAGGGATATCAGTTAAAAAAGGGGTGGGGAGATGTGTGTTAAGCCTCTAGTGAATCCCTTTTGAACGCAGACCATTGGTGTGACGAGCCTAGCTACCCTGCACAGTGCTCCGTAGTTTATGGCAGATGCAGTTAGGTTAAAATTAACACTGTGTCGTTTGATCTCCTTTTAAATCCATTTTGAAATTATTCTAGTTTTTATAGTTTCTGCTTTTCGATGAAGGTTTTTCTATTTTATTTTGTAATTGTTAGATTTTTTTGGGTATGTTTTTCTGTATATGAACCCCAGGGTAGGTAAATCTATAGAGGCAGTAGCTGGATTAATGGTTTCTTAGGAGTCTGGCAGGGGAGGTGAGGGGGAAGAGGTTGCTAATAACAAGGAGTCCAAGAAAGAAGAAAGTGTACTAAATTTGTTTATGGTAATGATTGTACCACTCTCCTTCATATGATTGAACTATTGAATTTTTAAAAAAATCTGCTATTCTGTAAGCCCTCAGTTTACCTTTGTTCAGAAGTGCTCAAATTCGCTTAGTACTAGACTATTTGGGGGAAATCTTCAATGGACGAGATGGGTGGACTGCAACATCAGCTCAATATCACCCCCTCATGACCACAGGATTGATTTGTGGATTTGGTTCCACCAGAGACCGTCGTAAACAACCACCACCTATTTGCCAGTGGGGGCTTGTGTGTTGCTCTGATGCTGCACATCTGACTAGGACAGATGAGGAAGACAGATCTGGCGGTCTGCTCTGGAAATGAGCCAATGAAAACCCTTTGGACCTGCTACTGATCGTGGGGGTTGGTGCAGGATCGGTCCAACTTACAAATGAGTGTTGCTCCCAAACTGCAAACTCACTGCCGCCAAGCGGGTTCCCACTAGGACGGAGTAGAATTGCCCCTGTGGGTCTCTGACACTGTCATTCTACCCATGCGCAGAAAGTCTCCTCTTTCTCCGGGTGATCCATGGGTCCCAACTGCCGCCCTACACCTAGTCTAACAGGTAACCCGCTACACCACTGTAGCCCCAGGGCTCTCTTGAGTCACACAAGAGGTGAATGCATGACACATCTTGAAAAGAGTATTTGAGACCCACACTGAGAGGCCCCGTCTAACTTTTCAATGGAAGAGAAAAGAGCACACCAACAAGAGGGAGCAAAATAAACGCGTTTTTTAAGTACTCTTTTAGCATGGCTGAACAGGACACTGCAGCACCAGCCAAGGAAAACACTGCTCAGAGTGGGGTGTGGGCGCTGGAATGCTGGGTATGCCTCCTGCCTTGGGGAGCTGGGGTCACCAGGTGAGGCTACAGTCAGGCAGTCCCAGTGAGCAAGCCAGGTGTGCCGCGCTGAAACCAGGGCGAGGGAGGAGGCCCGGTGGAGAGGTGGTTGCAGCGGGTTTCCGCGTGGGCAGCATCAGACTAGACACGCTGGGGGAGAACCATGGAGACCCGCACCCAGAGGGTGGAAAGGCGATCCTGAAGAGTGAACGCAGCACCAGGGAGGGTCAAAAGGAGAGGTGGAAAATGAAAAGCGGAAAAGGAAGGCAAACACGCAGGCAGGAAGCAGGCGCACCAAGCATCAGTGCCCATTGGTACTCGGAGTCTCCATCAGCAGACGTGTCACTGGGGCCAGGGCGGGAAAGGCATCCTGGGCGGATAGCTGGATGCTGAGCTCAAGGGCTGAAAGAAGAGCTCAGAAGTTCAGCAAAATCAAAGGATTATCTTTCAAGGATGCGCTCAGCCAGAGAAAAGGTGAAAAGACAGGAAGTTTGGGGAGGGTTCCTTGAAAGGAAAGGAGGAGGCGCACAAGGAGGGGCACAGGGTGCGGGTAGGGTTTTGGTGGAGCGGGCGGTGTCAGCGAGGAGAGGCTATAGACTCTAGCCCAGTGGCTCTCAACCTTCCTCATGCTGCCACCCTTTCATACAGTTCCTCATGTGGTGGTGACCCCCCAACCATAACATTATTTTCATTGCTACTTCATCAATGTCATTTTGCTACTGTGATGAATCGGGGGACCCCTGTGAAAGGGTCGTTCGACCCCCAAAGGGATCGCGACCCACAGGTTGAGAACCGCTGAAGAGTGTTCAGTGCAAACTCTGATCTTGGAGGGAGTGTGGTGAGTGGGAGTCACTTTGCAGCGTGAGTGGGAAGAGGGGATGATGAAGAAGGTGTAGAGGGAATAAGAAGTGCAGCAAAGGCCAGGCGAATTAGAGCCCAAAATTACAGCACAGCACAGGAGACAAAATGACAGTAAGAGAGAGAGAGAGAGGGTAATCTATGTAAATGATGGATCTGAAAGAGCAAATGAAGACAAACACATTAAGAATGAAATCTAAAAGGGAAAGGAGAGGCAGGTTCCAATTAAAGCCTGAATCAGACAAGCCCCTCGAGAGAAGAGAGGGATCATGATGTTGATTGAAATTAGAATAAGTAGAGAAATATTTTCATGTAATTTTTAATATACCCAACGGTTTTTACAGATTTCCCGTTAGAATATGTAGATTGGAGAAAATATTTAGATCTTAGAGGTCAAAACAACAGCTTGTAACGTAGAAGAGAAGAGAAAGAACACATTTCTCATGCAGACAGACTTACTGTTGAGTGAAAAAATAATTTTCAATATTTGCTTATAGGGTTTTGATGCACATTTGGAACCTTGAAATAACAAAGTATAAAAGAACTTAAGAGATGATTATAAAAAATTTTTGGTATATTTGCTCCATTTCTCTGTCCATCCCTCTCTGCCTCTCTGCCTAAACACACACACGTGCACAGGCACGAACACGTGTGCACCTTTCCCTAAACATTTGCAAATAGTATAACCTTTCACTATGTACTCCTTGTTCCTGCATGCCTATACAACTATTAGCTTACCTGCGGAAATTAATAATTCCACAACAGCTAATTTAAAAAGCCTAAGCCTATTGCTGTCCAGTGGATTTCAACTTACAGTGGCCTCCATGTGTTAGGAAGTAGGATTTCTCCATGGGTTCAAGCCCCCCAGTCTCTCTCTGGAAGAAAGATGAGACTGTCTGTTTCTGTAACCATTTACAGTCTGAGAACGCCTATGGGGCAGTTCTACTCAGTTCTACAGAGTCATTGTGAGTCGGAATAGGTTGTTGACAGTGAGTTCAATCTTCACAGAAGAAACCATGAGTCCTTTCTTCCTGGGGCTGCTGGGCAGATGGGAACTGCCAACCTATTTACATGTCAACAAAGCCCCAAATATCTAGGTTGTGTATGTATGTGTGTGTTTTTAAAGACAGGAATCCAATTGAGATCTGCATGCTACATTTGAGGTGTCTGTAGACTTTTTGGATGAGACAAATGCTGTTGTGGATGGTGAGGTGGTTTGTCCAGTCCTTTACACTATCCGGACACGAGTCTTACTTAGGCCGGGCTTTTGAGGTTAAGCTGTCTTTAAATGTAAAGGTCATCTTAAAACAGTAAGTACCAATGGTGCCATTGTTACACACAAATTACTACTCCTTTGTTAGGAATACTGTGCCCTCAAGATGTGTGTGCTCAGCCACATACGGGATATTTGCATGCCTTAGCTCAGCCTGCACTAGCTCCATGAGGTCTGAGTAGGGGGTCAGAAAGGTTACTGGGTGGGCTGCTAGCCACAAGGTCAGCAGTTTCAAACCAGTGACT
>NW_022111378.1:7450300-7455437 GCF_000313985.2 Echinops telfairi | reverse complement strand
ATGGGTTGGGTTTCTTCTGGAGAGCCCCACAGGCAGAGGTCCTCAGCAGGGCTGAGACACAGAGCTCTGAGCGCCCCACTTTGGGAGGCTGAACCCCTCTGAGTCTGTTTTGAGACATGTACTCACATTTGTGGACTACATGTCACTTTGTGAGTTTAAAAAAGACACATTCCCTCTCAACAACTAATTTCTCGCTGGTACCCTTGCGAGCGAGGATCCCTGGTGCACAGTGACGAAAGCCCTTGGCCGCGGCTAACCTCAAGGTCCGCAGCTGGAACTGACCAGCTGCTCTGCAGGAGAACGGTGCAGCGATCTGCTTCCATGCAGGTGACTGCCTGGGAAGCCCCACGGGACGGGGCAGTTCTACCCTGTCCTGCTGGGTCCCTACGGTCGGAGTCGACTCAAGGAAACCGGTTTGGTTTGGGATGTTCCTTCTTCCCAGTTGGTGTGAGAGAATCAATTAGGAATTCCCTTCCCACTCGGGAGGGAGAAATCAAATCAGGGCAAGTAAATCTTCAGTCTCAGACCCTGTGGACCATTCAGAATAATCGTGAGAATCCTCGCCCACGTTTTTCAAGAGCAGTATCAGTAAGAGAAAGAATAAAGCAAACAAGGAATAATTGAATACGTTAGAGGATCTAGACTAAACGAAGAATAGATTTATTAGAAGTGATTTTTTTTCTCTTTTTATTGGGTAAACTACCATATTTTTTGTCAATAACACGTGTGTTGTATGTTTGTGCAAACAGCACAAACCTCTACATTGTTTCCATAAATGTACTCTACCAATATTTTTTACACGTTGCTGACTTCAATTTCGATTTTTTTCTCTGTCCATCAACATTAGTTTTACTGGAATAAAGCAAATCTCACTGACCCCCATTTAGAGTAGGTAATTTTCTACACCAAGTACAGTTGATGGTGAGTGACTGGGATCCTGGTGCAAGTCGGGGCCGTGTGGAAAGCAAAGGTGGGAATGTGTGAACATCTCTGTGGCTTGCTTCTTCTGCCTCGCCACTCTCATTCTGCAGCCAGCATGCGTGTTTAATTCCTGACAAGGTCCTAATGGAGTCTGAGATTTCAATTTATACACTGGAAAAAAAACATAGTGCACAACATAGTAGTAGCTGGCTGGTTGTGGTGAGGAGACGGCAAGGTGCACATGCGAGGTGTACCAGGAGCAAGGGTGTTGGTATACGTCAGCAAGCATATACCCAGGGTCTCTCATGACCATGGATCAGAGACATAATGAGACTATGAAAAAGGAGAGCTTAATGGTTTCACTTACGATGATCTGATAAGGTGTTTGCATTCAACTGTCCCACCAAGAGTGACGGTGTAACAGCCTGGCTTTGTCTACTTTCCCAATTAAAAGCCAGAAAACTTATAATTATGCCCATGCAGATTGGGTTGCCATTCCGATAGCTCCTTGAAGCCCTTTGTGCCGGTGTAGGCTTCTCTTTGTTTAAGCTTCCAATTGATGCCTGGGGATTTATGGCCGACTTCAGCAGGTTCAAGGTTCCAACTGATGCCTCAAAAGCACAGGGGATCTAATTATCGAATTAAATTATAGATACCGGTGCACAGTTTCAATGGTTTCTTTTCCAATGACGAGAGTGCTACCAACTTGACCCATGATTTCTTCACCGCAGTTGATACCTTTGTTATATAAATAGGATCAAAAGTGACAGTTGGAACTATTGAATGAGGTCAAAATTCAATGTAGGCAATGTCTTGTAGCAGACACAGTCTATGGATGTGCCCACAGTGCCAAAACTTTTAGCACACTTTCTTTATTTTTGTGCTTTGAGTGTGTGTGTTTACATGGGCTCACTAGTTGAAAACATGCACACACACACACACACACACACACACACACACACGGTATGCGAAGATGCTAGAAAAGTTAGGGCAGAGACCATGCTGTGTTCAGTTTTGAATTCCCTGGACTTGGTGTCCAGTTTGGAATGTATGTAGGTATTCAAGGAGCCCTACCCAGCTAATGACTAAGCACCTGGCCGCTGACCGAAAGGTTGGAGGTTTGAATTCACCCAGGGGCTCCATGGGAGAAAGGCCTGTCGATCTGCTTTTCGTCAAGATTATAGTCTAGGAAACCAGGCGGGTCAGCTCTACTCTGCAATGCATGGGGTCTCAGACTGCTGGCAGACTCTGCAGTTCCGGACAGCCACATGTAGGTACTCAGGAAATCCATTCAGTCCACCAAGCTTTCCGGAGGGCATTCGATGTGCCCCGCAAGAGAGGTGGACCAACAGACGCCTTCTACTTTGCTCTGTCAATGGGACAAGACCAGTATCCTGGGACATGAAGAACGTCACCTGACACCAGCAGGGAAGGCTTCCAGGAGAAGAC
The DNA here is from genome assembly GCF_000313985.2 of Echinops telfairi. NCBI lineage: Eukaryota > Metazoa > Chordata > Mammalia > Afrosoricida > Tenrecidae > Echinops > Echinops telfairi. The sequence goes on along the minus strand of NW_022111378.1, from coordinate 7,453,067 downwards.
ATGGAACCAGAGACTCAGGTGTGCTGAATGGAGCAGGGGCGTTTTCCTTAGGTAGCTTCAAGTAACTGGGTGGGGGGGGGGGCATGTGTGGGGAGGAATAAACTACTCATGTTGACCTTTCTTGTGTGAATTGGTGAGAAACATCAAGAGGCCATGAGCTACAAGAACACTGGTGACTGCGGAAGCCCGTGGGGAGGAAACTGAGCCACGGGACAGAGAGGGAAGGCCTTTCGCACTTTTTGAATTATTTATTCAATTTTTTTTATCAACTGAAAAAATAGAATTTATGTTCTGGACTTAAGATCATTTCAGCGAACAGTTGTGGAAATGATAAACACACATTATTCTTCAGTTTAGCAAAATTGGAGGATGCTGGTGGTATGGAGGGTTATGTGTTGGAGGTGCTAAGTGCAATGTCAGCAGTTCAAAACCACCAGTTGCTCTGCAGGAGAATGATGAAGTTTTCTACTCCCGTGTGTAAGTCTGGGTACTTTAAAGAAACAAATCCACAGAAACTCATATGTATAAGAGAGAGTTTTATATAAAGTTTACGTGTACATTAAGAAAACATCCCAACCCAGTGCTGCCCAAGCCTACAAGTCCAACATTAACCCATATGTCTGACACCAATCCACAAAGTCCTCCTCCATCTCACAAAACAGATGCAGTGATGCCGACTGCAGGAGGAAAGCTGAGTCAGTGAATGTGAAAGTATCGCAGCGCTGGCAGGTGTCTCCACACGGCTGCTCCAACACCCAGGGCTGCATCGGGGTAGGTCCATGCAGCTTCTCCTCAGGGATGTTTTGCAGGAAGTGAGCCTTGCAAGCTGAAGCAGGGAACCAGCTAAGGCAGCTGCACCCTGGTGCGAACATCACAAAGCAAAAGACCTGAGAACTAGAAAGGCGAGGCTCACGGAGCCCTTTATCCCTCTGCCCTTCAGTTAACCCCACATGTGTTTATCGGCCAGGTTGCCACAATAAACTAACAACCTCATCCCGTAAAGATTTACAGTCCCAGAAACCCACAGGGGCAGAGCTAGTCTGCTCTATAGGGTCACTGTGAGTCCGCATCAACTCGATGGCAATGAGACTCCATGACATGAGCCCTATGAATTGGACTGGTAACCATAAGGTCAGAAGTTCAAAAACATCAGCCATTCCTTGGGGGAAAGATGAGGCTTTCTATTCCAATAAACAGTACAGTCTCAGAAACCCACAGGGGTGGTTCTACTCTGCCTTAGAGGCTCACTATGGACGCGATGACAGTAAGCTTGGCTTTAAAAAAAATATTCAATGACATTAATTACATTAATCACGTATAACCATCACCATTATCTATTTCCAAATTTGTTCAGACCTTTCACAGCAGCTCATACCCTTAAGCACTACCTTTCCCCCCTCCCATGGTAACCGCTAATAAACTTTGGTCTCTATATGTTTGCTTATTCTATTTCATACAAGCCAGATCATATAATATTTACCCTTTTGTGACTGACTGACTTTCTCAACATAATGCTTGTAAGATTCAGCCATGCAATAAATAGCAAGCGTATCAGGGCTTCATTTCTCTTTGTGACTCATAGGATGTACTGGGTTACGTGCTGGACTGCTCACCACAAGGTCAGCGGTTCGTAATCACCAGTCACTCCTCGGGAGACAGATGAAGTCTTCTACTGTAAAGGGTCACAGTCCTGGAAACCCACTGGGGCAGTTCTGCCCTGTCCCATAGAGTCACCAGGAGTGGGAATCGGCTTGGTGGCAGTGAGTTTGTTGTTCGCATTTGGAATATTCCACTGGATGTGTGCATCACATTGTTTGGCCATCTGTCTGTGGATGGACATTGAGATGGATTCCACATGTTAGCGATGGAGCTCTACTGCTTAAGACGAGTATTTCAGAAAGTAAGGAGCACTTGAAGCACTTGCCAGTGAAGATCTGTGGCCTTCAGTATGGATTTCAACTCAATGTAAAGACGACCAAAACCTTCGCAGCTGGTCCAAAAGGTAATATCATGGTAAATGGAGAAAAGATTGAAGCTGTCAAGGATTCCATCATGGAAGTGGAAGTCAAGACATCAAAGGATACATTGTATTGGGCAACTTTGTTGCACAAGACTTCTTTAGAGTGTTGAAAAGCAAGGATGTTACTTTGAGGGCTAAGATGTATCTGACCCAGTACATGATATTTTCAATCACTTCATATGCATGTGAAAGAATAAGAATAAGAAAGACTGAAGAAGAACGGATGCCTTTGAATTATGTTGCTGGTGAAGAATACGGACTGCCCAACAGACAAACAAATCTATCTTGGAAGAAATACTGGCAGAATGCTCCTTAGAGGCAAGGATGGCAAGACTTTGTCTCGCATACTTTGGATATGTTGTCAGGAGAGACAAGTCCTAAGGACACCATGTTTGGTAAAGTAGCGGGGTAGCGAAAAAGAGGAAGAGCCCTGATAAGATGGATTGACACCTTGGCTGCATCGATGGGCTCAAACGGAAGAACAATGGGAAGTGTGGTGCAGGATGGGCCAGTGCTCCTTTCTGACGTGCCGTGGGGTCACTGCCAATTGGAACCGACTGAACGCAACCAAACAAAACAGTAATAGCATTTCAAATACTCTCTTTGGGACACTTGGCAATAAAATAACTTTTAAATTAATGGAAGTAATGTTTGATCAACATATGTGTGCATCTTCTAGGGGGAAAAAGAGAGATTATATTCCAACATGCTGATTTATGTACTCCGCAATGATTCATGGAGCCAGGC
>NW_022111378.1:7427725-7450149 GCF_000313985.2 Echinops telfairi | reverse complement strand
GCGCTAGGTCTTATTTTCAGGGGATGTCTTATTTTTCCATGAAGGAGAATACGGTACACACTTATTGGTCATTGTTTTATTAAAAGAGACCTCACACTTCTTTTCTGCCCCGGCTGCGCTGCGGCAGCGCTCGCCGCTACAGTCCAGAGTCCAGAGTCATGGTAGCTTCGGGGGGCCTTATTTTCGGGGGGATGTCTTATTTTTCCATGAAGGAGAATACGGTACACACTTATTGGTCATTGTTTTATTAAAAGAGACCTCACACTTCCTTTCTGCCCCGGCTGCGCTGCGGCAGCGCTCGCCGCTACAGTCCAGAGTCCAGAGTCATGGTAGCTTCGGGGGGCCTTATTTTCGGGGGGATGCCTTATATTTCAGTGAGAGGCAAAACTGTAAGTAGGTCTTATTTTGGGGGGATGTCTTACTTTCGGGGAAACAAGGTATAAGCAAATGAATGCATACTGTCATAGAACTAAGATGCCCTGGTGGTGTAATTGACTATGTGTTGGACTGCTAATCACAAGGTCTGCAGTTCAAATCCACCAGCTGCTCCATGGGAGAACTAAGATTTTTTGTACCTGCAAAGATTGGCAGCCTTAGAACCTCACAGGGGCAGTTGTTCTCTGTCCTCGAGGGTTGTTATGAGTTAGAAATGACTTGATGGCAGTGAGGAAGTGAAGTAAAAAAGAACTCTGTGAGAGACCTGGTGGCACTGATGGTTAATCATTGGACCAATAACTGTAAGGTCAGTGGTTCAAACTCTCCAGCTGCTCCTTGCAAGAAAGTTGAGATGATCTGTTCCCGGAAAGATTTATAGCCTCAGAAACCCTTTATAGGCTTGCTATGACTCAGAATAGACCCAAAGGCAGAGATTTAGGTTTTGAGTTTATAATAGAATTATAAGCAAGCGAAGGGGTGTGTTAGACCGGGTTGACAAGAGAAACAAATCCAGTGACACTCATGTATGTGTAAGAAAGAGCTTTAGATCAAGAAGTAATTATATATCAAGAAAACATCCCAGCCCATTCCATATCAAGTCCATAAGTCCAATACCAATCCATAAGTCCCTCTTCAGATGCACTCAGTCACATGCAATGATGCAGAATGCAGGAAGATTACAGGCAGGTTGGTGCAAATTGTGGATCCAATGGTGGTGGCTCTGGCAGCAATCAGGGGCAGCCAGCAGGAAGGTGAAGGCAGAGAGTGAAGAGGAGGTTCCCCCGCCCTCCTTATGAGAAGGCCACGCCCACAAGGAGGCACCACAGGTTGTGACCTGATTGGCAGGCTAGACTCCACCCCTACGCTTTTGTATATCAAGTTGACATGAAATTATATAACTATCACCAGAGGTAAAGACAGTTGTAGAAGAGTCAGTGGGTATCTCAAGTTTAAGGATTATAAGTGACTAGTTTTTTCCCTCCATTTTTCAAATCATTTGCAGTAAACATGCATTCCTGATAGAATGAGGGAAAGAAAATTACTTGTAGAAATATCATCTCAAAGGGCAAAAAACAAGTTCTCCTACTTATTTTTGTTTTCCTTTTTAAAGTATAGTTTTATTGACATACAGTTCACAAATCCTACACTTCCATAGTTCAGCCATATTAAGAAGAGTTGTACAATCATCTTTATAATAATCAGTTCTAGAACATTCCCTTCCCTCTTGTGTTTATTGGCTCTCCAATTTCCTCCCACCTCACCTTTTTTCTTTTTTTTATCTAGTTCTTTTCTGACAAGGGTCTCTTTGGCTTGCTGTTTGCTGATCCACATCGGGGAGCTGTGGTTTTCTTGTGGAGAACAGGAAGAAAGAAAGAGCAGGTAGATTTACTGCCTTTTCTTTATTTTCCATAACAACTAAGCAAAGTGCAAGAACATGTCAGGTATCTCTCAGAAAGAAATGATTTGGCAGAATGCTAAACAGTGCCTTGGACAGCTGCAGTTTCCACCTGGTTTCCACTCTCCTTGGCGGTGTGGCTATGCCCACAGCACAGAGGGCATCTCTGAGATCTGCTATGACCACTGCATCTGCTGTGGGCCACTGTGGCCCAGCAGGGAAGCTCTGTGAAGATAATGGTTGCGTTGTGCCTGCAGCTATGACATCCCCACCTGCAGGGTACTGTGCCTGCCTGATGCCACGTCATGAAGGAGACCTGCAGCCCCTGGCTTGGCGCTCAGGTATTGCCTGCTGCACCTGCCTGTAACTCAATGTGCGGTATTTGAGTCCATGGAGCAGTCATTAGAAGGTTATAGATGGCTTAGAAGCACCTTGGGTATTTAGCATAGAGGATCTTAGGGATTTTAATCAGCTGTGGGCTGGTGCTTTTAGAGATGCATCACTTAGGCATGGCTGGGAGTAAAGATCTTGGTGTTCCGAGCAATGTTGGAGGAGATGCTTGGGTCAGGAGTTAAAGTGCTATAGATTCTTTGGAGCTAATGCAGCTATACCTCTGTTGTTAGTTGATGGTGACCCAACGCTAACTCCTGGTGACCCCACGTGCAACAGAACAAAATGCTGCTTGATCCTCTACCAGCTTCAAGGTCATGGGTTTGCTCAAGTCCATCCGGGCAGGCACTGTGTATTTTAAGTGTCTTCCAACCTAGGCGCCTCACCTCCCAACACCTTATTAGACAATGCTCTATTTTGACTGTCATAAGCTGGGCCCTCTCATATATAGTATATACTCGTATAGAAGACGGGTTTTCTGCACCTTTTTAATATAGTTTTGTGGTAAAATTAGGTGCCTCGGTGGATATTCGGGTTGGCTTATACTCGAGCATATCCGATATGTATATGTGTAAATCCACTGCCATCAAGTTGAATCTGACTCATAATAACCCTAATAGGGTTTCTGAGACTTTAAGTCATTAGCGGAATAGAGCGCCTTGTCTTTCGCCCATGGAGTGGCTGGTTACCTTCCTTTATACTTCATAGCCCAGTGCCTAACCCACAGCACTGCCAGAGGATGTGTGTGTGTGTGTGTGTGTGTGTGTGTGTGTGTGTGTGTGAGAGAGCTCACTGCCATCAAGTCGATTCCAACCCAGAGCGACCAATTTTTTCCATCTGAAATTCATCAAATGCACAATCAGCTGCCTTGATAATTACTGGTGATTGGAGTGTAAAAGTTGAAAACCAAGAGGAAGGATTGGTATCTGGAAAATATGACCTTCCTTGGTGATAGAAGCAATGCTGGAATTTTACAAGAACACCAATTTATTCATCGAAAATACCTTTTCATTGACAACATAAATGGTGGCAAAACATGTGAACCTTAATAGATGAAATACATAGGAATCCAATCGACTACATCTGTAGAAAGAAACAGCTGAGAAATTCAATATCACCAACCCACAGAAGACCAAGGATCAACTGGGGCAACCAGAGAAGACCAAGTGATCTATTATAATGAAATGTGCAAAGAGCTGGACGTAGAAACCAAAAGAAGAGAAACAAATGCCCAGCACTTCTTGACCTGAAAGAATTGATCGAAAATTCAATCCTTAAAATGAAATACATGAAGATTGGTATGGGCAAAATATCAAATGATGCGGGACGCACCAAAAGAAGGCGAAAGGAATACAGAGTCACTGTACCAAAAATAATTGGTTGATGTCAGCTATTTCAGGAGGTAGCATGTGATCGAGAACTGGCTGCAACGAAGGAAGTCCAAGGTGCATTGAATGCATGCTGAAAAACAAAGCTTCTGGAATGGACAGAATGCCAATGGAAATGTTTCAGTGAAATGCAACGCGGGAAGTGCTTCCTTGTCTGTGCATAGAAATTTGAAAGGCTGGAAGCGATATATATTTCTGACCATTCCAAAGAAAGTTCACCCAACAAAAGGGAGAAATTATCAAACAATATCATTAATACCGCATGCAAGTAAAATTTTGCCGAAGAAAGCCCAAAGACAACTGCAGCAGTACATCAACAAGGAGCTACCAGAAATGCACGACAGACTCGAGAAGGCACTTGTACGTGGCAGTGGTGGGAACAGAACAAGGGAATCTTTCCAGTTTTAAAGTCAGGAAAGGTGTGAGTCAGGATTACATCTTCTTGCCACACTTATTTAATCTGTGTGCTGAGCAAATGATTTGAGATGCTGGACTGAAGAACAAGGCATCAAGATTGGAGAAAGATTCATTAACAAGCTATGTTATGCAGATGACACAACCTTGTTTGCTACAAGTGAAGAAACCTTGAAGTATTACTGATGGACTAATCAACATGGTGTAATCAATATGAATTACACCTCACCATCCAGAGGACAAGTCCTCACACCCAATAAATGGCATCATGACAAATGGAGGAAAGACTGAAATTGCCAAGGGTTTAAATTTACTTAGATCCACAACCAAAGCTCATGGAAACAGCAGCCAAGAAATCAAACCACATTGCATTGGCGGTGGTGGGGCTGGGGGTGGGGAAGCGGCTGCAAATGACCTTTTTAGGGTGCTAAAGGTCAGGATGACACTTTGAGGAGGCATGTGTGCCTGATCCAGGCAAAAGCTGGGTCATGAATGTAGAAGACCAGAAAGAATGGATGCATCTGAATTACGGCGTTTGCCAAGAATAGTGAGTATACCACGGACTGCCAGACGAAGGGGAAAATCTGTCTTGGAAGAAGTACAGTCAAAATGCTCCTTAGAAGGAGAATTAGTCTTCTATACTTTGGATATTCCATCAGGAGGGGCCAGACCATCCCGCTTGGTAAAGTATAGAATCCGTGAAAAAGGAAGATGCTCAAAGAGGTGGCTTGACCCAGTGGCTACAACAAAGAGCTCAGATATAGTAACAATTGAGAGGATGCACCACGATGGTGTTGTGTGTAGTGTATGAGTTGATATTCGTTGACGCGACCACACCTAATAACAATACTTTTCAGCAGTACACTACCCAGCCTTTCTTCCTCCTTTGTCTTAGCTCCATGTGCCACCTTGATCATGTATGAATCAATTGGGGGCATCACACCCACCGTCACAGCAACACACAAGCCAGCACAGTGCAGCAATCTGGAAAATGGCTGGTGGATCCCATTGCCATATGGGACTTGTTAGAATGTGGATGTCCTGGGCATCCTGGTTTTTTTCCAGTCTATTCAGACACCATCCAGAATGTCAACTCCTCACGTGGTGGATGCCATAATTAATGATAAGGATTCAGATATAAGGTCTGTGCTATGCATGCAGTTTAAGAAGCCCTCAAGGACCAGGACTGTGAACGGGCTTCTTGCAAGTGCAAATGGGGTGTCAGGTAGATTTGGAAAGTACGATGAAAAGTTGTCTGCAAGCATGTGCTAGTGTTCTTTCACGGAAGTTATTATTGTAATCATTTTGTCTGGTTCAATGTCATGTTCCTCAAAGAAAGCAGATTAGGTAGGCAACATGTAAATTTTATTTTCATCCATTTTTTTTTGCCAAAGCTGAAGTTTCATTTGGAATGCTCAGGTCTTTTCAGACAAATCAAGGGACTTTGCATTTGGTCCTTGCAGTGATACATTTAACTCATTCAAGATGGCAAAGATGTCAACCAAGTAAGCTATTTTCTGTAGTTTATTTTTATCGCTGAAAAGTGCTTTGAACTGCAGTTTTGCTTTCTGATTAAAAACATTTTGAGTTCATCACGAAGCTCAAAAACACTTCTGTGTGAAATAGCAGAGCATTATTCGGTGCATCCAACTGGTTGCACAGTTGTGAAAACAGTCGACTGTATAAAGTGCTCGCCTGGATAAAATTGACAGAACTTATGACCCTTTTCATGACTTCTTGTAACTCTTGTGGCAGCGTCTTCATTGCTAATATTTGCCAATGAATCATGTATTGAGTTCTGATGAACTTTGGTGACTCATTCAGTACCAAACATTGAAATCCAGATGGACATCCTAGCTTAGCTGGAGCACCATCTGTGCAAACACCACAAACCTTTTCCCAAGAGATGTTATGCTCTTTCAGAAATGAGACAACTGTGTCAACTACATCACGTGCAGTTGTTGTCATTTCAAGAGGTTTTCAGAAAAGAAACTCATCTTTAAAGTCGCCATCATGAATATACCTTGTGTCAACCAGTCACTGTGAACAGTTTGCAACGTCTATAGATTCATCAAGCTGGATGCTAAATATTGGAAGTGGATCATATTTAATTTCCTGGATAACCTGATCAAGAATATCAGCAGACACGTCATCTACTATTCTGCGGACAGTGTTGTTAGATAAAGAAATTGTACTCAACTTTGTAACAAATTCGCCTCTGATCATAACTCGAACAATGTCTTTGGCCACTGGCAACAGTAAATCCTCATCAATGGTGTGAGGTTTCATAGTTCTGGCGATTCTGAGTGCCACCAAATAGGACGCTTCCAAGGCTGCTACGTTTTGTGTTCGGTACTTGCCACCAGTGTCAAGACTGGCTTTCTTGAGTCCATCAGCTTTGCTTCTATAGTCGGTATCCTTGCCGGCAAAGCTCGGATGCTTGCTATCAAAATGGTGTTTTAGTTTGTTCGACTTCATAGATTCGGCTGATAGAACTTCACAACAAATAACACATTGTGGTTCTCAATTCCTGCTGTAATAATTGAGGTAAAACCATACTGTAAAAAATCCTCACTGCAATGAATGTACAAATGTGCTTTACACAATTGATGTATGTATGGATTGTGATAAGAGTTGTATGAGCCCCTAATAAAACGATTTAAATTTTTAAAAATCCTCACTATATTTTCTTTTTTTAACATCCTTCTCTACACAATCCATTGTCATCGGATGATTTGCTAATGAAAATAATATATAACAATAGCTTTAAGAATATAAAAGATGATACGTGGCATAGTTGTCAATACAGTTCATTAAAGTTTCCTATGGTTTACCATTCTCTGTGGTTTTTTTACATACCTGTTACTATCACAAGGGGGCAGTCAGTGTTCACATCAACCACAGCTGAATTTAAAAAGACCAATCAGCATCCAGATTAAGTTCCCATGGTACAGATTTTTTTTTCTTGCAGTAGTTGATGATTTTACAGTACATGATTTTATATGTACCCAGTAATTAAAATTCATGAAGTGTCTTTTTACCTCCAATACCGCTGCTTTCAACACAGTAGCTGCTTTCAACACAGCAGCTGCTTTCTACACAGTAACTGCTCCACACAGTAGCTGCTCTCTACACTGTGTGGCTGGTCCACGTAAGTACGTTATGGTGCCAACCCTGTCACATACACCTGTATTTGTATGGGGTGTATGTGATGGGGTTGGTACAATGATGTCATCACACCAGGTACTCATTTGTGGGCGTATCTGCATGTGGCCGGACCCACCTGGAGATGGATAGATGAGATGGTGTTTCGGTGCCTATGACCATCGGAAATATTTTTTTTTCTGATGGTCTTAGGCGACCCCTGTGAAAGGGTCATTCAACCCCTAAAGGGGTCTCGACCCACAGGTTGAGAACCGCTGCTCTAGAGAGTGGTTCTGCTCTGCCCTGTAGGGTCACCCCGAGTCAGAATCTTCTCCATGGGCAAGGGTTTGGGCTTTGGGGTTTCATGATGAACACGAAGCTGCATAGACATCCAGGCACACCAGCGCCACCAGATGGGTACCGTTATGGATCTAAGCATAGCCCCCAACAGATACATGCCTGTCCTTTGGGCTGTTTATTTGGCAGATTACCTAGTAAACCCATCTCTGATGGGGTGAAACGCATGTGCAATTCTTTACTATAGTTAATAAGCACAGGTAAACTGGCGTTTACCTTGCTTACTGGGCACTCTGCTCCTGTTGAGCGACATAAATGTGAACAGAGGCTTTGATTCTCTAGGAAGGTGCCAATGGGGCAGGGAGAGAGACAGATGGCAGCCGTACCTCCGAGCAGACCCTCTGGTGTGGTGGTGGTGGGGGAACGTGCAGTCATTCACTACGGATTAGTAAGTAAGTACTAGTAAGCCTGTGTTTGCCTCACTCATTGGGTAACCCACGCCTGCCCGCAACAGTACATGTGACCTTATGTGGGGAAACAGGGTTTTTCTTTGTAGATGCTATCAGTTAATTTAGTGAGTCCCACCAGAGCCAGTGGGTCCACATGCCAACACTTTCTGAGCGGTATCTAATAAGAGGGAAGTGCTGACGGGAAACTGTCTCACACACACAGGGAGGGCAGTCAGAGGCAGGTGCATCTGTAAGAAGGAAAGGAAGGCCAGGGATTGTGGCAGCCACCAGAAAGTAGGATACAGGTACCGAGCCTTCCTCCCTCAAAGTCCCCAGCAGGAAGTGGCACAGCCAAGACCTGATTTGTACATCCAACCTCCAGAATAGAAGAGAATGCATTTCTGTTCTTTAAAGCTACCTGCTTTGTGACATTTTGTTATAGCATCCCTGGCAAACTAAGACAGGTAGTGTATTTTCAGATATGAGGGAGATCATATGCAGAATAGTTTATTACTGGCCCCAAATGACAGAGATTGTCAGAGGCAGCACCAGGTCTAAATCTACGAGCTTCTGATGCCATGGCTCAGGCCTGTCTCACTGTTCAGAGGGGGAGCCTTTGACGGTGACAAGGACGTCAAGAAAGGCTTCGCAGAGGTGGAGGGAAATGTCAGCGTTGTGCCATCAGCCAGGAAAAAAAGAAATAAACAACTCAAAGCACGGATTTTAACTTGCAGCAACATTCTTTTGCCACACTGTCAACATGAGGTACTTCTTGAATAACCTTTTCACTCAGCTCGCCTACAAGTGGCCCTCCAGTTTTGAAACGTCCTCCGGCGTCCACTTGCCCTGAGTAAAACACTCCCCGAAGGACAGTAGCAGAGAACAGAGGGAAGTGGGAAGGGAGGGGAGACTGGAAAGTAGAGGTAGGACTCCTTCCACCATTCATCATAATAAGCATGTGCTCGTTTATCATTTGAAAAGCATCCACTAAATGAAAAATTTAGAGCCTGTGGCAAAGAAAACCATTTTTTAAAATAATAAAGTTAGGGTTTACCTTTCAAAAAGTGTATGGCAAAACTGATGCTTTATGCTCGCCAAATCCCGTTTTATTGGCTTCTTCCTCCACACACAGGAAAACAAAATGTCCCAGCTTCCCTTGCAGTTATATCGGGCCTATGCAATTGGATTCTGACAAAGGGATGTGGGCAGACATGACGTGCACCACATGCTGGCCTGGCCATAAAGTTCACTGTGTGAGTCTCGGTGCTCTATTTCTGCGCCACACGTCCGAGGCCACATGATTAAGATGACAGCATCACGAGATAAATGAAGCCTGCATCCCTGAATCACTGATTGAAGGAAAGCCCAAGGATAGCCACGTGAGCCTGTCATATTAAACCACTGGGAATTTAGGGTTTCTTTGTTACTGTGATGCTGCTAACCACAGTCAGCAGTTCGAAACCACCAGCAGCTGCCTGGGAGAAAGAAGAGGCTGCCTACGCCCCATAAAGCATGACAGTCTCAGAAGCACACAGGGGCACTTCTACCTGGTTCTGCAGGGCTGCTCAGAGTCGGCATCTTATAAAGAATTACCGTCTCAGAAACCCACGGAGGCAGATCTGCCCTGTCCTATGGGGTTGTTATGAGTCAGAGACGACTACTAACTGCTAGGTCAGCTGTTTGAACCCACTAGCCACTCTGTGGGAGATGGATGAGGCTGCCTGCTCCTATAAAAAACGTGAAGCCTAAAATCACAAACAGCAATAAAGACTTAGACCTTCAGAAACCCCACAGAGGATAACCATGAGTTAGAAGCCACGCGATGGCGGAGAGTTTTTGGCGTTTTGGTACGGCAGCATGGCTTCACCTGTTGAGACTCCTATCTAGCTCATATATGCCTGGGGAGTTCAACGTATGTCCCCCAGAAGGCCCAGAGAGAACATCTCGAAGATTTTACACGTGGAAATAGCCTTTCCCTGTTCCTTGTATTATTCCAGATTCTAAGCTTGCATGAGGACATACTTGTGTGCACAGTGTCTCTGTCTGCTCTCCTGCCTCCAAATCCTCTCACTCGGTTGGGATGTGTGTTCCAGAGGGGCATCGATCCCAGGCTTCATCAAACGTCAACTAGTACCACACCTCACGTTCTCACTGAAAGCAGACCGGGAAGAAGAAAGACATTTGATTACATTTTTATTCCCTCTCAGGAACCATTCTGAAATGAACTATTCTAATATTTACTTATTGTTATGGTAAAACCTTAGCTAGACCATCAGGGACTGAATTGTCCGGGATAGACAAATGTTTCAGATAACCGAGTTTACACATTTAGGCATTACAACGCCATTAGCTTTAACATGCTTTGAACAAAACACTATTTATGGAGCATGCTCAATGAAGTACTGCGACTCCGATTTTATCTGTTCCAAGTGGCTCCAGCTCCGAGAATGCCCCACGCCCCCTCAGGGTCTTGCATCTGCCACTACCTATGCCTGGCATGGTCTTTCCTGTCTGCTTAAATCTTTCTCCTCCTTCAGAGCTCAATCCAAAGACCAGTTCCCTCCGGCAGGGTTGGATAAATTTACTAAAATGTATTGAATTGTTCTCTTAAAATGAGAGGCATGGAAATTATACCTCAATCGTGCTGTGAAAAACAAAACACACCCTGCAGGAGGCAGGGCACAGCGCACAGCGGCCCCTCCCCCAGCGACTTCCTGGAGAAGAGAGCATCAAGGTGTAGCGAGCAAAGTCCACAACAGTGACCAACCAAGGCGAGACCATAGCCCTCAGTGTAAAGGTGGCTGTCAGATGCCCCTGGAGTCCATCTCCACACAAGCCCTCCGGGTGACAAGGGAGGACCACCCTGTAATCTGTGCAGCACAGCCGTCACCAGGTCTTTCTCTGGTGGAGTTTCTGGGTGGATTTGAACCCCCAACCTTTCCATTTGCAGCTTAACCTCTGCACCACCAGGGCTCCTTGCCCTTAGTATAATGTAAAGAAAATGGCACTTGATTTCTGCATTTCCTTCTCCCCCAAAACTGTCACCCCAGTCTAACGGTGAGGCAAACATCATTCACGTTCCAATTGGGGAAGCTTCTAGAAAATACCTGGCCAGCATGCTTCAAAACTGTCAATGTTATAAAAAAACCAACAACAAGGGGAGTCTCTTGGACTTAAGGCTGAACCGCCCTAGTGTGAGAAGCAGATGACTCCTATCTCAAGGTCATGGACTTGGAAGTCATTGGACTTCGGTTCAAATCTCTTACTTTGAGGGTGCCCAGGCAATGGCAGCTTGGGACTACTGTGTATTTGCTGTTCACATGTCCTCTTAGTTTAACAGGCGTGGTTCTGCCTTTGTGAATGAACGTGATGGAAAGTTTTGCCCTCTCTCCAACCCTCATTGTTCGCATAAGTGGTGTCTAGTCATGGAAGTTATTAATCTGTACAAGTAAACAATCTGTGTATTTTAGTCTAAAAGCTCTTCTAAACGTGTACTTTACTTTTCTAAATGGTATTTAAAATTCTGTACCATTGGCTAAGTTCATGGTACTCTCAATAGAATGCAGGGCCATGGTGGTATAGTGGGTTAAGCACCGAGCAGTTAATCACCAGGTTAGCAGTTTGAAACCACCAGCCACCGAGAGGGAGAAAAATGAGGCATTCTACTCCCATAAAGAGTTACAGTCTCAAAAACCCATGGGGGCAATGAGTTCTCTCCATCCTATCGGCTGTAACTTGAGACGTGCTTAATCTTGAGATGTCTATGAGACCTCTAATTTCAAAGTTATGTGGGTAACTATCTGCACCGATCTATAATTCAGGAGCCCTCGTGGTGTAGTGGTTACACATTGGGTTACCATCCACATGGTCAGGAGTTGGAAAGCACCCGTAGTTCCTCCGGAGGAAGACTGGGCTCTCTCCTCCCATAAACACAGGGATTGCTATGCATCAGCATTGGCTTGATGGCAGTGTGTTAGTCCAGGTAGACTAGAGAAACAAATTCACAAACATGCATATGTGTATAAGGGAGAGGTTTATAAACAAGAGCAATTGAACATGGAGAAAACATCCCAATGCAGTCCAGCCCAAGGCCATAAGTCTGATATTAGCCCATATGTCCGATATCAATCCATAAAATCCTCTTCAGACTCACAACACACATGCAATGAAGCCAAATGCAGGATGATCACAAGCCAGTGGGTAGAAAGTCTTTGGGTCCAGTGGTGTTGTAAGCATCTCAGCGCTGGCAGGGGTCTCTCTGCAGCTTCTCTGGCTTCAGAGATCTGGTTGCATCCATGTGGCTTGTCTTCTGCAAATGTCTCCCAGTGAGCAGCAGAGAGAGAGAGAGAGAGAGAGAGAGAGAGAGGTGTCTTCCACCTCCAAGGAGGAAGTCCCAGATCTCCCAGAATTCTCAGGAGAAGGCCATGCCCACAGAAGTCTCATTGGCTATCTCCAGATTGACAACCTAGACTCC
Source organism: Echinops telfairi (assembly GCF_000313985.2). Taxonomy (NCBI): domain Eukaryota; kingdom Metazoa; phylum Chordata; class Mammalia; order Afrosoricida; family Tenrecidae; genus Echinops; species Echinops telfairi. The sequence goes on along the minus strand of NW_022111378.1, from coordinate 7,437,762 downwards.
ACCCCTACACTCCCAATCCTTAAATTGACCCCAGATTAGGTGACTACCACAGGCCGTGAGAGATCTATAATTCAAAGGAGATCTAACCTTGCAGGCATGATATTGGTATTCATCAACCTGTCGGCAGTGCTCAAACTATAAGCATGAGTGGGATCTTCTAGACAGGGCATGGAGAGGAAGATGGGAAGAGGCCAGACCCAAGTCCTGCAAACAGAGGGGTTGGCATGAAAGGAAAGAACAGCAAGGCGGGCATCAAAAAAGTGACCACAGACATGGTACCATTTGCGGAAAACACCAAGGACGAGAATAAAAGCCAAACATGAAAATAGAGGCATTGGTGTTTAGTAACCATTTAGAAATACTAAAGACAGCACACTATGATATGAAATAACATGGCATAGGTGTTCCATGGTTGTTGTTGACATTATGGAAAATGCATAAAAATGTTCAATGACAGCACCCACGATTCCACCATGCAGAAAGAAGGATGGCAAACAATGGCTATGTCCCCGTGTTCCTTTTCCTATTCATCTTAATTGTCTGTTGGTGGAAACATCTTTTTATTCAGATTTAAATCTTGCTTCTTTTCTATCTCTTCATTTATCATATCATTCCTAGCATCATTAAAAATTATTCATTTACATGTTTAGCGGCTCACAATATTGCCTGGTATTGGATGCCATATTTGATTTAACTATTTTCCAATTGCTGGGCATTTTGGGCTGCTCCCATTTTTTCATGATACAAATAATACTGGTAAACATCTTGACCTATAGCCTGGCCTGTCTTTTTGGTTCTTTAGGCTAGATTCCTACAAGGAAAATTATTGTGCCATTTAGACATTTGCTTTTAAAAACTTTTGAAACTCTGTCTCCTCCCTCTTTGTTTGGAGAGAGAGCGGAACACATCCTGGCCCACCAAGCCCCGAGGATGATATTCCTGCTCAGAGCAGCCAAAGCACAGAGAGGACCATAGGGCTGGCTCCACCGAGAGACACATGTCTCTCACTGACCCATAGCGCTACAAGGCACAACACTGGAGGCACAGTGTGGGAATTGTGCCTGATCGGACCCCACCACACCAGGGTGAAATGCTAAGAGTGTGCAACAGAACAGCAAGGGGAGCAAAGCAATGAAGTCCCCGGGGAATGGCAAAAATAGACTTTGGGGCCAGGGCATGGCACCCCATCAGACTCCACTGGAAAACACTACTAAAGGTCAATAAACATACCTGGAACTATTTATAGGCTTTTCTTTTTTGGTTGACGTTATTTTGTTTTGCTCTGTCTTGTTTTTGTGCTTATTGTTGTCTCTGTATGTCTATCTAGATAAGATAGGTGGTGTGTTAGTCTGGGTACATTAGAGAAACAAATCCACAGAAACGCATGTATAAGGCAGGGTTTTATATAAAGGTTAAGTGCACATCAAGAAAACATTCCAACTCAGTGCTGCCCAAGCCTAGAAGTCCAACATTAACCCATATGTCCGACACCAATCCACAAAATCCTCCTCCATCTCACAAAACAGATGCAATGATGCCAACTGCAGGAGGAAAGCCAAGTCAATGAATGTGTAAGCGCTGGCAGGGGTTTCCACACAGCTGCCCCAGTACCCAGGGCTGCACTGGGGTAGGTCTATGTGGCTTTTCCTCAGGGATGGCTTGCAGGAAGTGAGCCTTGCCAGCTAAAGCAGGGAAGTGGCTAAGGCAGCTGCACCCTGGTCCGACCATCAGAAAGCAAGAAACCTGAGAACTAGAAAGGTGAGGCTCACCAAGCCATTTATCCCTCCACCCTTCAATTAACCTCATGTGTTTATTGGTCAGGTTGGCACAATAAACTAACTACCTCAGGTGGAATAAACAATCCAGAGTAGAAAACAATGGACCAAATGTTCTGGGGGGACAGGGGAGAGGGGGAAATAGGGGGAAAGGAGGGGTGGTGTCAACCAACTCAGGAACAAGGGAACAATAGGTGATCTAAAATTGATGGTGAGGAGGGTGGAGGATGCCTGTTAGGACTTGATCAAGGGCAATGTAACTGAGAGGAATTAATGAAACCAGAATGAAGGCTAAACATGATAGTGGGACAAGAAGAAAGTAAAAGAAAATAGAGGAAAGAACTAGGAGGCAAAGGACATTTGTAGAGATCTAAATACAGGCATGTAAATATATAAATATCCTTTATATATAAGGAAAGGGAAATAGATCTATGTACATATATTTCTATGTTAAGTATTAAGGTCGCAAACAGACATTGGGCCTCTACTCAAGTACTCCCTCAACACAAGAACATTTTGTTCTATTAACCTGGCATTCCATGACACTTACCTTCCCAATACATAGTGTCTGGGGTCTTAAAGGCTTGAAGGTAAACAAACGGCCACCTAGCTCAGAAGCAACAAAGTTCACATGGAAGAAGCGCACCAGCCTGTGTGAGCATGAGGTGTCAATGGGATTGGGTACCAGGCATCAAAGACCCAAAATAAAACAAAAAATAATATTGATGTGACTGAGGGGGAGTGCAGAGTGGAGACCCAAAGCCCATCTGCAGACAATTGGACATCCCCTTATAGAAGGGTCACAATGAAGAGACAAGCCAGTCAGGGTGCAGTAACATACAATTTTCTTCTATTTCTTTAATGCTTCCTCCCCTGCCCCCCCAACTATCATGACCCCAATTCTACCTTATAAATCTGGCTAGACCAGAGCATGTACATGGGTACAGATAAGAGCTGGAAACACAGGTAAGCCAGGACAGATAAAGTCCTTCGGACCAATAATGAGAGTACAGATAGTAAGAGAGTAAGGGAAAGGTGGAGGGAGAAAGGGGGAACTGATCACAATAACCCCCTCCCCGGGGGACAGACAACAGAAAAGGGGATGAAAGGAGACATTAGTCAGTGTAAGACATGAAAAAATAATGTTAATTTATAAATTATCAGGGTTCACAAGGGAGGCAGGGTGAGGGAGGGAGGGAGGGGAACAAAATGAGGTGCTGATACCAAGGGCTCAAGTAGAAAGAAAATGTTTTGAAAATGATGATGGCAACATATGCACAAATGTGCTTGACACATGGATGGATGGATGGATTTTAATTAGAGCTGTCTACGTCCCCAATAAAATGATTATAAATAAATAGATAAAACATTTGAAACACAGGTAAATTCTGTCTTTCCAGGTTCTTTGACTTGTTGGGTGGGTCAGGGATTCAATTGCCAAGCCCTGCCCTGATGCGACTCCAACATTAAGTCCTGTGTGCATCCCACCTTCTACCCATCTTTTCCCTCGGGCACAAGCATTAGTTCCAGTGATTACAGGGTGTTATTATCCCAGCTGCCTACAGGAGAAAGATGAGGTAGCCTGCTTCCATGAAGACTTACCGCCTTAGAAACTCTGTGGGGCAGGGCTACTCTGTGCGATAGGGTGGTTATGGGTTGGGATTGAGTCAAAGGATTGGGGTTATGATGGGGACTGGGACTGAAATGGCGATAAGTTTGCTAAACCAGTTGTTGCTGACGTGGACCCCTGGTGACTCCATGTGTATCAGAGTCGAACCAGGCCTCATAGGGTTTCTAGCGGCTAATTTCTCAGAACTCAGTCCCCAGGCCTTTCTTCTGAGGTACTTTTTATGCTGGACTTGAACCTCTAAATCAGCGGTTCTCAACCTGTGGGTCCTGACCACTCTGGGGGTCGAACAACTCTTTCACAGGTGTTGCCTAAGACCATTGAAAAACACCTATTTCCGATGGTCATAGGAACCAAGACACTGTCTCATCTATCCATCTCCAGGCAGGTCTGCCCACATGCAGATACGCCCACACACAAGTACCTGGCGTGGTGACATCATTGTGCCACCCCCATCACATACACCCCGTACAATTACAGGTGTATGTGACAGGGTTGGCACCATAATGTACTTATGTGGATCAGTCACACATGTGTAGAGAGCAGCTACTGTGTTGAAAGCAGCTACTGTGTTGAAAGCAGCAGTATTGGAAGTAAAATGACACCTCATGAATTATAATTACTGGGTAAATGTAAAATCATGTACTGTAAAATCAACTACTGCAAAAAATTATCTGTACCATTGGAACTTAATCTAGATGCTGATCGGTCTTTTTATATTCAGCTGTGGTTGATGTGAATACTGCCCTCCTGTGATAGTAACAGGTATGTAAAAACAACAACACAGAGAATGGTAAATCATAGGAAACTTTAATGAACTGTATTGACTGAACTGTGCCATGTATCATCTTTTATATTCTTAAAGCTATTGTTATCTATTATTTTTATTAGCGAATCATCCCATGACAATGGATCGTGTAAAGAAGAACATTAAGAAAAGAAAATATAATGAGGATTTTTTTACAGTATGGTTTTACCTCAATAATTACAGCAGGAATTGAGAAACCACAATGTGTTATTTGTTGTGAAGTTCCATCAGCTGAATCTATGAAGCTAAACAAACTAAAACTCCATTTTGATAGCAAGCATCCAAGCTTTGTTGGCATGCCAGCCAACTATTTTAGAAGCAAAGCTGATGGACTGAAGAAATCCAGACGTGACACTGGTGCAAAGTACCACAAACAAAATGCAGCAGCCATTGAAGCGTCCTATTTGGTGGCACTCAGAATCACCAGAGCTATGAAACCTCACACCATTGCTGAGGATTTACTGTTGCCAGCGGCTAAAGACATTGATTGAGTTATGATCAAAGATGATTTTGTTAGGAAATTGTGTGCAATTTCCTTATCTAACGACACTGTCGGCAGAAGAATGGATGACATGTCTGGTGATATTCTTGATCAGGCCATTCAGGAAATTAAATCTGTTCCGCTTCCAATATTCAGCATCCAGTTTGATGAATCTATAGACGTTGCAAACTGTTCATAGTTACTGGTTTACGTGAGGTATACTCATGATGGTGACTTTAAAGATGAGTTTCTTTTCTGCAAACCTCTCAAAACAACGACTGCACATGCTGTATTTGACACATTTCTGAAAGAGCATAAGATCTCTTGGGAAAAGGTTTGTGGTGTTTGCACAGACGGTGCTCCAGCTACGCTAGGATGTCAATCTGGATTTCAACGTTTGCTACTGAACGAGTCACCAAAAGTCATCAGAACTCACTGTATGATTCATTGGCAAATATTAGCAATGAAGACTCTGCCACAAGAGTTACAAGAAGTCATGAAAAACGCCCTAAGTTCTGTCAATTCTGTCAAGGTGAGCGCTTTAAACAGTTGACTGTTTTCACAACTGGGCAAAGAGTTAGATGCTCCGAATAATGCTCTGCTATTTCACACTGAAGTGAGATGGTTGTCAGGAGGGACCGTTTTAACATGTGTTTTTGAGCTTTGTGATGAACCCAAAACATTTTTTAATCAGAAAGCAAGACCGCAGTTCAAAGCACTTTTCTTTCTTTCTTTTAAAATCATTTTATTGGGGACTCGTACAACCCTTATTACAATCCATACATCCATCCATTGTATCAGGCACATTTGTGTATTTGTTACCCTCATCATTCTCAAACCATTTGCTTTCTACTTGAGCCCTTGGTATCAGCTCCTCATCTTTCCACTCCCCCCTTCCTCTCCCTCCCTCATGAACCCTTGATAATTTATAAATTGTTATTATTTTGTCATATCTTACACTGTCTGACGTCTCTTTTCACCCACTTTTCTGTTGTCTATCCCCCAGGAGGAGGTTATATGTAGATCCCTGTAATCGGTTCCCCCTTTCCACCCCACCCTCTCCACCCTCCCAATATCACCACTCTTAGCACTAGTCCTGAAGGGGTCATCTGTCTTGAACTCCCTGTGTTTCCAGTTCCTATCTGTACCAGTGTACATCCTCTGGTCTAGCTGGATTTGTAAGGTAGAATTGGGATCATGATAGTTGGGTAGGGGAGGACGCATTTAAGAACTAGAGGAAAGTTGTATGTTTCATCATTGCTACTCTGCACCCTGACTGGCTCATCTCCTCCCAGAGACTCTTCTGTAAAGGTATGTCCAGTTGTCTACACATGGGCTTTGGGTCCCCACTCCACATTCCCCCTCATTCACAATGATATGATTTTTTTGTTCTGATGATGCCTGATACCTGATCCCTTCGACACTTCATGATCACACATGCTGGTGTGCTTCTTCCATGTGGGCTTTGTTGCTTCTGAGATAGATGGCCGCTTGTTCACCTTCAAGCCTTTAAGACCCCAGATGCTATATCTTTTGATAGTTGGGTACCATCAGTTTTCTTCACCATGTTTGCTTATGCACACATTTGTCTTCAGTGATCATGTCAGGAAGGTGAGCATCATGGAATACAAATTTAATAGAACAAAGTGTTCTTGCATTGAGGGAGTCCTTGAGTAGAGGCCCAATGTCCATCTGCTACCTTAATACTAAACCTATAAATATATGCACATAGATCTTTTCCCCATCATCATATATCAATATATTTACACATGCCTGTGTTCAGACCTCTATAAATGACCTTTGCCTCCTAGTTCTTTCCTCTATTTCCTTTTACTTTCCTCTTATCCCACTATCATGTTCATCCTTCATTTGGGTTTCAGCAAATTCTCTCGGTTACATTGCCCTTGACCAATCCCTACCAGGCTTCTCACACCCTTCTTGACACTGATTTTGGATCCTTGTTGTTCTCTTGTCCCTGGGTTTGTTAACACCACTACCTTTCCCCTGCCTTTTCCTCTCCCATGTCCCCCCGGAACCATCTGTCCTGTGGTTTTCTCATCCAGATTGTTTATCCAGCCTATCTTATCTAGATAGACCTGCAGAGATAATAATTTGTACAAAAACAAGACAGAATAAAACAAAGCACCAAAAAAACCAATGTCCAAAAAAAGAAAGAAAGAAAAAAGAAAAGAAAAGCCTGTAAATAGTTCAAGGTCTGTTTCTTGACCTTTAGGAGTGTTTTCCGGTCGAGTCTGATGGGGTGCCAAGTCCTGGCCCCAAAGTCTATTTTTGGTATTCCCTGGGGACTTCTTTGTTCTGCTCCCCTTGCTGTTCTGTTGCACACTCTTAGAGTTTGCCTCGGTGTGGTGGGGTCAGTTTGCACGCAATTCCCACACTATCTCCAGTGTTGTCCCCTTAGGGCTATGGGTCAGTGAGGGATGTTGTATCTCATAGTGAGGCCGGCCATATGGTCCTCTCTGTGCATTGGCTGCTCTGAGTGGGGATATCATCCTCAGGTCTGGTGGGCCACGATGTGCTCCACTCTCTCTTCCTCCCCCTTCATTTGCTCTTTAGTGCTCTGATCAGACATGTCCCTCTCCCTGAGCTGCAGCTTCAGTGCTGTCCTCTGAAGTAAATTCTTCTGTGGGGAGGAGCAGCTGTCCACATAGTTGGGATTGGGGTCGGTCCCTCAGACCTCTTCAAAGCACTTTTCCGTGATAAAAGTGAACTGTATAAAACAGCTTACTTGGTTGACATTTTTGCCATCTTGAATGAGTTAAATTTATCACTGCAAGGACCAAATGCAATGTGCCTCGATTTGTCTGAAAATACCCATCATTCCCAATGAAACTTCAGCTTTGGCAAAAAACAAACAAACAAAAAAACTAGGTGAAAATAAAATGTACATGTTGCCTACCTAATCTGCTTTCCTTGAGGAACATGACACTGAACCAGACAAAAGGATTATGATATAATAATGTCTCTGAAAGAACACTTGCACATGCTTGCACATGAAATGTCATCGTACTTTCCAAATCTACCTGACACCCCATGTGCACTTGCCAGAAGCCCATCCACAGTCCAAGTTGAAGATGGTCCTGAGACAGCACAGAGGAGTCCATTGAACTTATTAACCGCGATGCAGCGAGAACTGATTGCTCTCCCATGCCAGTTACAAAGTTCCGGATCAAGTGTATGCAGTCATCTCCTGTTCTGTCTGAGACTGAGTTGCGTCTTCTTCTTCCATTTCCAACAACATACCTTTGTGAAACAGGGTTTTTCAGCTTGTTGGTTATCAAGTCTAAATACAGAAGTAGAGTTGTTGTGGAAGATGATCTTTGTTGTGCTCTTGAAAAGACTGCCCCGAGAATTTCTGATCCGATGAAAAAGAGGCTGTCTCAACCTTGGAACGGATGTTGGTTTTTTACGCACACTGTCGCAAAATGTAGCAATGTAGTTTACTGTTGTTATATTAAGACTGTTACCCATGCTACACCATGCTTCAAGACAAAATTTCATTTATTTGTCATTAGAAATAAATATTTCACAATATATAATGACATTTTGTTTTGATATTAATCACTGTGCTTTAATGATGTTCAATTTGTAACAATGAGAAGGCATCCTGTATATCAGATATTTACATGATGATTCATAACAGTCACAATGTCAATGAAATATGAAATATCAATGAAAATAATTTCTTTTTATAAATTAAACAATCATTTTATTAGGGACTCATACAACTCATCACAATCTGTACATACGTCATTTGTGTCCAGCACATTAGTACATATGTTGACTTCATCATTCTCACACACCCGCTTTCCACTTGAGCCCTTGGTGTCAGCTCATTTTCCCCCCTCCCTCCCCGCTCCCCCCTCCCCCCGAACCCCTGATAATTTAAAAATTATTATTATTTTACCATATCTTACCCCATCCAATGTCTCCCTCACCCACTTCTCCGCTGTCCGTCCCCCAGGGAGGAGGCCACATGTAGACATTGTCCTCTGTTCCCCCTTCTCCCTCTCCTTCCCTCCACCCTCCTACTATCGCCACCCTCTCCACTGGTCCAGGGGGGATCGTCTGTCCTGGGTTCACTGTATTTCCAGTTCCTATCTGTGTCAGTGTACATCCTCCGGTCCAGCCGGCTATGTAAAGTAGAATTGGGATCATGGTAGTGGGGTGGAGGAAGCATTTAAGAACTAGAGGAAAATTGCATATTAATGAAAATATTTTTATGGCTGGGGGTCACCACAACATGAGGAACTGTATCAAAGGGTTGTGGCATTAGGAAGGTTGAGAACCACTGCTCTAGAGTTTCTGAGGCTGCAAATGTTTATGGGAACAGAAAGTCTCATCTTCCTCCCACGGAGCATCTGTGGGTTCGAACTGCTGACCTTTCATAACTCACCAAGTGTAACTCCCTACACATAACCCACCATTCCTAATCCACCACACCACCAGGGTTCCCTCAAGGAAACTAGTTATTGGAAATGTGCACAGTGAGTCTGAGGTAAACCTCTGCAAAACCAAGTGCTATACATGGGGGAGGATCAGAAAGAGAAAATGTGGACTTGACATGATCAGGGAGCCCCTGAGGACTTAGAGCATTCACTTAAGAAGGCAACTAGAAGGAAGTCAAGGTGGGGACGTTATCATTAGAAACATGTTGAGACTGATAAGTCTAGTTTGAAACCAATTTTCCTGTTCATTAGTTATGCATAGTTCCCAGCACCGGGGCCCTCACCCTGCTGTGGCAGGTTTTTTCTGAATGATCCAGTGGTCTAGCAGGTTCAGTGAAGCTGTGTCTCCGGTGAGGGGGCTTGGATCCGTTCAGTGCTTCAGGGTTATTTTGCAGTTTAATAAAACAGTGGCCCCAAAGCAGAAGCGCCCACCTGGGGACCAGCACCGTGTTTTGCCTGCCAGGTTTCAGTGGGCCCTGGGAAGAGACAAAGATGACAAAATTCAATTAAACACAGAAAGGGATCATCAAACTGCTCAGCAACCTAACGGCAAAGGACAGAGCCCCAAACTTGAAAACTTGGGGCAAGGTAGAACAGTGGCCTTTCTGGCCCACGTGGCAAGAAAGCTGAGGGCCTTCAGGAAGACTTGCTGTTGGGTGGGGTGCCACTGCGCACTTACCATGGGAGCTAATGAACTTCTTGAACCTTGCCCAAACAGAGCAGAAGCTGGGCCATTCCAAAGGGTGTGGGGCAGGGGGCAAAGAGGCCCGGAGCCTATGCAACCATGAGGTGTCGAAGGGATCAGGTATAAGGCATCATCAGAACAAAAAATCTTACCATAGTGAATGATGGGGGGAGTGCAGAGTGGAGATCCAAAGCC
>NW_022111378.1:7409271-7427170 GCF_000313985.2 Echinops telfairi | reverse complement strand
TTTGAGAATGATGTACAAATGCGCTTTACACAATTGATGTGTGTATGGATTGCGATAACAGTTGTATGAGCCCCTAATAAAATGTTTTAAAAAACCCCAAAAAAACCAAAGAGGCCCGGAAAGGCTTACCTGCTGGTACTGCTGAAAAGGTTGTCCTGACTGAAGAGATGTATCCCTAAGAAACCCCATAATCACGAATATTATCTGTGAGTTCTATGTGGCCAGAGAATTAATGACCCCTGGCAGAGAAGTAAAAAGTGCCATAAGAAGGACAGCTGGTGTGGAATTGGTAAAAAGCTTGGCACGAGGAGGTATGTTGAACAATAAAAATTAAAAAAAAAAAACCCCACAAAAACAAAACGGACCAATTACCTCATTAGGGTTCGATGTGCCTTATTTGCCTGATCCTACTCATGGAGGTTTCAGGCGCCTTATTTGCACAGTTGGCAAACTGTCCAATCCCCTTGGAGGACTAAAATCACCTAATTTGCATAATCCCACCCAGTCATTTACTGGGAGTTACAACTCCTTGGTGAGACAGGCCATTTAAAAGGATCCACGTATTGTAGGCTGGGAGAGGGAAAGGGGAGAAGGTGGTGCTATCCAGAAATCAATCAGAAGCTGTAGGAAGTTGGGAACAAACTTGATGTGGTCAAATTCCAGACATGAAAAGCTGCTTGCAGATCCAATGTTTTAAAAACATCTCTGCAGCTCCTCTGGTCTTTGTGTTGCCTGTCACTATGGGTTAGCTGACAATCCCAAGGCTTAATTATATGGCCTGTAAATGCAAACTATCTATAGATACTGAAGGTTAGGACAATATGTCCAAAGTATATGAGATGAAGTCTTACCATTCCTGACCCGAAGGAGCATTCTGGCTTTTCTTCTTCCAACAAGAATGATTTATGAATATGATGTGAGATGAGTCTACGGATTTGGACCTGCTGCCGGCTATTTGCCAGCTCTGGTCAGAGTTGCTCTCTGGGCTCTCCTTTCTTTGTCTCGGGCCAGGTTTGTGTTTGCTCTGCCCCGTTGGCTGACATTTATATAAACCAGAAGATGGTACAGGCTGCTCTTTCTTTCCCGGCATGATCCAGGGGAAGGGGTTGACTTGTACTCCAGGTAATGAGAGCAGAGGGTGCAGGGTTTAAGGACTACTGTATTAGTATGTGTGTGGAGCCCTGGTGGCCTAGTGAGGTATGTCATGAGCTGCTGGCGCCAACCCACCAGCCCCTCTGTGGGAGAAAGAGGAGGTTGTCTGCTCCTGTAAAGATTTACAGCTGTGGGAACTCACAGGAGCAGTTCAACTATCAGGTCACTACGAGTCAGAGTTGACCTGATGGTAGTTGGTGGCTGGTAGGTGTTTCTTGGCAACAGGGTGAGCGTCAATGACATTAATGTCTAGGAGATTATGTGTGTTACTTGAGGTTTTTTTTAAAAAAAGTATTTATTTATTTATTTATTCTTTTTTTTGTCATTGGTTTTCTTTTTTTTAATTTTTTTTTAAACATTTTATTAGGGGCTCATACAACTGTTATCGCAATCCATACACACATCAGTTGTATAAAGTGCATTTGTACATCATTCTCAAAACATTTTCTCTCCACTTAAACCCCTGACATTAGGTCCTCATTTTTCCCCTCCCTCCCTGCTCTCCCCTCCCTCATGAGCCCTTGATAGTTTATAAATGGGTATTTTGTCATATCTTGCCCTGTCCGACATCTCCCTTCACCCACTTCTCGGCTGTCTGTCCCCAGGGAGGAGGTCACATATAGTTCCTTGTAATCGGTTCCCTCTTTCCTACCCATGCTCCCTTTACCCTCCCTGTTTTGCCACTCACACCACTGGTCCTGTAGGGCTCATCCGTCCTGGATTCCCTGTATTTTCAGTTCCTATCTGTACCAGTGTACCTCCTCTGGTCTAGCCAGACTTGCAAGGTTGAATTCGAGTCATGGTAGTGGGAGCGGGGAGAAAATATTTAGGAACTAGAGGAAAGTTGTATTTCTCATTGTTGTTACATCACACCCTGACTGGCTCATCTCCTCCCTGAGACCCCTCTGCAAGGGGATCCCCAGTGGCCTACTAATGGGCTTTGGATCTCCACTCTGCACTCCCCCCATCATTCACTATGGTAAGATTTTTTGTTCTGATGATGCCTTATACCTGATCCCTTCGATGACATATCAACCCGTGTGATCACGAGGTGTCGAACGGATAACTGAAGACAAATGGGTGCATAAGCAAATGTGGCGAAGAAAGCTGATGGTGCCCGGCTATCCAAAAGTATAGCGTCTGGGGTCTTAAAGGATTGAAGGTAATCAAGCGGCCATCAAGCTCAGAAGCAACAAAGCCCACATGGAAGAAGCACACCAGCCTGTGCGGTCACGAGGTTTGTTTTTTTTAAAGAAGACACATTGGGAAGGAGGGACTTTGAGAACAGCAGTGTCTGGAAACATCCTCAGAGTCCCTGGGTGGTGCTCTGGTTAGATGCTTCGGACAACAGAATGCAACGCTGCATCATCTGAACCATCATTCCTGTGCTTGAGCCCCCTGTCGTAGCAACCGTGTGAGCCCATCTTGTTGGGAGCCCTCTTCTCCTTCACGGCCCCTTGACTTTACCCAGCATGATGTCCTTCTCCAGGGACTGGTCTCTCCTGACCACAGGTCAGGAGATGAAGTCTCACTATCCTCGCCACTAAGGAGCATTCTCGCCATTCTTCCAAGACAGGTTGGTCCTTTGGGCAGTGTTTGGCACTTTCAATGTTCTTCCCCAGCACCACAATGCAAATGCATCAATTCTTCTACGACCTTCCTTATTCAAAGTTTAAGTTTCACATGCATATGAGGCAATGGAAAATATCATGGCTTGGGTCAGGTGCACCTTAGTCCTGAAAGTAGAATTCTTGCTTTCCAACCCTTTAAAGAAGTCTTGTGCAGCAGATTGACCCAATGCATTGCTTGTGGATCCAAGTAAGACAAAATCCTTGACAACATGAGCCTTTTCTCCATTTATCATGATGTTTGTTACCTATTGATCTAGTTGTGAGATTTGGGTCCTTCTTACATAGAGTTGCAATCCATACTGAAGGTTACAACCCTTGACTTTCATCAGTAAGTGCTTCAAGTCCGCCTCACTTTCAGCAAGCAAGGTTGTGCCATCTGCATATTGCACATTGTTAATAAACCTTCCTCCAACCCTGATACCACATTCTTCTTCAGATAGCCCAGCTCTCTGATGATTTGCTCCCAATATAGATTGAATAAGTACAGTGAGAGGATATAACCCTAAGGCACACTTTTCTTGATTCTAAGCCATGCACGGTGCCCTGTTCTTTTCTCACAGCTGCTTTGGGTGGTGAGCAGGGCACATTGAGGCTGCTTGTTCACACCGAATGCATAAGGAACGATGGGCATTGCGCAGTGAAGGCAGCACCATGTCCTGCCAAGGCCTGGATCCCTTGAGCCAGGAAGGGACCCCTGAAGAGCAGGAAGGGATTGACGGACTGAAGGTCAGGGTCCTGAAAGCACCCCCAGTTGAAACCAGTTGCGGGGGAGTCGACTCTAACGCATGGCAACACCGTGTGTGTCAGAGTGGGACCGCGTTTTGGAGAGGTGTCAATGGCTGATTGTCTCTGTAAGAGATTGCCAGGCCTGTCTTCCAAAGCGCCTCTGGGTGGATGCACCTCCCAGCTTTCTGGTACAGCTAATGAATGCATTCAATGTTTGTACTCTCTCCACTGATAATCGCTTTTTTGGCAGTGCCTGTAGCTCTGGTGACAGGGTGCTAAACGACAAGAAATCCCTGCTTGCTATTCAGGAGCAGGCTGGGTGACCATTTTCAGAGTGATGGATGGCTTCTTTGGCATTTACCTTTGACCTGAGTTGAGGGATTCTGCATCCCAAAAAAATTCCACCTCGTCCTATCCTATTGGGATTTTAGGTTTTAATCTTACAGGAGCAGCTTGCCCGGTCTTTCAACCACAAAGATGGTAAATGGGTTCAAAGCACCAACTATTCAGCTTTCCTGATCTATACTAACTTATCGAATCTTCATCGCGGTCATATGAAATGAGTCCTATCATTGTTCATTAGGGGCAAAGGAAGATACAGGGGGGTGAAATAACTCACCTGAGGTCCCACCCAATTGTCAGTCACTGGCTGTCTCCTCCTGTGGGGTTAGGCAGGTTGCGTACATTCTCTGACCCTTGGGATTCTTATCTGCAAAGTAGGGTGAAATACATAAATTGCTAAATTTAAGAATACGCGTAAAGTGCCTAACGCACAGTAGGTACTAAGCTATTGGTAATCATCACCGCTCAGCTCACTTATGACTATATGCGAAGTGCTTCTGAATTCAAACTGGGATACAAGAGACTAAAGACATCATTCTGATGGTACAGAGATAAATAGGAGTCCTAGACTCACCACCAATTAGCTTTATGCCCTTGAGAATGTCACTTGACCTTCCTGGCCGTGCCACCCTATTTGCCAAGCCGAGAGAATAGCACCTCTCTCAAAGGGTTCTCGTTGTCAGTGCCATTGAGTGGATTTGGACTGATAGCAACGCTGCGGAGAGCTGCTCCGTGGTGTTTTCTTTCTTTAACTATTGGCACTTTCTCCACGTAGCTGACATCCAGAAGAGTTTTACTATTATCACCACAATCAATTTTAGACCATTTTCTTCTTTCTTGTACTCATTGCTATTTGTGTAATTACTTTTTTAATTGTGACAAAAAATATACACAACAAGACATTCTCTAGTTTTACAACTTCTCCATGTATAATTCAGGGCCATTGATTATACTCTTTGTGTCGTACAACCATTATTGATCTCCTTTCCCAAATTATTCCACCCCCATTAACAGAAACTCAATACCCCCTAAAGACATTCTCTTCTTTCTTCATGTAGGGTGACCACTGATCAAGTTTGACTTCTTCTCCTCCTCCTTCTTTTTTAATAGTGCTTTTCAATCACAGCATTTTCTAGGCTGTAATCTTTATACCAAGTCTTCCTCTCACAGAGCTGCTCAGTGGGTTCAACTCATTTTTCCTGTTAGAAGCTTAGTGCTTAACTGCCATGCCACCAAAACTCCAAGGGTTGTTACGTTGTTGTGGTTATTAAGTGTGTAAGGCTGGTGCAAATTATAGCAGCCCTATGCACAACCAAACAAAACACTGACTGGCCTCCCGCCATCCTTACAATCTTTGCTATATTTCAGCCCATTGTTGCAGCGATGTGTTCATCTATCTGATTGAGAGTCTGCTCCTTCTTTGATGACCCTCTTCTTCACCCAGTGCGATGTCTTTCTCCAGGGACTGGTCTCTCCTGATAACATGCCCAACTTATTTCAGCCAAATCTTTCATCCTTCCTTCTAAGGAGCATTCTGGTTGTATTTCTTCCAAGACAGATTTGTTCTCTCCTATGGAAGTCCATGATCAATATTCTTTGCCAACACCATAATTCAAGTGCACCCGTTATTCTCAAGTCTTCCAGAGGTAGTATAGGATCGAGAGCTGATTGAAGGCATCAAAGGAGGAAGCCCTAGCTGCACCGAAGACGTGAGCAAAGCAGAGAACTCCAGGAATTAACTGGATGCCAGTGAAGCATTTCAACCAACTGATGCCACACTCACGAGTCAATAGCAAGGAATTTAGAAGACAGCTACCTGGCCAGCCTTCTTGAAGGGACCCTTATTTATATCAATGCCAAAGCAAGGAGCCCCGGTAGAATTTGGAAATTATCAAACAATATCACTAATATCCCATGCAAACAAAATTTTGCTGAAGACCTTTTTAAAAAATGGTTGCAGGAGAACATCTTCAGAGAGCTGACAGAAACTTAAGCCAGGTTCAGAAGAGATTGTGGAACATTGCTGATATCAGATGGAGCTTAGCTAAGAACAGAGAATATCAGAAAGAGGTTTGGCTGGGTTTTGTTGACTCTTTAAAGACATTAGACCATGTGGATCATAATAACCTATAGCTAACATTGCGAAAAACGGAAATTCTGGAATACTTCATTGTGCTCATGAGGAACCTGTATGTAATCAAGAAGCAGTTGTTCAAAGAAGACAAAGTGATACGGCACGGGTGAAAATCAGGTGCGTGTGCCTCAGGTTGGTCCTCTCACCATATTTGCTCAGTCTGGATGCGGAGCACTTACTCTGAGACTCTGGACATCTATGAGGAAGAACCTAGCATGCCGTTTGGAAGAAGGCTCATCAACAACCTGTGATCTGCAGCTGACATCACCTTGCTTGCTGATGATCAAAGAATACAGTCTTCCCTATGGATTACACCTCCGCACAAAGAAGAGAAGAATCCTCAGCCTGGACCAATAGGTGACATTATGGTAAAGGGAGAAGGATTTCATTTCACTTGGCTTCACAGTCAATGCTCATGAAAGCAGACGACAAGAAAACAAAGTATGTATTGGGAAAATCTGCTGCAAAAGATCTCTTTAAAGAGAGAGATATCACATTGAGGACTAAGGTGCACTTATCCCAAGTCACATACAGAGTGGTTATAAACAAACAGTGGGTATAAACAAACAAACAAACAAAACCAAACTCACTGCCATTGAGGCAATGCCTACTTACAGTAACCATATAGGACAGGGTAGAACTGCCCCTACAAGTCTCCACTGTATAGCCTGTCATTCTTTACGGGAGTAGAAAGTCCCAGGTTTCTCCCAAGAAGTGGTTGGTGGTTTCTAACTGCTGATCCTGCAGTTAACAGCCCAACAAGTAATCACTATGCCACCAGAACTCATAGGGTTGTTATGGGGACCCCAAAAGATCATGTGATTATGGGTTGTGGGCTGGAATGTGTCTTCTAAAAAAGTATGTTGAAGTTTTAAGTCCCTCTTACCTGTGAATGTGACCTGGATTGACGTAGGGTATTGGAAGGTATCATCGGTCAAATTAACACAAGGGCCCCTGGAGTAGGGTGGGCCCCACGTCCAATGGCTGGTGTCCTCACAGAAAGAAGGAAAGGAGACACAGGGAAGATGACCATTTGGAGATGGAAGCAGAGATGGAAGTGAGGCATCTGCCAGCCCAGGAGGGTGCCAGGAGTCCCCAGAAGCTGGAAGAAGCAAGGAAGGACTTTTAGACCCTTCAGAAAAGGCATGGTCTTGCTGACAACTCGATTGCTTGCCTCCAGTACTGTGAATTAGTGCCTTGCTATAAGCACCCCCACACCCACCTTTTTGTACTTGGCTATGGCAACCCAAGGAAATGAGTACCCGATGCCTGACATGTGCCAAGTGTTCGGTAAACAGTCACTCTCGTGGTTAAGGTATCTCTTGGCAAAGGAAGACTATTGTGCTTGGTGGCCTGGTGGGCATGTGAGAGCAGAGCCTGAGGGTGGGGTGGGAACCCAGGGAGGCTAGTTGAGTACATTGTCCAGAGGTAGTGCCTGTGATGAAAAGACATCTAGTAATGGCAGGCTGGTTCAATCCACGATTGAAAGAAAAGTGGCTTGGCTCTAAACCCCCTGGAGAGCGTGGTGAGAGCCCCAGGCTATTTT
Organism: Echinops telfairi; assembly: GCF_000313985.2. Lineage (NCBI taxonomy): Eukaryota > Metazoa > Chordata > Mammalia > Afrosoricida > Tenrecidae > Echinops > Echinops telfairi. The sequence continues at coordinate 7,419,639 of NW_022111378.1, read as the reverse complement.
GTATGTTTGCACCAAGCTCTGCTCTTGAACCAGGCTCAGTTACTTGATGCTAAAACGTCTGTGGGTCTCTGAGTGGAGGAGAAGGGGGTGGAATTGAAGCATATTGATATTTCGCTGCTGTCTTCTAGTATGTCAATAATTGCCAACTGAACTTCAACCTCCAGGTGTCAGGGCACATTGGAGTTTACCTGGAGGCCAAGAGGGGGATCCTAGACCTCCTCGCAGCCCTACTTCTCACCCTAAAGGCCAATTTTCCCCACAACAAGGCCACAGATGGGTCTCCAGAACATTCCTCAAAGAACCCAGGTGTTCCTGGGAGCCGTGGTGCGGTCGGTGACTCAGGTTCTTTTCTCTCTAGCTACACTCCGCCCCAGCAGGGGCCGTGTAGACACCCTGGGTGTGGCAGGACAGCGTCTGCTTGACCAAGCCAGGGGAGTGGGAGGCAGGTGCTGGGGCGAGGCACCTTCCTGGAGCGCCCGAGCTCTCACAGCTGTGAGGTCTCTGGGTGGCACAGTTTGTGCTTGGCTGGCATCCGAAAGGTTAGACGTTTGAACACATGCTCTCAGAAGAAACATGCCCTGTCACTGCCCTCGGGTTGACTGAGATAGGACATAGCGACCCGATAGGACAGGGTTTCCAAGACGGTATTTTTTGGGGGGAGTAGAGAGCCTTTTCTTTCTCTCCTGGAGTGGCTGGCAGTTTTGAACTGCTGACCTTGCAGGGAGCAGCCCAATGCATAACCCACTTTGCCACCTGGGCTTTCCTGTGAAGAAACAATTCCGGTCATCTGCTTCCATTAAGACTCCAACCACGAGAACCCCACGGAGAAATCCCACCCTGTGGCACACAGCGTCTGCGAAGTCGCTAAATCATCGATCCAAACACAACGAAGCCCATCGAGCTGTGCAGGGCACACCCTGGCAGGGGAGTTGAGTGTGAACGGGGGAAAGTCGTGCATCCCACGGGGGCTGGAGGGACACACAAACATCCCCAGAGTGTCTCCACAGAAGTGCCCAGAAACGCTGAGAGGTTTCTAAGTGCCCGGAGAAGACCGCAGTCAGAGGCAGGGTCAGAAGCAGAGACCTATTTCTTATGACTTCCATGAGAAACGTCTCAGTGGGAGTCTGTTCTCCGCCACCAAGTGGGGGCGTCACCGGCCTGTTGCGTGGTCACCTGGAGGTGGGAGAGCGAAAGGCTACCAGTGAACAGGCAAGAGGTGGCTCAGAGCTGAGGAAGCACACCTTATTGGGTACGCATGTTTTGCTTGGCTCAAAAGAAAGGTTTTGTTTTTGCTCAGTAAACCCAGCTCAAGGGCAGACAAACTAGGGCCTGTGTGACAGTGGTGGCAGATAATCTGATTTTCATTAGGTTTCTTGGCAGCAGAGCCATGCTGTACTTCCCCTTTTATTCCACCCCTCCACTTCTCATAGGTACCTGTCTCAGTTACTTAGGGCTGCCAGGGGAGGAAGAGGGGCCAGTAACGGTTTACCTAATTATCTGCCACTTGGTTGAGGGTAGATATCTGTTCCCTTCTTCTGTTCCCTTGGCTGAACATGTCTTCCCTGCAAATAATACTGAAGGGAATGTAACTAAGGTTGAAAACATCAACATTGTGCCTCCAGAGGTCTGCACTTTGGGCCTGGATCTCTGGATTTGGACTTTAGAAGGCCAGAGAAGGGATAGCGGGCAGCCAGGAAGGCAAGGGATTGAGGAGTTTTGTTTTGTTTTGCTATTGTGAAGCACTAAATGGATTTGGGAGTCCTGGGCAGACTGGTGAGTCTGTCCGTGACCAGAATGTAGTAGGTGCTTTAACACCCTTAGTGCCCACAATGTGGGATGCCACCCTGTGGTGGTGCGATGGGTACATACTAGGCTGCTGACTGAGAAGTTCAGAATGCATCGCAATGGCCACGCAGAGCTCACAGCAATATGCACAACTATGGGGTTTATTAGGGCAGTTAAAAGGGTACCACAATTAGGATCAGTAAACAGTAAGGGGACAGTCATTGACATCACCTTCATCTCAGCCAGCAGCCAAACTCTTTGCGGCCCTCAGTCTCTCAGCCATGGTCCCCGGGCGGGCTTCTGCTCTGAGGCTAGGGATCCTGCCTGTTGATCTGCCTCACAGCCTCACAGTCTTTATTTATTGTTTTATTTTATTACAAGATCATTTTATTGGAGGCTCTTACATCTATTGCATCAGGCATGTCCGTACATCTATTGCATCAGGAATGTTCGTACATCTATTGCATCAAGCATGTCCGTACATCTATTGCATCAGGCATGTTCGGACATATGTTGCCTTCATTCTTTTCTAGACATTTAGTTTCTATTGAGCCCTTGGTATCAGCTCCTTTTTTTCTTTTTATCTCTCCCCCGCCTCATGGCCTCTTAATAGATTGTAAATTATTATTATTTTCACATCTCACACTGACCGCTGTCTCCCTTCCACCATGTTTTCTGTTGTTCTTTCCCCTGGAGAGGGGTGTATGGTTGTGCCGATCATTGGGATCAGTTCCCCCTTTCTCCCTTCCCCTCTCCACCTTCCCCCAGCCTTCTGGCATTGCTATTCCCACTCCTGTTCCTGGATTCCATGTGTCATGAGCTCCCATCTCTTATCTATACCTGTGTACATGCTCCGGTCTAGTCCGAATTGAGAAGCAGCACTGGGGTCGTGATAGTGGGGAATGAGGAAGCCTCAAGGAACCAGAGGAATATTGTGTGTTTTACTGATGCTTTACTGCACCCTGGTTGACTCATCCCTTCCCCGTGACCCCTCTGTGGTGGGATTGTTCCATCGTCTACAGATGGGCTTTGGGTCTCTGCTCCAACCCCCCATTGGTCTCAACAATATGCCTTTGTTTGTTATGTGTCTGCTGATGCCTATTACCTGGTCCCGATGACTCCTCATGATCACACTGGTGGTGTGCTTCTTTCATGTGGGCTCGTTGCTTCTCTGCTGGATGGCCACTTGTTTAACTTCAAGCCTTTAAGACCCCAGACGCTATATCTTTTAATAGCCAGGCACCATCTGCCATCTTCACAATATTTGCTTATGCACCTGTTTTGTCTTCAGTGATTGTGTCGGGAGGGTGAGCATCTCAGAATGCTGCTTTGTTAGAACAAAGTGTTCTTGTATTGAAGGAGGGTATGAGCAGAGGCCCGAAGTCCATCCACTACCTCCGTGTATTGCTGTATTAATATATGCACATAGGGTTATAACCCTATTTTTGTGGATTAATGTGTTTACCTATGCACACACCTATGCTTATACCTCCGTCCATTACTTTGCTTCTTAGGTACTTCCTCTGTTTCCTTTTACCTTCCTCCTGCCCCACCATCACTTTCCCCCTATTTCCGCCTCTTAGTACTTCCTCTTAGCTCATTTGCTGTTGTTCCTACACCCCCAGGATCTGTATCTCCTCCTTGTTGTTGACTCTAATTCCCTAGTTGTTTCCTGTCCATGGCGCTGCCTGCTCACCACACCCTTTCCCCCCTCCCTCCAAGTTCCCCTGGGACCATCGTCCCACTGCCTTTTTCTCGGGCTTGCTTTCCATGCCTGTCTTATGTAAGAAGGCAAACTGAGTATGACATAGACCAAACAAAAAGAAAACAAAAGATTGAAAAAGAAAAGGAGAAAAAATATACATAATTCCAGGTCTGCTCGCTGACCTTCATGACTATCTCCCCACTGGTTGTGGGGGAGCTCTGGGACCTGCCCCTCCCAGTCTGAAGTCCATTTTGGGGGGTTCTTCGGGGGCTTCGCAGCTTTGCTTTGCTCAAGTTGCTGATTTCTTATGTTCCCTTCTTGGTCCACCCACTGTGGGGGTTCAGACATGTGACCCCAGAATTGTCTTCTGTCGCAGTCTGCTCCACTAAGGGGACAACGTGACATGAGCTGCTGGCAGGCCTGCAGTCCTCTCTCTGTCCCATTAGCTCCCTGCAGGGACGTCAACCTTCAGTCCTGGGGTGCCAGCGTGGGGTCCAGACCGGCTGTCCATTTTTCTTCTTCCTTCCTGGTCTGCTTCCATGTGGGCATGGCATGCTGGCCCCTCTCCCCAACCTGTAGGTTTAGTGTTGTTCTCTTTCACACCTATTTCTAGGGAGGGTGTCTCTAGGGGGGGTCACATATTTCTCTGCTCTGTCCCACAGTCTCCTTGCCTCCGCCTCTGGTCTCAGCCTGGCCATTTTGCTTTGTCTTTGTGCTACAGCCTCTAGTGCCTTTGGCCCTGGCCTCTGCCACTTCAGACCGAGTGGTGACTTTTCTTCCGAGGGTCCTGAGGTCCCTCTGTGTTCCTGAGATGGCTCTTACACACAGAGGAATGGCTTTGATGGAGGTAGAGTTTTTGCCTTTCAGCCAGCCATTCCCCCAAGAAGCCACAGGTGGTAGCTTGGTTGACACTCTCTACTAAGCTGGAGACTCAATCCTACCTTGATCTTAGCACAGCAGAGAACTCCCTCCACCATGGGATTCTAGCCACAGGCACAGAGGCCAGCACTCATCGCACAGCACTCAAAGGGTCATGACTCGCAGGGCCATATGAATTGACATCTCATACTCCATAAACTGTCAGTGACTTGATGGAACCCCGTGACTACTGTCCCCTTAGCAGGGCCAGCCTCATGAGCATGGGTGTGTTACTCTGGGTACTTTAGAGGAACAAATCCACAGAAACTCATGTATATAGGGAGCGTTTTATATAAAAGGTAAATGCACATCAAGAAAACATCCCAACCCAGCGCTGCCCAAGCCCACAAGTCCAACGTTAGCCCATATGTCCGACACCAATCCAAAGTCCTCCTCCGTCTCACAAAACACACGCAATGATGCGGACTGCAGGAGGAAAGCCGAATCAGTGAATGTGTAAGCATCTCAGCGCTGGCAGGGGTCTCCACATGGCTGCTCCAGCACCCAGGGCTGCACTGGGGTAGGTCCATATGGCTTCTCCTCAGGGGTGTCTTGCAGGAAGTGAGCCTTGCCAGCTGAAGCAGGGAACTGGCTAAGGCAATTACACCCTGATCCGACCATCACAAAGCAAGAGACCTGAGAACTAGAAAAGCGAGGCTCACTGAGCCATTTATCCCTCCACCCTTCAATTAACTGCACATGTGTTTATTGGCCAGGTTGGCACAATAAACTTTAACTAACTCAATGGAACTTGTGCTGTCTCACAGAGCCACGTGCTCATAACAGCCCTGTGCTTGGCTAATGCTCTGCGGTTGCCATCTTAACATTCTTCAAGTTTTGGACAGAAGACCTTACATTTTCATTGCACCCTGGGCTCCAACCATTGAGCGCTGAGCTCCTTGGGTCTACAAGCATTGTCAGAGGATTTTGAAGCCTAAGGCTTGCCTGCGTTATCGCTCCTTGGCATGGTTCGCTGTGTCAGCCCAGTGTAACCAGAAATCAGCTATTGCACCTTTCCTGGAGCCCACTTAGATGTCTTTGTCCTTTGAATGTGAAAGGTCAATGTCTTATGAATGCAACCCACCCACCCATCCACAGCTTCCTTATGTTTGCACTGACACGACCAACTAACTACTCACCCACGTGACTTCATTGACATGATTTTACTCTTGCAGGAAATGTTTGTCCATGAAGATAAAAGTTGCAAATACCCTTGTTGCTTGTTGTAGGAACTCTCCCCAATCTCATTTGTTTATTGCTGCCCAGTCACTTCCAACTGGTGGAGTAGAACCCCATAGGGGTTTCAAGATTGTGGCTGTTGGAAGTCGTTCTCCAAGCCTGTTTTCTGAGATGGTTCTGGTTGGGTCCGAACCACCCATTTAAAGCTGCTAAACTCTTCAATAAATGGTAACAAATGGCTGTTAACTCACCTGGCTGTGCCCCTTGATCTAAATACTTATATCAAGATCCTTCACCCAATCTGACCACACCAAAAAAAGAAACAAAGCTCATTGTTATCAAGTCAATTCCAACTGGTAGTGGCTTTACATAAGTTTTTGGAGATTGCAAATTTTAACAGGTGCAAATAATCACATCGTTCTCCCTTGGAGCGGCTAGTGGGTTTGAACCACCAACCTTGCATTTAGCCCAATGCCTAACCACAATGCCACCTGACACCCACCTTAATTTAGACTCCTAACCCTCTCTAATAGCCTGGCTTTCCTTGCTCCAATCCCAGGCACTGTCAAAATTATCCAAGTACCAATTGATCTCCCTTCTGCTTCAACCATAGGTGGCTTTTGTTGTTGTTGTTATTGTTTGTTTCCTCTAGGAGCCTGTATTTAGTAGGTTAAAAATTTACCTTCTACACTATCCAATTGTTCTGGTCCTACTTCACTTAATATCTACCCAATGATTTGCTCATTCATTCAATACATTTTGTTGTGTACCTGCTATGTGTTACGGGAGCCCTGGTGGTGTGCTGGTTATGAGTTGGGCTGCAAGCTGCATGGTGGCAGTCCAAAACCACCAGCAGCTCCGACAGAGAATGACTGGGCTGTCTACTGCTGAAAACAGTTACCGCTTGAAAACTCACAGGTCGCTGTGAGTCAGCACACTCAGCGCTACGTGTCCTTGTTAGGTCACCTTGAGCTTGCTGTGGCCATGGCAAGTCCATTCAAACAGCATTCAGTTGCCATCATTGGCTAATGTTCTAAAGAAGATCACCAGGTCTGTCTTCCTTGGAAAGCTCTGCTGGAACCTGTACAGCATGAGTGCCCCGTGGGTCTTTGAAATGCTGGTGGCATAACTTCTTTTTATATGTACATATAAATTGTTTTTTTGGGGGGCACTTACAGCTCTTATAACAATGTGTATTTCAATTTTACTAAGCGCATTTGTACATATGTTACCATAATCATTTTCAAAACATTTTCTTTCTACTTGAGCCCTTGATATCAGCTCCTCTTCCCCACCCCCCTTTAAACCCTTGATAAATTATAAATCATTATTGTTTCCATATCTTACACTGTCCACTGTCTCCCTTCACCTACATTTTTGTTGCTCATACCCCTTGGGGGTGGGTATATATCAATCATTGTGATTGGTTCGTCCTTTCTCCCCCTTTTCTTCCCACTTTCCCCCTACCTTCATGGCATCACTACTCCCATTACTGTTCCTGGGGGGTTTATCTGTCCTGGATGCCGTGTGTTGACAGCTCTTATCTGTACCTGGTACATGCTCCAGTCTAGCTGGATTTGTAAGGTAGAACTCGGGTCATGATAGTGGGGGGCTGGAAGCATTAAAGAACAAGAGGAATGTTGTATGTTTCATTAGTGCTACACTGCACTCTGGCTGACTCATTGCTTCCTTGTGACCCTTCTGTGAGGGGATGTCCTACTGTCTACAGATGGTCTTGGGTTTCCACTCCAACCCCATCAGTATGATTGTTTGGGGTCTTCTGATGCCTGGTATTTGATCCTGTCAACACCACGTGATCACACAGGTTGGTGTGTTTCATTCATGTGGGCTTTGTTGCTTCTAAGCTAGATGGCTGCTTGTTTATCTTCAAGTCTTTAAGACTCCAGATGCTATATCTTTTGATAGCTGGGCACCATCAGATTTCTCACCACATTTGCTTTTGCACCCATTTTGTCTTTAGTGATCATGTACATAAGGTGAGCATCACAGAATGCCAGGTTACTAGAATAAAGTGTTCTTGTGTTGAGGGAGTATTTGAGTAGAGGCCCAGTGTCTGTTTGCTTCCTTAATACTTAACATATAAAAATATTTGTACATAGGCCTATGTCCCTATTGTTATATATTAATATATTTACATATGTTCATGCTTATGTTTATACCTCTATAAATGTCTTTTGCCTTCTAGTTATTTCCTCTATTTCCTTTTACTTTCCTTCCATCCCACTATCATGTTTGACCTTCATCCGGCTCTCAACAGTTCCTCTCAGCTACACTGACCTTGATTGAGCCCCTCCAGGAATTCTATACCCTCCTATATACCCTTCTATACCCTCCTCGCCATCAATTTCCAATCTCTTGTTTTTCCCTTGGGGTTGTTGGCTCCCCCCCTCCCTTTCTCCCCTCTCCTCCTATTCCCTTCCCCCACCACCCCCTCCCACCCCACCCTGGAACCGTGGGTCCTGTTGTTTTCTCCCTGGAATTGTTTATCTTAGCTATCATATATAGATAGACATGGGGAAAAAGGAAGAAGAAGAAGAAAAGGGTCTATAAATAGTTCCAGATCTGTCTGTTGACCCTTATGTATGTTTTCAGATCAATTCTGGTTTGATGTCAAGCCCTGCCCTCCGAGTCTAAAGTCTATTTTCGGGACTCCTCGTGGACTTCGTTGCTTTGCTCCCTTGCTGCTCTGTTGTGCTCCCTTCACGTTTCACTCTAGTGTTGAGTGGGGGGGTGTCAGACCGGACACAATTCCCATCCCGTGTCTCCTGCAGTGCTGTGGGTCCGTCAGGGGACACTGTGTCTCGTGGTGGGGCCCGGCCCTGCAGTCCTCTCTGTACCTTGGCTGCTCTGAGCAGGAATGCTGTCCTCGGGGCTTGGGGGACCAGGATGCAGTGCTGGTGACCTAACTTCTAACTGGAACAGCACCACAGGGGCCGGCTGCTGGGTTGACGATCAGACAGGCTAGTGATGGACAGTGACGACGGCAGCCTGAAGAACCACGATGCGTCTGGATGAGGATGCTGGTGCAGAATATGGACTGTACAGCCAGAAAGAAGAGTGATCCGTTCTGCCTCAGAAGTAGTAGGGCCAGAGAGCTCTCTAGAAGCCAGGACGGCAAGGCGTCATCTCACGTGTGTTCTCAGGAGGGACCAGTCCCCAGGGAAGGACATCCTGCTTGTTAAATCAGAGGGGCAGCGACAAAGAGGCAGGGCCTCCACCAGGTGGGCTGATCCAGCGCTGCAGCCGTTGCTCAAACATCACCGTTGTGAGGACGGCGCGGGACTGGGCAGCTTTGCTCGCTCCTGAACACGGGGCCGCCATGATTGATTCAGAACCCAGCCATTGCACCTGGTCACAAACAGCGGCGGCAGCGAGTGGGCCCTGGTGGCACCACGGTGGAAGCGCGTGGCTGCTGACCAAAAGTTGGCAGTTAACCTCACCGGGCACTCTGCGAGAGAAGGTGGCATGCCTCTCCTACAAAGACTGCGGCCTGGACAGCCCAATGGGGCAGTTTGATCTTGGAGTCAACTCAGAAGCCATGCTTTGTTGGTGAGACACAGGTAGTCTTTGTCCTTCTGGAGTTCACCTTCCGTCGTGTTCCCGCTGCTGGGGACACCGGGTGCCACAGGCCCCTCTGCTGGGGACACTGGGTGTCACAGGCCCCTCTGCTCGAGTTGATTGGAAAGTAGGGCTTCCCAGGACACAAGCTGAAGGCCTCCGATTTTTCATCCGGGGCCCTGGACTTGCTTTAGAAGGTGGCCGGCCAGGCAGCTGGCCTCAGGAGAAGGACCATAGCACTCATGATACCCATCATCCTTTGGCTGGTCCGAGCTACGCCTCTTTGTCTGCCCCTGGGCTTCTCACCCTGGGGCCCGCTCAGTGCCCTTTGTGTGTGTGTGTGTGTGTGTAGGGGGATCGAACGCAGCTGCAGGGCAGCACCCAGACAGTGGACTGACTCACCCCCACCAGCTGCCACCCGGGAGGGCCTTCTTGGGGGCATTTCCAGGACATTTGATCTTGGGGCATAAGGGGCCCTTATCAGAAGCATTGCCAGGAGGCGTAACTTGCCAAACTGGTTTACCAACCAGCTCCAGCCACTTTGGGATGCCCATCTGCAGTCTGTGTGTTTAACAGAATGCAAAACCGCCTCAAAACAAATCTAGCCACTCCAACAATCCATTCCAGGGATGGCTTTCTTTTCACGTAAGAAAGCCTTTCCGGTTTCCTCTTGCTTGATCATCCTGGTCGCTGTTCTCAGCCGTGCTCCAGCCCAGCCTGTTTAGCTTGTGAGCTCTCCACTCGCCCCCTCCCGTGAAGCCTTTCCTGTTTGATTGCCTCGTGCCTTAGTAATGGCCTTTCGCCTGGCCTTTTGTGTCCCGATAAGCCGCAAAGGGACCAGCATCTTCTCCCCTGGTTTCTATTAGATGCTTTTCTTCCCTCAGCTCTATTTCTAAGTGTGCAGGTTTCTGATTTTGCCCCTAGTAGGGGAAGGGGCCAGGTACAGGCAGAAGATTGGATGCTGCGGTGTGTCAATTGGCCTTTAAAAGAAAGAAGCAAAAGTTGATCACGTGCCAAAGCGCAGGGCCAATGCAGAGCTGCCTCCAGAGAGGCCAATCAATTTCAATTAAGGAGATTAAAAGGCCTGCCGCCCAGCAGGGCCGGGACACTGGTCTCTGCGTGCCGCCTCCTCCAGCTGCCTGAATACAAGCCGGGGCCCCAGAAGCACCGGCTGTGTCCTTTGGGTCAATGTCAAGACAGCA
>NW_022111378.1:7406142-7408049 GCF_000313985.2 Echinops telfairi | reverse complement strand
TGCATGCAAAGCGTGCAATGCCACTGAACCAACACCTATTGTCATCTGTCGATTCTAACTCTCAGTGAGCACCTGTGTGTCAGCATACACGTGTGCTCCCGGGGGCTTTCAGGGGTTGATTTCTTGGGAGCAGACCCCAAAGCTTTCTTGGGAGGCACCCCTGAGTGACCTCAATCCTACCACTGTTCAGTTAGCCACCACACATTTTGCACCGTCAGCCCCACCTAGGGACTCCATGGTACCCAGCCAGGAGAGGACCAAATCTTTAAAGGTGTTATGCAAATAGGTAGCATGCATTATGGAAATCAGGAACAATGATCCACTGCTGTCCATTACGCGATGACATTTGTGAGGCTGGCTCAGGACCGGGCAGTGTCTCATTCTGTTTACATAGGGTTGCTCCACAGCCCACCCCACCCCCGCCCCCAGCACCAGCACCAGCACCACAGGCATCGGAGAGGACACGACTGGTCTGTGGAGCGTGGAACACAGGGACCAGGAAGGGCATTTCAGCAGAGGGAGGAATGGCAGGCTGGCTGAAACCACCCACGTTTGTTGGGCATAAAGGAGCAGTGGCTTAGGCACAGTGAGACAGGAGTCTTGTGGACAGCAAGAGGTACCAAGACAGTGTGACTGGCGACAGCCCCAGCTCGTTTCATCCCGGAGGTGAGACCCTGCTTCGGGACGGACTTTTCTTAAGGGCGCCTCTCCATCTCTGCGGCTTATCTTTGGGCGACTTGCCTGGTCACCGGGCACCCTAGAGCCTGAATGAGGAAAGAGAGAGGATCGCTGCCAGCTGTTTGGCTGCTGGTCTGATTCTTTAGAGGAAAGTTTTTATGGACCCACCCCACCCCCCAAAAAAGAAGGAGGGGGGTTCAAAAGGATTGTGGAAAATGGAATGACGATATCGTGGACTGTGTTGTAAACCCAAATCTAAGGAGCCCTGGTGGCACTGCGGGCTAAAGCTGGGCTTCTAGCCTCCAGGTTGGCAGTTCGTAGACACCAGCGAAGGGAGAAGGATGAAGACTTACAGTCATGGAACTCTGTGTAGGGTCACTGTGAGTCAAAATCAAACCGATGGCAGTGGGCTTGGTTTTGTCGTGCATGTGGTTATCATGAAGGAGCCCTGCTGGTGTAGAAGAGCTTGCTTAGAAATCTTCTCAGCCAAGTCTCCAAGTTCATCCCTCACAAGTTCTACCTTCCACCAACCGGCCGAACATTAATTCAGACAAGTTCTACGCTGCTATATCAAAAGCATCGCCCTTCCTCCGCTGTCCCGTCACACACCCATCATGTTCTGTTGAAGCCTCCCCACACAGAACGCTATCTGCCTCTTGGAGTTCTCCAGGCCGGAAACAAGCCAGAGGAGCGACATCTGGAAACGGACCGTGCTCAGAGATCAGCAGAACTGCTGGGATGAGCCTGGCAAAGTGCTTTCCAAGGATGGAGCCAGGGTCTCCCAGGTCTCCAAGACTCAGATCCTCACCAACTTGGTTCTGGAGTGTGGGCTGCTGATAAGTTGTGCCACAGGGATAGGGGTATGCCCCAAACTGAGGCGGGGGGGAGGATGGGGAGAGAGCGAGAGAAGGGGCCCGGAATGCTTAAGGGCATAAGAATGGGGACTGAAGGAGTGTCTCTGATATTCAGGATTAGGAAGATGGAATCACCTAAAGCCAGGGAAGCAAAACTGCCATTCCATTGAGCTTGGACAGTTCAGCTGAATCCCAGGAGTGAAGCTTTCCACCTAGAATTTAGCATGGCTCTCTTTGACCCAATCTTTGGGAGCCCAAAAAGAAGATCTGGTGAGAGGCAAAAGAAAATTCGAGAAAGAAAGGTACACTGTCAACTCAGATCAATTTTCTGATTTTCCATTAAGATTTGCTGGGGACTCATTGCAAGAATACTTT
>NW_022111378.1:7396111-7404825 GCF_000313985.2 Echinops telfairi | reverse complement strand
GACAATGAGCCCAGATATCGTCGGTGACACTGTGACAAATGTCCCTAAGCCATCTGGCCTCAGTTGCATAAGCAGTGAAATAAGTGGTCAGCCTTGGACCCCTCTGGTTCTTCCTGATCCTAAGCAGATACAGGCTCCGTCTAGAACGGCACACAGCAAACTTCCGAGTGCAGCTGGATCTGCGACGTAGGACACGTCGCGCCATCGTGCCAGGTTCCTTATGTTGTGATGTGCTGTGGAGTGGACAACACACCACCACCTGACGCCCAGCCCTGCACCATCCTCACACTGCTTAGCATGCTTGAGTCTGTCACTGCGCTTACGGTGCCAATCCACCTCTGTGAGCCTCTCACTCCCCTTCCTGGCCCTGTTTCACCAAACATGATGGCGTCCTCCACCATTGGTACCTCCTGATGATGTGTCCAGGGCAGGCAAGTTGGACAATATGCTTTCTAAAGCATAGGTGATAAAATAATATCAGGTTCTCCCCATCCCTCTTCTTACTCTTCGGGTGGAAAGTATGATGCATTTCAAAACCAAATAAGTTAGGAACCGGATGAGGGAGAAAGAGTAGGCTTTCTTCTCCCGCTAAGAGTTGACAGTCTTGGAAACTCACAAGGGCAGTTCTACCCTGTCCGGTAGGGTTGCTGTGAGTCAGCATTTTTGGGAAACAAGAGGGCAAATTAACAACAATAAAGAACCCCAAACTTGAAAGCATTCAGCAAAAGGTCTAAGTTATAATAAAAAGCCAAAGTCATATCCTCATAATAACATTGCTTTATGCTGCAATGCAAGGAAAACTATCTTAGAATCTATTGAGTTTCTTTGAAGAGCTCGTTAGATGCTTTACTGAGATACGATGCATGTACCATCTCCTCCTCGGACCTTTCTCAGGAGCTGAAATTGTCCAGTGTCTCCCACGCAGTGCTGCTGTAACAGAATACCGTACCATGGAGTTCCACAAACAGAAATAGATTGTCTCTCAATTTCAGAGGCTTCCAGTCCGAATTCCGAGTGCCGGCTCTAGGGCAAGGCTTACACGCTTTGCTGGGTCTGAGAAAAGTCCTCGTCTTTTTCTGAGCGGCTCCTGGCCCATCTTCATACAGCTTGGCCCCTCTCTTTCCCCATCTCTGTGTATTAGCTTGCTTGTCTCATCTCTTTCTAGATCTCAAAAGAGATTACATTAAGACAGACCCTACCCTAATACCAACTCATTTCCACAACAAAGAAAGCCCAGTCCCAAATAGCATGATCACCACAGACATACGGGTTGGGATTCACAATCCAGATGTTGGGGGATGGTGCAGGCCCGGGACAGCAGCACCCAACAACAGAAAGAAACAAAATAGGTGCTGGTGTCCTTGGGAATCACAGGAGCAACACGTGTCTTTTGAGCACCCAAGACACCAAGGTTTCTCTGAGAAGCAAGGCGCATCGGAATAGCTCACTTCTCAACAAAACTGATAGCACGCGGAATTTCAGATGGATTTGATTACGAAAACCATTCCTGAGGCTAATCAGTTTTAGAACAGGATCCTATTGGCGGTGGCGAGCCAATCATAAACAAAAGCAGGAGAGAGGGAGTGTCGTAACAACTCAGGCTGTTCATCTTTGGAGGGAAAGAAGCACTGAATCAGTGTTTATTGCGCCGAGTCACATGATTTATGCTCACACTAGTGGCTTTACATCACCGGGATTTGTTCGTCTTCGGAGTATGATCAATTGTATCTGACTTACTTGTGAAAAATCATCTGGAGGAAAAGGCGGGGGGTTTTCTTCTTCTCCCTCTCTGGTAAGAAAATATGTGGATGACAAGTGGAAGAGCTTAGGAAACCGCTGTTCGGCTATGGAGCCTGAAAAAGTCACCCGGAGGGTGGGCCCGGGCCCATAAAGGGCAGCTGGACAGGTGAGAACGTTGCCTGGGGGCAGTGTCTAATAATCTCCAGCCTCTCTGCTCAGCCAGCAGGGCTTCCTGACTCAGGGCTGTCTGTAGGTGTTGAATGGGATAAGCCCTCTCCAAATCCTAACAATGGCAGCTGTTGTTTCGTCTCCACCGAAAGGACCTTCTTGCCTGTTTATATTGCATCCGTGGAAACACTGCAAAAAGAATCAGGCTGAGAAAAGAGGGGCTGGTGTCTGGGCCCAGGGCAGATTACACCATAAGCAAGGCAAGCACAGGTTTACTCATGCTTCCCCACTCGTGGGCCCTCACCAGTTCCCAGGAGAGACACTGTTCACTCCACATGAGTAAGGAAGCACACGTCAGCCCCTGCTTACCTTGCTTACAGGAGGTTCCGTCCTTGCCAGGGATTGTAAACCTGAAACGAGGCTCTGTGTCTGGAGGAAGGTGCTATGGGGTGGGGAGACAGACAGATAGATGCCAGCCATCCTTTGAAGCGGAATCTTTGATGTGAAAAATGTGAAGCAGTTTACTACAGATTAGTAAACAGAGGTAAGTCTAGGCTTACTTTTGTTGTTGGGTAATCTTACGCTGCTTGGGCCTCCGTAGCCCGGGGTTTGCCAGTTGCAGGAGGGGTGCTATATTTTTCCTGTCGAGCCTGGAAAGGCAGGCGGAAGGAGATCTTTCGTGGGGAAACCAGACTTGTTAGCTTGTTCTGCCAACTCAGGGCGGCTCCAGGCTCCACCTGGTTGGCATACATATTCCAAGAGCGCCTGACACCTTGATCCGCAAGTCCAGCAGTTCAAAGCCATCAAGAGTTACAGTCTTGGAAACTCACAGGGGCAGTTCTACCCTGTCCCACAGGGTCACTATGAGTTGGCACCAACTGCATAACAATGAGGTTGTGTGGGTGTTCTCTTTGCCACAGTCAGTTCTGACACAGTGCGCTAACAGGCTGGGGGAGAACTGCTGCTGGGGGTTCCAATGACAGAGACCTTTAGGAAAGCAGACGACCTCATCTTCCTCCTGCAGAGCTCCTAGTGTCTTGGAACCTCTGACTCCTCAGTCAGCATCTAAATGCTTTTAGCCACCTCACCATCTGGCCTCCATGGAATTAACTAATAACACTCAAATTTGAACATGGAAAAATGTCATTATGATGATGTTTGCCACCATTAGTCTGTGTGATGATTAGATTTTATGTCAACTTGTACCTAGATGAAAGTGTAGAGTTGCAGTCCAACCTAAGAAACAGGTTGGACTGATAATGCCTCGTTGGGGGTGTGGTCTTTTTATAAAAGAGACACTGGGCACCTGTCTCTCTCCCTCTCTTGCCCTTCTCCCTCCTTCTTGTTTGGATTCTGTGTCTGCCACCAGGGGTGGCCCCATGTGGCTTCTGACGCTAGGCGTTGTCGGCGCCTTGCCATGCACCCACTAAACTTGGACCCACTAGACTCTGCGCCTACTGGCTTCCTTTCTGCATCACTGGCCTGTGATGGGAGCCTGAGTCTGAAGAGGGGTCCCCGGCTAGCATCAGGCCCATGAACTTGAGCTGGACTGGGCTGAGCTGCCTTCTTGATATAAGATTATTTCTTGATATAAAGCTCTTTCTTATACATAGATGAGTGTCATTGCTTTTGTTTGTCAGGCCTGCCTTTCCAGGTGCTTCTGGGTGGCCTCGACATCTCAACCTTTAGGCCAGTGGCTGAGTGCTTTAACCAACACCGATGTCAGTTGGTGGTGGTGGTAGGCGTCTTCGACTCTGTTCCCACTGGGAGCGAGCCCCTGCACAGCTCAGTGGAACACTGGCTAGCCCTGCACCGTCCTCCCACTTCTGATGTTTGAGTCCGCTGTGGCAGCCACTGTGCCAATCCATCTCTTTGAGGGTCTCCTACTTTTTCATTGATCTTTTACTTTCTCAAGCAGGATGTCCTTTTTCAGGGACTGGTTTCTCCTGACAACACGTATGTGAGGCAAAGTCTCGCCATTCTTGCTTCTAAAGAGCATTCAGGCTGTACTTCTTCCCAGACAAATATTTCTTGGTCTTCTGGAAGTCCATGGTACTGTCCATGTTCTTTCCAGCATCACACCTCACCTGCATCAGATCGTCTTCGCTCTTTCTTCTCGTGGGTATGAGGCAGGTGAACACACCCCGGCTCAGGTCCTAGCCACCTGCCATCCTCAAAGTGGCATCTTTGTTCTGTAACAAAGAGGTTTTGTGCACCAGGTTTGCCCAGTTCTTCATCGAACCTCCACTTGTGTGTCAGTGTGCTGTGCTGTGTGTGTGTGCTGTGCTGTGGCTTGTGTGTTGCTATGAGGCTGGAAGCTATGTCCCTGGTACTGGGAATACCAGCAGGCTCACCCATGGTAGACAGGTTTCAGTGATGCATCCAGACTGGGAAGAAGGACAAGACAGCCCACCTCTGAGGGTTTGCTGCTGAAAACCTTGTCGGTTTAGGATTATACAAATAAGTAAAATGCCCCTAAGAGAACAGACTCTCCTGGCCTAGATGAGCTAGCGTCTCGGGCCCATTTGTTATAGCACCCACCTCTCATTTTATTCCTTGAAAGTAGTCTTTCTTTCCCAATCCCCAAGGCCCTCACGGTATTGTTTTTTGAACTGATGTGTCAAATGCACTTGTGCCTGAGATGGGTTTCTTCTCCTCTTGCAACTAATACATTTTTAATAACGCATCGTCTCCAATTTCCTTTCAAGTTACAGAGATGATATCCTTTTTCCTGCTAAGCTGCAGAACGGTTTTTTCCTCCCCTTCCTTCAAAGAGAAGCATTCCCCTCCAGAGTCCTGTCCATAGGCCCGCTGTACGTATTATAGAGGAACACAGACTTGGAAGCTGAACGTTTCAGAGGAGCTTGTGATACTTCAGAAGCCTGTGTCCCAGGAGCTGACCTGGATCCTTCGGGAATTCATCACCGTGTCCAGGCAGCAAGTGCTCCATATACACAGATAGGCGTGCCACCGAGTCTTGTCTGAGGAGCCCTGGTGGCGTAGTTCAGCGGTTCGAAACCATCAGCACCTCCATGGGAGCAAGATGAGGTTTGCTACTCCCGTAAAGACTTACAGTCTTGGAACCCACAGGGCAGTTCTACTTTGTGCCATACGGTCACTATGAGTTGGAATTGGTTCAACGGCAGCGAGTTGGAGTGAGTTTTTGAGTCTTGTCTTACTTTAATTCTCTTTTTGAAAAAGCATACATGATCATTTCAGAAGACAGTACATATTGAAAAAGAAAAGGCGTACAGTCTACTAGCCAGAGGTAAGCACGGTCAACAACTGACTTGCTTTGATTCCTGCCTTTTTACACATGCCTACATTTTATAAAATGTGGTCAAGCCAAGCATACTATTTAGCAGTGAATGTACTGCAAAAAATTCCTCCATGCTTTAAATAGTATCCTACTATTTAGACAATTTAGACAATCTAAAAAAAATGAAATAAAATGAACTCTCCTTTTATAGCAAAGATGGTCCACGTTCATTATCAATTTAGGAAAAGAATGGAGACAAGTCCAAAAGTATCCATCCTCCCATCACCCACAGGTGCTATCAACAGGGTGACATTGAAGCTGAGACCTTGTGTATTCAAGCAAAATCCCACTGTACATCTAGCGGCCCTGATGGCACAACAGTTAAGCGTTTGGCTGCTAACTGAACAAGTCGGCAGTTCAAACCCATGGAGCCCTTCTGCTCTGGTGAAGATTACACCTCGTGGGGCAGTTGGACGGTGCCAGACAGGGCCACTGTGCGTCAGAATGAACGTACTGGTTCCCGATGACAACGTGTGTATGTCTGTCCCGGTTTATATCCCCCAGTGACTTTATTGTGAATGCATTACATGTTGGACCCGTAAAATGTTCTCATTTCTCACCATTTACACAATGTTGTGATGAACTTTTTGTGGTTTTGTTAGTTTTCCTGAGTGGGTAATACCTCAGTTCTTAGCTTCACACAAGAATTCATGCTGAAGCCTGATTTGTGATCCAAGTGGATTTTTTAAATAAAGGATGGGAGAAGTTTCAGGCTTTACCGTCTCAAGCGAGTACAGTCTATTGCGGGGAAGCGTGCCAAACCGAGCAGGCGCTCCCCACGGAACACGAGCAACCTGTAGGACTGCACGCCCACACCTGGTGACCTGAGGCCAGAGACCGCCGGCGCACCGGGCGCAGGAGCAGGGTAAAACGGAGGAGAGGATCCCCTCCGAGCCGCCACTGACCAGGATCGGGGGCCAAGACAGGACGTGAGAAGAGAGCCTGTGGACTCCGGCGGCCCGGGGTGGGCGCGTGTGCGTCCTACCTCCACCTGCCGCTGACCAGGGGCTGAGTAAAAGGAGGGAAGGGCTTCCCGCTGCTGCCAGGGTATTTCAAACTTCAGGCTGGGAGGCGTGGTGGAAGGTACTGGTCGACCCCATTGGCTGAATTAAGCCCACCTGGGTGGGATCATGAGCCTGGGCCTAGTTTGGGCCGCTCAGGTGTAATGTCCACCTGGCTTGGGGGGCTGAATTGGAGCACGCCCAGTTAAAGTCTTCAGGGGTGGCTAATGCTTCCCAACCTCCTTTATGGGGGCCTGTGCAGGCATGGAGGGACCACCCCCTCTATCCCTATCCTGGCTAGCTAACAGTTTCAGCTTTAGGAAAACCATTATTTTGTTTGGAGTATTTTCTTTAAGTAGAACTGTTTGGGCAAAAGCTTTTATGTGATTTGATGCAAGCGTTTACTTGAGTTTGATGCTACACGGCTTCAGAAACATTGCACCGATGCGAACCCATCCGTCCATCACAAGAAACAGTGGTGCTCTCATTTTCAAAGTCATCACCAAATTGCTCACCCAAATATTGATCTGGACATTTTAATAAACATTTCTTGATTCGCTGCTGGCATTTTAATACGTTTATTGACCATTTGCATTGGAAGAGCTATATATGAAATGTATATATATAAAAGAAATGTATACAGTATATTAACCCTAAAAATAAAAACATTTCTTCTATATTATCTCGTTTTTTAATTTTGCTATTGTTTTGAAGTATAGCTAAATTTTTTTATTTAAAAAAATTAATGAATTTTTTACTTTATCCCTTCTCATGTTTTAAAAGTTCTTTCTCTGTTCAAACTTATATATTTTTTTCTAGTTTTCATTGTTTTACTTAAATCTTTGAAACATCTGAACATAATTACCCCAGAGTCAGGATTGGGGGGCAGGGCAATCCTTTGGGAACTCCCCAGTATTTTTGTAACAGTATTAATATATAACTTATATACCACAACACTTACCATTGTATAAACAATGAAGTATACAATTAATTGGTTTTAGTATATTCATAGAATTATACAACCATTACCATTATCTAGTTTTAGCGCCCTTTCACGATCTTCCCCTGCACAAAAATTCCACGTGGATTAGCCCTCCCTATCCCAGCCCTAGTCATGTGCTACTTTATTGCTTCCTGCTTATTGTGGACATTCCGAATAAATCAATGCAGACAGACAATAATCATCATGCAGTAAAGGCCCTTCCCGGCTTACAACAGCGCTTGCTCCAAGAACGCCGTCCCGTGACGGTTCCAATGTTACGTCGAAGAGATCTCCTGCTCTTTTTAGTTTTTATTATTATGGCCTTTACTTATCAGCAGTTCTATAAATTCCATCTTTTGTCTTTGAACATTTGCGAGAGAACATCCGACAATGTGAACCAGCAAGTCCTACGCGGCACCTGTGTGTGGTGCCCGGTACCAACCAGAAGATGCACACGCAGCAGAGGCAGCGCACCAGAGGCAGTCAGGCTGAATGGAGTTTGCCATAACTCAAAAACTAGAGGCGGCTTGTGTAATGTTTTCATCAACGCTCTGGTACTTCACTGCTTTTTTTTGTCCAAATAGTAAGCCCTGGTATGATTCCACCACAGCCGGTTTATTTACTTTTACTTGGCGCATTTTGGGTGGCTTCCACTTTTTTGGCTATTATGAAAAGTGATGCTGTGAATATTCACGTAAAACTCCATCCCCCACCCATGACTCTTCCTTTTTCTTGCCTATACAGCGGAGAGAGTAACTGCTGGGGCCTCAGGTTGCTGAAGGGCAACAAAAACCAGAGGCAGCCTCGATGAGCTACATTGGCCCAATGGTTATAGCAGAGGGTCAAACAGATCAAAGATCCAGGTTTCCTCCTGAGCACGTGCCAGGTCTCCCAGCAAATGTGCTGTCCTCTGATTCTGATTTGCTTTCCTGTTGACTTGTGCTGGCGAACATTCATGTGTCTCCTAGCGTTGGAGTGGCTTCTGGGTAGAAATCCATTGCCACCTAGTTGACTCCAATTCATACCACCTTGTTGTAGAAAGGTCGGTTCAAATTCTTTGTTTTAAAATTGGCTTCTTTGATTTTTTTATTGTAAAACTTTAAAAAAACCCGTGCATTCTGGTGACAAGTCCTTTATAAGGTGTATGATTTACAAAATATTTTCTCCCATTCTGAGTTCATTTTCACTATCTGATAGCATTCCTTTTTTAAATTAAAATATTTTATTGGGGGATCTTACAACTTATAATAAGCCATACATCAATTGTATCAAGCATATTTGTATTTATGTTGCCATCATTCTTTTCTAGACATTTACTTTCTATTGAGCCCTTGGTATCAGCTCTTCTGCCTCCCACCCCGAACCCCTTGATAAATCATAAATTATTATTATCTTCATATCTCACACTGACTCCTGTCTCCCTTCCCCCATGGTTTGTTGTTCACCCCCCTGGAGGGGGTGTGTGTGGTTGTGTGTCCATCATTGTGATTGGCTCCCCCTTCCT
>NW_022111378.1:7391578-7394706 GCF_000313985.2 Echinops telfairi | reverse complement strand
TGAAGTCCTTCTCCAGAGACTGGTCCCTCCTGATAACGTGTCCGAAATCCATGAGACCAAGTCTCGCCATCCTTGCCTGCAACGCGCCCTCTGGCCGCGCTTCTTCCAGGACAGAGTGGTCTGTGGCAGTCCCCGGCCCGTTCTTTCTCCAGCACCATGATGCAAGCACATTGATTCGTCTTTGGTCTTCCCAATTCACTGTTCAGCTTCCACCTGCATGTGAGGTGATGGAGAACGACCACGACCCGGGCCAGGAGCACCTTCCTCTCCGAGTAACTTCCCTGCGTTTCTACACTCGGGGACCAGGCAAATAGGGTGTGAGGAACACGCCTGGAGGGCACTGGCCAGTTTGGTCACTCCCCTGGGTATAAGAGAGCCATCTCAGAAGCAGAGATATTGGGATCCCCTGACCAGTAAGCAACAAGAGCCACCAGCAGAACAGGTGCCAGATCCCTGGCTGACGTGGTAGCAGCAGCAGAGGCACTGCAGGCCTTGGCACGGAGACTGTGAGGCAGTGCGGTGGGCTTCCATGGACCAAAGCAGGGGCCAAGGGACCTCAAGACGGGGGAGTGACAGAGGCCTACCAGTGTGGCTGAGAAGAGACACTGTGGACAAGACTACCCTGTGAGCGTCCCTCCTGAACCCCATAATCATGAACATTGTCTGCGAGCCCGGTGTGCCCACTGCAACAAACGATGAAACCCGACTGTTAGGCATCTCACGACACAGACACAATTGGAAGGTATGATGCTCAGCAAAGTTAGTCCATCTGTGGTAGTTACATAATCTGGTGTCAATTTGAGGATTAAGAATGTAGGGGTGGAGTCTAGCCTGTTAATCAGGATATAGTCAATGAGGCCTCTGTGTGGGCATGGCCTTCTCCTGAGGATTCTGGGAACTCCTGTATTTTCTCCTGAAGGTGGGAGACTCTCTGTCTGCTCACTCCCTGCGAGACATCTCTGTGGAGAAGACACATGGAAAGAGGCTGGTGGAGCCAGACCTCTGGAGCCTGAGAAGCCACATGGAGACCCCTGCCAGTGCTGAGGTGCTTACAATGCCACTGGATCCACAAGACCTCCCACCCACTGGCATGCCATCTTCCTGCATTCGGTGTCATTGCATGTGTTTCTTGAGTCTGAAGAGCACTTTATAGATTGGTACCGGACACGTGGGCTAATATCAGACTTATGGACTTGATCTGGACTGGGCTGGTGTTTCATCAATATTCAATTGCTCTTGAATATAAACCTCTTTCTTTAAAAAAAAATCATTTTATTAGGGGCTCATACAACTCTTATCACAATCCATACGCACATCAATTGTGTAAAGCGCATTTCTACATTCATTGCCCTCATCATTCTCAAAACATTTTCTCTCCACTTAAACCCCCGGCATTAGGTCCTCATTTTCCCCCCCCTCCCCGCTCCCCCCTCCCTCATAAGCCCTGGATAATTTATAAATTGTTATTTTGTCATATCTTGCCCTGTCCAATGTCTCCCTTCACCCACGTTTCTGTTGTCCGTCCCTCAGGGAGGAGGTCACATATAGTTCCTTGTAATTGGTTCCCTCTTTCCTACCCATTCTCCCTCTACCCTCCCTGTTTCGCCACTCACACCACTGGTCCTGCAGAGCTCATCCGCCCTGGATTCCCTGTATTTTAAACCTCTTTCTTATATACATGTGTCCATGAATTTGTTTCTCTAGTCTACCCGGACTAACACACCACCTCATGCAAATAAATGTTTCAGGACACCGTTATGACAAAGGAAAAAACAACAACCGGAAAACATGACTTTTCACCCAAATGGAAAAGACTGTGAAGACTACAACTAGGGGTGGTGGGGGTGGTGCATGGGCAGGAGGGCAGAGGGAGAGAGGGGCAGGGAGGGAGGGGAGAAGTAGAGGTGGGGAAAAGTGAAGAGCCACATACTGGGTGGTGGTGGTGCGGGGAGTGGTTTACTGATAGGATTACTGCTCCGATGGGATGGACCATGTTAACCACATACAGAGAGGGTGTTCTTTAGATACTGTGCAAATCAAAGTGGAAAAATCATAAAATAGTTTTAAAACAAGAGACAGAGAAGGGTCAGCCTTAAAAACCTTTAATCCTCGCCCATCAGGTCTAAATCATGGGCTGAGCGGTTATAGGAGGAGGAAAAGTAAAGTGGAAACAGACCTCAATTGTTTTGAGACACGTGCGTTTCAAAGAAACCAACAAACCTTCTAGAAGCCAGCAGCTAAGGAGAATGCCACGGGAGGCTTGGTTGGCGTTAGAATAGGGCACAGAAGGATGGCCCGAGGAGGCATGTCTGACCTCTGCTTTGTAGCAATCGACCTTGGGCTGACGTGGAGTTGGATTCTCCTCCTTTGTGTAGATGGAAGAGGTCAAACGTGGACCTCATTCCACGTCCTCAGGTGCGTACCCACCCAGCTGGAGACGATACCGCTTAATCTCCCTTGCTGCTAGGGATAGTCACTAGATCCGCGGTAGCCACTAAGATGTAAGCAAATGTGGTTTGCAAGTCCTTGATCATGTTTCGTAAAAACGTTGCTTCTCCACTTCTAAATGTTCCCGCTTCTCATGGCTTCAGCACTGATGTGTGCTGATGAGCCAGTTTTCATCAGGTGATCATGGGCACCTGAGGGGGTGGGGGTGATTGGAGAACAGTAACATGTACAGAAAGATCATGAGGTTTCTGGATGACCTCATGGAACACCCCTGCCTACCACCCACCCTCCCACCACCCTGGATCCATGCTCTCTGGACTGTTAGGGGTTAAGAACTAACTTGAACCACTGTATCTTGGGATCTGTTATTGATGCTGTAGAAGTGGAACATGGTACACTCATAGTTATAAGACCTTTAGTCAATGTTTAAACTCAGACTCACTGCCACTGAGTCGATGCTGACTCATTGCGGCCCAACAGGACAGGATAGAACTGCCCGTGCGGGTTTCTGAGACAGTGACTCTTCAGGAGAGTAGAAAGCCTCATCTTTCTCTCAAGGAGCATCTGGTGATTGGCAGCCCCATGTGTAACCACAACACCACCAAGGCTCCTTCTTAATATGTTACACATATATTTCCACAATGTAGACGTGACAGTCACTTGGATGAATGAAGTGCAGT
>NW_022111378.1:7389450-7390922 GCF_000313985.2 Echinops telfairi | reverse complement strand
CCAAGATAGATAAACACTTCAGACACAGTAATGGGTGTAATGATCCCTGAGGGGAGAGGGAAGAAGGGGGAATGGATAGCAACAATGACTATATAATCCACTCGAGGGAAATGAATAACAGAGTGGTAGGTGAACTGACATATTGGATAATGTAAAATACGGCCAAAAAAGGAATAACAATAATAATAATATTCAATATAACAACAAGGGCTCCGGGGAGGTAGGGTGGTGGGGGCCAGGGATAAGGGGGAGCTGATATCAAAGAGTGCAAGAAGAAAGAAAATGTTTGGAAAATGATTGTGGCAGCAAATGTACAATCATGCTTGATCTACTTGAACTATGGATTGTTATATTATCTGTAAGAGTTCCCAATAAAATGGAAAAAATATCACTGAATAAATGAATATATATATAAATTAAAAATATATATATATATATATTCTTCCCTCCACCATGATGGTGGGTGTGTCCCACTGAGGCACAGTGTAGGGGAAAACATGCTGCTCTTGTTCTCCAGACAATCAACGTTTCATCAGGGGAGATACTCAGATACACCTGGACGGTGCATGACATAAACCATGGCAACAGACACAGAAGCTTACTAAGAGTCCGTGATGCCCCTGCTCCTGACCCAAGTTATCAGGAGGCCCTGGGAAAGGCAGGACTGGTGGAAGGTGGTGTTGTTCACAAACGTGGTCATTCTCAGCAAAATGAAAGGATGTGATAGCATTCAATTTGTTCCCATCGTTACAGTGGGATTAGGGTAGGGCTGTGAATTAAGTCACTTCTGATTTTCCCCATCCAGTGATCATAAGCCCATCCCTTTTGGAGGGCACTTAATTCCATAACCTACAGAGCACGTGGCCTCTATTACAATGCGTTCTCTTTCTCCCTCTGTTGTTAAAGCAGAGCAGAAGGTGGCGTTTTTGACAGAGTATGCAATCGGCCCAGCACTTCATTGAAACAATTTAGGATGCTCAATTTCCCTTGTAAAATTGATTTTCACTCCATATTCACATCCAGGGTACTCGGCGCCTTGAATTTGTTGCGTCCTCGGGCTGGAGAGGATGAACAACTGGTTTCTGACCAGCCAGCTCGACCACTCAGTGCACTGCGGCAGCTGCATTTGGGGGACATATGTTAAGGGAATTTCTGAAAGTACCTTAGTTTCCACTTTCAGGTTTAAAAATGTCCCTATTTTATCCGAACTAAAAAGAGCAAATAAAAACAATAAAAAAGAAATACAATGAAAAAGGTCAATTTGGAAGTCAGTTTGTAATACCAAGATGTTGGGGTATTGGAATACCAAGATGTTTGGAGCAAATAATTTTGGGTGTTGTCCTCCCTCCTGAACTCTTTTTAGATCATTCTTTGGCTTTTTCCCTTAGATTCCTTTAACATATCTTTAAAATTCCATTGGTAACGAAACAGAAATCTCAATGAGTCGGTACACATATCATTTAAAAAGGATC
>NW_022111378.1:7348252-7388964 GCF_000313985.2 Echinops telfairi | reverse complement strand
TACCTAACCCTCCTGATCTACCCCTCCAGGCAGTCACCCGCCCTCTTGCTCAGCCCTGTCTGCCTTTTGGTATCAGCCCTGCCTCCACTGGCCTCACTTCTGTCCGTCTGGAGGTGGTGGTGGTGGGGGGTGTGTGGCAGACATGGATTTGTGGAGGCTCGAGGGAGTAAAGCAGGAGAGGCTTAGGGATTATATGGGAAGGAGGGCAGGGGTGCATCATTTAGCAATCCCATCGGACCAGCTTCTTCGCTGACCCCTGGGAGATGCAGAAAACTGATAAGATGTGGACAGCACACAGAAACCTTACATAAGGCTTCATAGGCAGGAAAGGGGAGTCGAATCACTCTGGGGAGCCAGGAGCTAACCACCACAGTTTTACTTACAAGAATGGCTCTGCCTTCTTGCCTCAAAGTCATCTAGGCATACTCTATTCAAAAGTAGACCCTCCCAGATCCACTCTCTGATCCAATGGCAAGCTGCCTATTAGATTGGGAAGAGAGCAGGAGGCGCTGGTAGGCCCAGAACAGCGTGTGACAGCGAAAGCCAGAATTTTTAAAAAGCTGCAGTGAGAGGTGGCCTCCAGGGCTTTGTGCTGAAGGCCCGGGTTCAAATCCTGATTCTGCTGCCACCAGCAGGGTCACACGGGTCGTGCTGGGTCACCACTTGCACAAATCACTTGGCTTTTCTGAATCCACGTTTTCAGTGCGTGAGAAGGGGTTTGTGTGAGTTATGAGGTAAGTCATTAGGCATACGCCACGGCCCGCTAGGGACTCAAAAAAGCTATGGCAGCGGACGCAAAACCCAAAACCGGTTATTGTGAGCGCGAGCAGTGCCGCCTCATGACGGCATCAGACGTTCACAACAAGGAGGCCAAGTTGGCAGTCTACTTGAAAGGGAGGAAAGCAAATACTAAAAGTAAGCATTTTCTGAACAAGAGGTTCAAGGTGGCTAAAATCCCATTTTATCCTTAAATATGAAACTCCTCAGCAAATTAAAAAAAAACGAAGAAGCGTTTCCTAGTTTCCCCTTTCCTGGGACATATAATCCAAGGAATTCTACACACCCTCCTGGTCTGCAGGCCGAATGATGCTGTGGTCCAACAGGGAGCCCCTCTGCCAAGGAGACCACTCACTACCAAGGGGGGAAGCAGCCCTCTGGCACAATGGCTAAGCGCTTGGCTGCCAATCAAAGGGTGAGCAGGCAGCAGGTCCGAATGCAGCCAGTAGCTTTTTTGGAAAAAGACCTGCCTCCGTTAGGGCTACAGCCTGGGCTGGCCTCGGAGGCAGGTCTTCTGACACGTAAGGGGTCTCTCTCAATGCATCAGAAGAGACTCTGAGGGAACACCCCCACCCAAAAGGCCCACTGCTCTTTCCCCTTTACCTAGATCGGCGAATTATTAAGGGAAGCACCTGCATTGCTGTCGAAGGCCAGGGAGCAGTCGGTGATCCATTAGTCAGTAACTATTTACTGAGGGAGCTCTGGTGGCATAGTGGCTGTGCCTTGGGCTGCAAGGCCAGCAGGTGGAAACCAGCAGCCACCCCTTGGGAGAAAGACAGGGCTTTCTACTCCGGTAAAGAGTTAGTGTCCGGAACTGGAAATCCAGGGAATCCAGGGCGGATAAGCCCTACAGGACCAGTGTTGTGAGTGGCAATACTGGGAGGGTAGAGGGAAAGTGGGTAGGAAAGAGGGAACCGATTACAAGGAACTATATGTGACCTCCTCCCTGGGGGACGGACAACAGAAAAGTGGGTGAAGGGAGATGTCGGACAGGGCAAGATATGACAAAATAACAATTTATAAACTATCAAGGGCTCATGAGGGAGGGGGGAGCAGGAAGGGAGGGGAAAACTGAGGACCTAATGCTGGGGGCTTAAGTCGAGAGGAAATGTTTTGAGAATGATGAGGGCAATGAATGTACAAATGCGCTGTACACAACTGATGTGTGTATAGATTGTGATAAGAGTTGTATGAGCCCCTAATAAAATGATTAAAAAGAAAACAAAAAGAGTTAGTGTCCATCTTGGAAACCCCCAGGGGCAGGTCTACCTGCCCTGGAGGGTGGCTGTGAGCTGGCACGGTCTCAATGGTGCTGGGTTTGTTTCCTGAGAGCCTACTCTGTTAGGCACTAAAGATCCAGGCGTAAACAAAACACACTTAAGACAGAAGGAAGCCAGGAGTCTGAAGCCCTGGGGTCTGCTGAGCAGGCAGCCCAGGGACTACTAGTTTGCCTATTAATACAAACATTTCGCCTGAAAATGCTTTTCATCTCAAGCCTCCAGTCACGCACATCTGCGTGAAGAAGTAGAAGGCGGATTTGATGGCGTGGGAGACTGGGGAGAGCAGTCACGCAGCCCTTTGGTGACAGAGTGCAGCTGAGACCGGAGCGAATGCGGAGTGGCGCTTCAAATCCCCCTGGCCTGAGGTTGGTACAGAACTAAAGATTCAATTCCACCCTCTCGGGCACGGCTGCTTGGGGACACAGTGCTCCTCGTGTGCTGCCACTTCCCCCGCTCCCACCATCAGCCCCCTCCGCCTCACACAGGGAGTGTGCTCTGTGGGGGCAGGCCTGGT
Organism: Echinops telfairi; assembly: GCF_000313985.2. NCBI lineage: Eukaryota > Metazoa > Chordata > Mammalia > Afrosoricida > Tenrecidae > Echinops > Echinops telfairi. Next base: position 7,386,393 of record NW_022111378.1, on the reverse strand, counting down.
TCTGCTGTGTTACACGCTCCATCCTTAGAACAGCACCAGGCACATGGTGGGTGTTGAGTTTGGTGAGTGAGCGAGTGAATGGAGGGGGCACTCAGACCTAAACTCAGCGGTCCTCCTCTGGCCCTGGGAGTGGAACTGTACTCCGTGGGGCCTTTCAGAAGCGGATTGCCAGGCCTTTCTTCCAAGGCACCCGGGTAGACTCAAACCTCCATCCTTTCAGTGATCAGGGTGCATGTTCACCGCCTGTACCACCCAGGGGTGCCTCACTATCTTGGCGGCTATCAGTAACACCCAGTGATTCCTGAGGCGTCAGCTTCGACACGTTCTCCTTCCCCAGGGGAACTGCACTCCCCTCTTGCTTTAGATCAGTCGCCAACAACTCCACTCACGGCCGCTGCATTGATTCTGGCTCATGGCGACCTTACAGGACAGAGTAGAACTGGCCCTGTGGGTTTCTGAGACTAGCTCTCTACTTGAGTCAAGGCCCGTCTGGCTCCCAAGGTGAACAGCCCAACGTGGAACTCTGACACCACCAGGTCATTCTCTTATGCTTGGGGATCTGGGGGAGTAGGTTCTTCATCTATCCCTAGCTCCTGATGAGCGTAAGTCTGCCTCTCGTCAGACAACGTTCCAGTCTTCAGCTGGATGGTTCTTTATAAAACATAAACCAGATCACCACCTCCTGATCCTGTTTCCCCACACCTCCCTAACTTCTGGGGACGGTCACCAAGTCCCACGCAAATTGATGCCAGGAAGACTGTCCAGCCCAGCACTCTTCCCTGGCATCACACCAGCCCGCTGCAGTACCCGGCCTCTTGGTGGCTGAGTAATTGGATGAACTGAATTCCCACTGCAGCTGGAATGCACCCCATCGCTCGGTAGGTAGGGCTGGCTCTATAGGAGGGGAGATGATGAGGCAGGCAGATGAGCTTCTGTGCCCTGACAAGTTGAGGAGCCCCCTCTCTTCCAGTAGAACCTCCTAGGGTGAAATGTGAGCCCCTCTGCCCCCCGACTATTGGGTTATAGAGTCAGTCAGGGCTATTCAGCCAGGCTTGACACACAGCACTGCTCTGCCAGCTAGCAGGAGCCCGGGCATCCCAGAGGCACGTGCCCCCTTCAATTGCATGGTATAGGGACCATAGGAAGCCTGGGCCCTGTGGCAGGAGGATAGCGCAGGCTCCCAGCAGGTGTGTGAATGACACTGGCTTTTCTGCTTTGGGGGCAACTTGCTCTGTCACCACCTTCCTCCTAATCCAGCTGCTTTCTTCCGCAGCAGTGGCTCCCCACCCACCCTCTCTGAGCTGCTGCCCAGCACTGGGCCAGCCAACAGACCCTGACCCAAAGCTCCCAAAGAGCCAAGGTCCAGCCTGGGGGTGGCTGCCCATCCAATGGCAGGGGCCTGGGGATGCCTTTTGGAAGTGGGGGAGAGGAGACCGGCAGGGAGTAGCGCCTTCCTGCGTGCAAGGAGCAGAAGAGAGCAATTAGGTCTTAACAGCCACTTTGCATGAGAGAAGATAGATTTGTCCTTCTGATGTGTTGTTTCCATAGAAGCAGAGCTTAACCTTTCAAGTGAAGATTATAAAGCTGCCTAATTCATTTAAAATTAGGCTTCAAGCATATCAGTACTCACTACTCAAGGGTTGCTGGGAGACTTGCTACAGCCATTGATCTCCCTGCCAGCCAGGACCCGCAGTTTTCTGGGGCTCAAGACTCATTTGGCTAGCAATCGCGATGACTTACTTATATTTAAAGACAAACTCCATAAGGAGCTCTGGATTAATGCCACCAGGGCATTCATAAATACCTGCTAATTAAGGAATCGCCCTGACCGCTCCTCAGGAGGACTAGCACACAAGAAGACACGCGCTCAGTAAAAGTCATTTATTGTATTCTTCCGGCACGGGCATGAGGGGCACTTGGGCAGCGAGAGCACAACACAATGTTATACACCATTTCCACAACTAGCCTTTTTTTTAAAAGAACATAGTCATTTTAAAAAAATCTAAATATTTACACATTAGTAAAACATATATACAGATTGAGACCTTATCCATAGATATGGAATAACATTTTTCTTTTTGCTAAGAAGCCTATAAAAAGGGTTTCTGAACAGTAGTCACAGTAAGTAAACACAAATACAATTTCAATCGACAAAATCTGATTTCACCGTGCGGTGTTGTGACATGTGATTCTAATTGGTGGGTCCGTTGACGCATTTGAACGACCCCCTGCTCAAGTCCTGACAGATCTGAGTGGTGCCAGGCTGCGAGAGCAGTGGCTCTGAGGGTCCGGTCAGCCCGAGCGGAGCCCACAGTTCTGAGGTGAACGCGCCCACCTGCGCTAGCAACCCAGGCATCATCTCGGAATGGGGTGAAAGGTCACGCGTGAATCTTTTCTAGTCCCTTGAGAAAGGGTCCCTTCTGGGAGGCAGACGACACATTTCACAGCAGATTCTGCTGAAGACAGAAGCCCTGGTTGGCAGTACTGAAAGAGACTATGATGGACCAACGGGCTGGTTTCAGGAACAGGATTCGTTACTGGCCTGAAACTTACACGAACTCACTAAAAGGTGTGATGGCAACCACTCCTCTAAACCGTCCTGTCCCTTGAAAACAACGGACAGAGATACACGGAGATGAGATGCACCTGGCTAGCAGTTAGATTCATCCCAGGAGCTACATGCAAACCAGTTCTGTCATGTGGCAGGATGGCCTCTTCCACCATGGTCGGCCCTCCGTGGATCACTAATTGATCCCAGAGCTCCCCACCCAACTCTCAGTTTACATTGTCAGAGGCCACGGCTACAGAAGGGCTAACGGCTCTGGACACCCACTTGGACCACTTCCTCCACTGGGTCCTCATCTGCGAGGTGAGGGGCTGAACTCGAGGGTGCCAACCAGAGTGCTTCACTCCACAGTCCACAAGGTGACACAGAGAAGGTGGGAGTTGATACCCTAGCCACCTCGTGGGACTTGGTGGCACCTTCTAGTCCAAACGTCCTTCATGGCCATTGGCAGCCTTGGGGTCAAGTGCCAGAGATCCAAGGGAATCTCCCTTATCCAATCAGCAAGGTGTAAATGCAATGTTTCGAAACAAAATGGCCTTTTAAATTCACTCTCAAACTAGAGAGCCACGCGTGAAGGTAAATCCTCCTGTCACACCAATGCCCACATGGCAATATAACTTTCAAAGTTCAGAATTTGATGTATTGGTTTTATATTAAGTGGAGGGCCAAGGGACTGTAAAGCAAGTGGAGTACAGAGTATGCACTAAGTGCCCGTGGGGCTGGCCTGGGCCATGGAAACACACCGGCCAGCAGCTCCGGGAAGCCATCTGCTGCCCAGTCGTCAGGCATCAGGCAGAGCGAGAACTGATTGCTTTGAGCTCCGCACCTTGTAATTAGTTATTGTGTCACTGCGTGGACACAACCCAGGTTTACAAATAAGCGAAAGCTTTTTCTTTCCTAAGACTTCCTCTGGCATGCGCACTTACTCAGCCATAAGAGATTACGTTTGGGGATCGGACGGCGTTGTTTTCATCTAATAGATCAGAGCAAACCTGTCTCCCAAAACAAAATTTCTCATCTTTGAGATGGATGAAGGTCTAATTAATTTTGGCCTTCACAACGGCTCGCTCAGTATTGGGAAACACCACTCTCCTTAATACTGCACCTAAGCAATTTACAGGAAAATAAATATACTTCAAAACTTTATATATTCACATTGAGGTTATGAAGAAACACAGAGACATTATAATGGACAATGAGCTAATTGGATCATACACTGGACTTTTAAAAGGATAATAAATCAACTCTAAAAATGATTTTAAAATCTCATGCCAAATTGGAGGCTTGATTATCACATATTACTGAGAAAGTACAGTATACGAAAATGCTTCAAACATGAGGGGTAAACGTCACAGAACACCCACACTTTGCAGTGACCTGAAATGCTTCCGTGGCTCTTTGAGGAAATTCGAACGGAAGAGTTAGGGATGCTAATGAGCAGTGTCACTCAGAGACAAGTCTAGAGAGTGAAATCTGCTTCTGTGTCTTCCATGTTTTCGGTACTGGTGTCCAATACGTTGCCTACAACAGAGACAGAACAATGAAGTGGGAGAAACAGTTTCTCTGGCATCTACTTTTCTAGACCATGGTTAGAGATAAGCATTCTAGATGAGAGTGAAAAACTTATTGAGTTATCTGTGTTCCATATTTTAGCTACTGTTTTTTCCCCCAAACCTTCCAAAAACACTCGACCTCACTGCCATCGAGTCCACTCTGCCTCGTGGCCACACAACAAGGTGGACCTGCCCTGTGGTTTTCCGGGGAAAACCTCGTCTTTCCCTCGAGTAGCCGCTGGTGGCTTTGAACTGCTGCTCTTGTGGTTAGTTGCTAAACAAGCCATTTCAGGAATCATAAACTTGACTATTTTTACAGGAAAACCCATGACCAAATACCAGCGTATATTTGGGGGTTTTAAAAAAAACCATGGAAAAATGGAATCACAGTCCAGCAGATCTTTCCATGAGCTCCCCCCCTCCCTTCATGTGCAGAGTAAAACACAGCGTAGGGAAAGGCGGAACACAGCTGCACAGTCAAAACAGTGACGGTCTCCCGGTGCACCCTGAGCTTTCTGAAGCCCCCTCACATTGTTCAGGGACAGGAACGTTAAACAGAATAGGATTTGCCTGGGAAAGAGATTATCGTGTAGCTATTAAAATAATGCTAAGGAGAATTTATAATTAAATGGGGAAGAGCTTGTAAAGTTACAACCACAATGAAAAAAAACACCAAAAAACCCCAGGCAACAATTTCATACGTCTTTGACCTGTATTATATAAATAAACCAAGTAATTATAGAGTGAGATCAAGGGGAGAAAACATAAGAGTGGTTCTCAACCTTCCTAATGCTGCGACCCTTTCATACAGTTCCTCATGTGGTGGTGACCCCCCCCAACCATAAAATTATTGTCGTTGCTACTTCATCACTGTCATTTTGCTACTGTTACGAAGAGGAGCAACCCCTGTGAAAGGGTCGTTTGACCCCTCAAAGGGGTCGCGACCCACAGGTTGAGAATCACTGCAATATGGGTTGTCTCTGGGTGGAGGACTGAAATTTCTTAACACCTTTCTTTTCTTTTGTAAAATAGTATTTCATCTATTTCCCAGTGAAAGTTTATAGGACGCATTTGGTTCCCAAATGACAGGCTGTCTTCACTGTCAGTCTCATTAGTCACGTTTATCCCTACGTGTCCACATTCTCTTTTGGTTGTTCCCTTTCCATTACTCTAGTTTCCCTGCCCACTATCTTTTCATCTTTGCTTTTGAGCAACTTGGCTCTTGGTCTCCCGTAGCTGGTTTTTAGGAAGCGCCATGTCTTATGGGTGTTGTTAGGGGCAGTCAAGGCGGCTGACTCACAGTGACTTAGGACGAGCAGTTCAATGAAAACACTGCTCGGTCCTGCATAACCCTCACAACTGCTAGGTTTGAGCCCCCTGCGGGAGCAGCTCCCTAAGGGCCCTCTTCTTTTCACGGCTCCTCTGGTTGACCAAGCATGATGTCCTTCTCAGGGACTGGTCTCTCCTGATAGACAACATGTCTGAAGTGCAGGAGGCAGTCTCACCGTCCTGGCACCGGCGGGCAGTCTGGCTGTGCAGGGCCGTAGGTCTCAGCGCTATCTGCGCTGTGTGTGCCGCCGGGCACCTCTGTGCTCTACTCCTCCGGTCCGTCTGGGGTATGGGCTCTGTCTCGTAAACACACCCTGTTCCCAAGTTTCGCATTGTTTTTCTACATGAGCAGGGCACTCTCCCAGCGTCTCTCGCATGGCTTCTCCCTGCGGTACCAGTGACAAGGCCTTCTTCGTACACCACCGCCTAGCAACAGTGACGACTCCTGCGAGTTGTTCAAGAAAGTCTTACCTACTCATGGGGGTGAGGGAAACTCACATTCATTTCCTTTAAAACAAGTATCAGGAAAAGGGGAGGAAGGGGGAACCAATCACAATGATCGACACATGACATCCCCTCTCCCTCCAGGGGGATGAACAACAGAAACCGTGGGAGAAGAGAGACAGTGGTCATTGTAGGACATGAAAATAATGATAATTAATCATTTATTAAGGGGTCACAAAGGTGGGGGAACAGGGAAGGAGGGAAAAAAGAGGAGCTGATACCAAGGGCTCAATAGAAAGTAAATGTTTAGAAAATAACGATGGCAACATATGCACAAATATGCTTGATACAATTGCTGTATGGATTGTTATAAGAGCTGTAAGAGCCCCCAATAAAGTGATCTTTTAATAAAAGAAATAAATAAAAATATCAGAAAACTAAAAACTTAAAGCCAACCTTGGAACCATTACATTGGCTTTGACTTTATACAGGGTTTCAGAGGCGTTGTCAATTGTTATGGGAGTAGACAGCCTCAACTGTCTCCCCTGAAATGAAAAGAATCATTTGACTGACTGTGATCTTGCACGGGTCAATGTTGGTTCACAGAAAGCATGAAGAATTCACTTCTGATGCCTGTACCACCCAGAACACATTCACATTTGTGTGTGTGTGTGTGTGTGTGTGTAGAGACAGACCATAAAAAGATAATAAAACTCAAAACCACGCGAAACCAAACTCACAGCCACAGAGTCAATTCTGACCCCTTGACCCTATAGGACAGGGAACTGCCCCTTTGGGTTTTTGTGGCTATAAATTTGTAGGGCAGGACAGCCTCATCTTTCTCCCAAAGAGTAGCTGGTGGATGGACTACTGACCTTGTGGTTAACAACACAACACGTTTAACCCACTACATCACTAGGACTCTGAAGTGCATCATGATAAACGGTGAAAATATGGAAGTTGTCAAGGATTTTGTCGTCCACAGTCAATGCTCATGGGAGCAGCAGTGGAGAGATAAGTAACACGGTGTACTGGGTAAACATGATGCACAAGACCTGTCTAAAGTGGGGAAGAGCAAGGATGTTACTTTGAGGACTCAGTTACAACTGACCTAAGCCAGGGTATTTTCAATTTCCTCATATACATGTGACCTCTGCACATTGAATAAGACCGAAAAAGAATTGATGGATTTGAACTATGGTGTTGGTGAAGAATATTCAAAGTATCATGGACTGCCAAAATAACAGACAAATCTGTCTTGGAAAAAGTATACTCAGAATGCTCCTTAGAGGCAAGGATGGCAAGACTTTGTTTCAGGTACTTTGGCCACGTTGTCAGGGGGGTCCAGTCTCTGGAGAAGGACATCATGCTTGGTAAAGTAGAGGGACAGCGAAAGGTAGAAAGACCTTCGACAAGATGGACTGGCAAAGTCGCTATAACAACGGGCCCAACCCATTGTGAACCACTGGGCTCAAACCATAAGAACCATTGTGAACCACTGGGCTCAAACCATAAGAACCATTGTGAAGGTGGTGCAGGCCCGGGTGGTGTTTCATTTGTTGTACACAAGGGTGTATGCTGGAACCGGCTCGATAGCACCAAACAACGACAATTAAAGGCCTGGATAAACAGAAGGGTTTGAACTCGGCGATCTCTAGAGCTCCTTCTCACACTCAGGGTCCTTGAATTCATTCCTTTCTGGTCCATGAGGCGCCATCATCCGCGGCGCTCAAGTTTCTTACCCGCGACAGCCCTCTGCCTCCACCTCCCCCCAGGACCACGCAAAGAGGGATGGAGTTTTTTGGCTCCCAGTTGGGTTTCCTGTAGTGGCTGGGCGTGGCCAGGGAGCGGAACAAGGCCAACAGGAGCCCTGGCTCATCACAGGACGGCAGACTGGACATAAGCCCTGGAGAGCATCTTTCCAGTCTCTGAATTTATTAAGCGGAACCTTGCCAACCAAGAAAAGGAATCCCTTTCCCTAATGAGGATGTATAGTAAAAACCTGATCTAAGCAGGCTCTCTGGGGGGGAGCTGGGGCTCATCCCCGTTATTAATCTGGCCACCAGTCTCGAGCATGGGCCCTCAGCGTCACGGAGCCAAGCAGCGCTCCCGCGGCTGTGCTGGCTTGTGAGCCGGGCTCTAAGCTGCCCGGCCTGCACCTGGGCGCTCTGCCTTCCCTCCACCTCAGAGCATGTACCCCACCTGCCCACCCGACCTAGCTGAGTTCCTTACACATTCGTCTTTGCGGGAATGAATTAAGGCCTATTTGGAGGAGAAAGCACCGAGTGTAATTTTCCACCCAGAAGCTGATTTGGGGGTGGGGGCAGTGGTGCGTGTCCTGACAGCAGCTGGTTTGATAGATGGCTCACCATGCCCAGTGCCCGCTCCCCAGAATCTCGGGCTTGAACCAATGCAGAGGCAGGAGGCCAGGGTGGGCAGTAACGGAGTCAGTAAAGTCTCAGTGGATGCACTCCAGAGTACACAGGAAAGGCTCCAAGGGAATGCTGGGTCGGGGTCTGGTGGTAGCGTTCGGAAAGCGCCAACAATGCCAGGGCACCAGGCTTAGTCAATCGCTCGGTGAAAGCCCCGAGTCAGAATCGGCTCAATGGCAAGTCTTTGGTTGGTTGGTTTGCTTTGTACTGAGTGCCCGGATCTGGCTCCTCAGGAGTGCCCGCTTCTCAAAAGACCTTTATGTGTGCGAGGGAGGACAGGGAGAGCATGAATTTGATCACAAATCTGTGGTCCTGACTCTAAAAAGTGTTGCCACTTTCTGTTAACACATGTTTTTAATGTGCGAAGGTTCTGGTAGGTCGTGATACTAAGTTCTTAGGACTTGCTCTTCTGGGGGGTTTTATCGCTAGGAAGCAGCAAGAGGAAAATGTGGCTTTTCATGTTCCCTGTGAAAAGTATCTCTGTGCCTCGGACAAGGAGGGCCCGAGTCCTCTGTGGAAGCCGTTTGCTCAAGCGTCTGCCCCTCCAGGGTTAACAACTTTTCCAATGCAAATATGTCTTTCCAATGGTATTTTCCAGCAGGTGATGAAAATGTAAATGTGTTTTACCTGCTGGTGGTAGAGGAACGCCGTCCAGTCTTTCATCACAGTCAGCTACCTCTGCTGGTTACAAACATAAAACACAAATCTCATTAGTTGCGGGAAGCACATCCATTTTATGGAGCACAGGAAGACAATTTAAAGTCCCAGTACCCAGGTGAGTTCCCAGCCTTCTTTTCCCTTTCCTGCCTCCGCGGGCTCCCAGTGCAGTCTAGTATTGTTATTTAAATAAAGTCTTCTGATCACCCACTTGGTTTCACTTCCTTTTCATGGGCCTTAATAAAGCCGAGCCCAGTCTGTTCCAGGATGCCCTGGGAAGGGACGGAGGTCAGTGAACTCCGGTTGCCGGCCCCAGGATCCCCAGGATCGTTCTGGGGAAATCATTCAGACCCAAGAGCGGCCAGTCGAGCATCCACTCCGTCAGAAAGAAAATCAACAGGCAGAATAAAACGTTTTCCAGTCTTCCTTTCTGTTTTAGGATGCAAACTTTGGTCCATATGTCCTTGCGAGTCCACGTTCCAATGTCCTCGAGAGTTTTCAACAAATCCTTTAGTCACAGAAAATCTGCTACAGGTGTGCCCCCCACCCCTAAAAAAAAAAAAGGTTGACCACCTGTCTCCTGAGAACGGATTGGCTCTCTGGGTATCTACTGAGTCACAGGTCGAACACCTCATTACAGCCACCGGGATCATTTTGGTAGTGCTCCGTCACAGGGCCAGTGGTCCCCATGGGAAGTTTTCCTGCTCCACAGCCTTCCCTGCTGACTCGGCATGCGCCCAGGCAACTTAGCTGGGGAGACCAAGCCCTTTGCACCCAGGTGGAACGCCTCATTGGTGGAATGCTTCAGAAAAAGGACTCCTCGGAGCCTGCTTTCTATTGTTGCGTCCAACCATCAGGGGTTAGATCAGGCTAGAAAAAGCCGGAGAGTCCACCTGTAGTTCATCCGCGCCCATCTGGGGAGAACTCGTTAGCCCGTCTGCTGACCTGCTAAATTCACTGTACCGAATACAAGGTGAAGAGGGAATATTCCAAGACCACTGGGGCTGGGATCAACTACAAAGCCCTCTTCTTTGATGTTATACAAGACTATTTAGTAACACAAATATTTATGTCAAATGATAAGCTACATGGTATGCTTATCATTTTTTAATTGTTCATCAAATAATCAGGAAGGACATACGGAAATGTTTATAGTGTTTCTTGGTGGCTGAAAGGTTTACCGGTACTTAAAATTTTATTCTTTGGGTTTAAAAAAACACTATTTTATTTTAAAATGATGAGCATATATTTATCTTTATATAGGGACGATTCTACTTTCTTTTAACTGGTTTGAGTAAATCTGAGGCTTTCTACTCCTGCAAAGAGTTTAGTCTTGGGAAAACATAGGGGAAGTCCTTCTACCCTGTGCTACAGGTGGGAACAGGGCAGGGGTGAGTTTGAGATGAACTATATAATAACATTCTCCCAGTGCCTGAGGATGACCAAGTTCTTTACTACTACTGACAACTGCCACCACACACAATCGTGCTTATCGTCTGCAAAGTTCCTCGTCGGCATTATGTCCTTTAGCCCTCAGAAAGCCCCACAAATTAGGCCTGTCAGCCCCATTTTCACAAACGAGGAAACTGAAGCAACGAAAGGTCATCCAAGACTACAGCATTAGTGGCAGTGCCAAGGATTTGAATTGCGCTAACAATGCCTAAGCTCCTGCACTTACTTTTGACCACTTTGCCAGGCACTGGTTAAGGGCCACACAGGCATTAACTCAAACCGCCACAGAGTCAGCTCTGACTCCTGGGGACCCTACAGGGCAGAGAAAACTGCTCCAAGAGGGTTTCTGAGACTGGAGTAGAATGTTTCCTCTTTCTCCCAGGAAGTGGCTGGTAATTTTGAACCGTCAGGCTTCAGGTTAGCAGTCAACCATATAACCAGCCACACCACCAAGTTAACCTTTAAGCAAATCTGATGGGAGTTCATGATCCCATTTCACAGGTGAGAACGGAAGCTCACGGGGATTATGGGACGTGATTAGAAGCACTCCTTTAACGAGCTGGGGTGGAAGAGCCAGATCTACCAAGGCACTCATGAAGCCTTGGTATTGCCTTTAATGACTACACCAGTGGGTCAGAGGCCACACCCGGGCCTGGGATAGCTCTGATCTCCACAGTTCAAATGCTTGAATTGTTTATGATGAGTCAACTTTTTATAGCTTCCAATTTGAGTTCGTTTTGTAATGTTCTATACTTTACACACACACACACACACACACACACACACACACACACGCTTCTCCTCATTTTGTTAAAACTCAAATCAGTTTTGAGTATAATCTGATCTTTCCCTTTTTGATTCAGTTATATTCAGCTTTAAAAATCCAAACCAAACCAGGCTTGTGCGATTATGCACCTTAGGAAGAACAAAGCATGTGCGACTGGGAAATACATACAGATATCTGTATGTAAAGCAATGTGTGCTAGTGGCGTGAGCAGGGTCTGAGTCCCATGGAGGAAGATCACTTGTTATTTAAATGCAATCATAACATCTGTCTGGAACAACGAGCTCGCTCGCCAGCCTTCTTCCCTGGTGACTGTCAAGTTGTGAACTTTGGGAAAGATTGAGCAAGCCCAATAAACATTTAATAGCAGGCACGGCTTTCCTCTTAGATTTAACACAAATCAAAACCTGGCTTCAGCTCTGAGGAAATAATCAAATGAAAATGATAAAAATCCACACCAGGAAAGGAACCATTGCAGTTAAAGAGAGAGGAGATAATGATTACATGTGATGAGAGCCCCGAATGAATTTCTGTTTGGATTAAGAGAACAACCTTTCAGGGCTGGTGTGGGCTTTCCTTTTTCTACGGGCAGCGCAGGCATCCCCGAGTGGTTAGCTCATTAGCTTGCCCAGTCAGAGTCTGTACAGAATCCCAGGAAGTGAGCCAAATATGATAAATGAAGCCGACGCTGTGGAATATCTACGGTGCACTGTTTACATGATCATTTAGACGGAAAATAATCAAGACAAAATGCCGGCGAGAAAGCACTGTTATTGACCCAGGCCTCTCCATCCCGAGCAGCGCTAAGAAGGAAAAGCAAGTGGCTCTAGTCTCAATTTACTAGGGTCCCACATCTGTGCCACTTGAGGAGAATGGAGTGTGACAGCTTTTGACAACACTAGGAGACAAAATCCATTTGGCCGAGCACTGATGACACGCTGTCATTTAGGCCTGGTGTTGTCTGTGTGGCAGGGTTAGCTTTGTCTCACAGCGGCCTTCTGCTTCTAGGATGCAGACAGAGCCCGCTATTGACGCAGGTGAGAGTTGTCAGGGTGCCGATCACAAATATGTACGTAGATCACAGACACCCAGTGGTCATAAGGGAAAAGATTCCGTGTGAAATATTAGGATGATGGTAGCTCACGGCCAGACGGCGTTCTGAGCAGGGCAGATGATGTCACAGGGAGGGCAGGCGGGGGCCCGGGGGTGGGGTGGAGGGGAGAGCATGCAGCCTGGGCCCAGCCTGCACCAGCAGGCAGAGGAGCACGGACAGTGAGCATCTGTTACACGAGGCGCTGAGACCAATGTGGAGGTGGGTGAGAAGTATGTCGCTGGCCAGTGTCATATTTGTGGGAAAGAAAAGCTGGGGTGTAAAGGGATGTTCCCTCTGAGGGAGAGAACAAGCTACGAAGTACACAGTATAGAGAAGCCACCAACATATACATGTGATTTGAATGGTCATGTGACCATTCCTGAGACCAGCCTTCTCCACAGTCTCCAAACTTCGGAGGACTTCAAGAGTTTCCCCCACAACTCAAACTGTCGGGTCCTTTCAAATCCCAAATCAAACTCTCTGCCATCCAGTCAGTTCCAACTCACGCTGACCCTGCAGGGCAGAGGGGACGAGCCCTGTGGGCTTCTGAGACTGTCCTCAGGATGGGAGTAGAAAGCCTCATCTCTCTCCACTCTCGAGTGGCTGGCGGTTTCAAACTGCTGACCTGGAGGTTAACAGCCCAATGCGTAACTCGTTAGACACTTTCAGTAACTGTCCTCAGCTGGACACGTGCTCTAGAAGCCCATGCCGCCTCTTCTTTTCTCTGCAGCACTTACAGTAAAATGAGTCGCGTCCCTATTCTGGATTTATACAACACTTTCCCCTTAAGCTCCCAAGGAGTCCCAAGGTTGTTCCCGTTTCCCGGTTTATTCTCACCACGGAGGAGGAAGAAACCAGGCACTCTTGTTATTCGTCTGCGGATTTTGATTGGAGGGCCCAGGAACTCAGTTTCCTGGGGCTCGGTGGAGCCAGGAGTTTGGGACTGGCGGTTCGCTGGCAGGTTGGTGGTTGGAATCACCCATCATTCCACGGTGGCAATCTGTTTCCAGAGAGATTCTAGTTGAGAAAATTCCCTGGAGCAGTTCCAGCCTGTGACATAGGGAGTCTCCGTGGGTTGGAGACAACCAGGCCGACCTCCGGTCACTCAGAAGTTGGAAAGGGTAGGTGGTTCTTGTGGACATCTTTGCGTTTCCTTTCAGCTGGGCGTCAGCTGCCGCAGAGTTGGCCCCAGCTGACAGGGACTCCGTGTGGCCATCGATGGAGCGTGGCCCGTCATTTCCATCCTTTGGCCTTTCACGAGCCGATATTTGGGAAGTGGATCCACAGGCCTTTCCTGCTAGGTCTTGCTAGTCCGGACACCCCAGGGATGCTTGCTCAACTTCATGGCAACACGCAAACCCCTGGCGAGAGCTGCGTGGCAGCTGTGTGTGGGCAGGAAGCGGGCATTCTCTGCATGGCAGCAAGGAGCCTGCCACTGAGTCACCCCGCCCCCTTCCTTTGGCATGACTGAGTATGACAAGCTTAGATATCCTCATTGTAACAAATCTTAGGTCTCTCTCAATCCTGAATCATATATTGATTATCTTGGTGTTTTCCATTCAACAATTTCCCCTAAAAACCAACGGATAAAGGGCAGCTTTTACAAACTCACAAAGAAAACCTTTGATTCTCTGTTAACATTTCTAACCAGGAGTCAAGCAGCTCAAGGTGGAATTTAGACGCACCAGACTAACTTCCTATGACTAGCGCAGACACCACTCAGGCTTACTACGTGACATCTGCCTTGGGACATAAAACTGGGGAGGCACAATGCCCCACGCGAGGCCAGCACTGAACCAGGGCACTCACTGTGCAGTTACTGGGCTCTTGTCTTTCATACACCGCTGTTCCATTGTGCATCATGTGTTTTCCTTTCACCCCAATCCCTTCCTGACCCGAGGGACTACAGCCATAAAGGGGGGCCTTTTGTAATGTAACTCAAGGATGAGGCATGAGACTTTTAGTTGTAGGAGACATGCCAGCAGGATCTTCACAGTCTAAAGACACGGCGGTTTCCACACGCCGCCCCCTCCACCCCCGAGACATTGTCATCGGAGAAGAGAAGAAACTGGACAGAGGACAGGGGAAGTGGAGATGGGGAGCATAGAAGGCAATGAGCGAAAGGATCTGAGCAGGAGGGTGAAGGGGACATTCTGGGAAAACTATGTGAGTGGCCATAGGTATACCAAGGTCGTAAGGACCTTGCTTCTGAGGTCAGAGCTCATGGACAATGAACAGAAAAAACTCCAGATCAATCTACCACCACCCAGGCGATTGCAACTGCTCCCTGGGGTTTCTGAGACCATGACTCTTTATGGAAGCAGAAAGCCTCCTCTTGCTCCCTCCGAGTAACTGGTGGGTTCAAACTGCTAGCCTTATGGTTAGCAGCTAGACTAGAGCTTCAAGGCTGAGCTCCCCATCAGCAGAAGGCTATGGATGACAATGAAAACCCGACATCCATTGGCAGAGTCCCCATGGAGATAAAGCCGCCACTGAATTCCTTCTGCGCATTAACCAAGAATATAGATAACCTTGCCCTTGGACAGGGTGCATTGGAAAATGAATGACATATATCCGTCCCTCTCCAGGCAGCCCAGGAAGGGGCAGTCTCTCTTAGGGGCTTGCCTGGATGTGTCCTTAATGGACAATTCTAGGGGGTCTACAGTTGTGAGTCATGCCCTATCAGTCATGCCCTGACTGCCTTGGTCAGAAGGCCCTGGACCAATCTGGTAAGCTCTTCTATATGACAGAATGTACGAGTCCCCATCACGGGCCTGTTCCTGCTTCTGTAGTCCCACCTGCAACTGTGATGTACTGATCTGCCACCCATCAGGAATTTGTGATGGTTTCTTTTGTTGCATGCCTTATTTAACTGGCGTGCTGACTCTGAAACCTTTGACCCCAGTATGACCTCGTTAATGGCCCCCCTCATCCTGGTGATGTGTCTGTGCCATTGTGTTCTGCCTTTGTCCCTTTTAACTTAATACATGTTCTCCTTCAATCATATTTGTGATCGGGGTCTCTTTGGAACCCTATAACACAGTCCAGTGTGTAACCAACTACATCCCTAGGGTCCCCTTTGAACAGTTAGGTCACTCTCACCTCTGTCGCAGGGCTCTGGATGAAACAAGGGCTTGTGCCTCCAATAAGTCATGTGACTGTGACTAACTAAACGATATAAGATCCTTCTGTCTTGTTCCTTCCTTTCTTGAATTCTTGATTGATTCACCGACAAGTATCTCTTGAGTGTCTACATGATGCCAGGTAGACGCCTGGGAGAGAAACATGACGGAGATGCAATCCTTGTTCTTGAGGATCTCACAGCCCGGGCAAGGACACCACTGGGTAATTATTGTGGCAGAAGACCCAACGCAGGGCCCACCTTTGAAAGGTCCAGATGAAAGTAACTCTTGAGGTGCTTCCTGAAGAAGTCCCAAGGGTTTCCAGGCCAAGGGAAAAACACCAGCGTGTGAGAGCAGCATTGTTCAGGAACAGGGAGAGGCCAGTGCAAACGAGGGAGCAGGAGGCCATAGCAAGTGAGGAGACTGCTAAGGACGGTGGGGCTAGACCAGGCAAGATGCTGCGCGACTTATGGGAGGAAGAAGCAGTACATGAAAGAGCTTTCAATGTGGGGGCAATCGGAAGCCAACACAAGTATTTCATCTGTGAGCTGGTATGGATCAAACTAAGAAGATAATCAGAGGCACAGTGACTGGAGGCTAGGGCTCCAGCACAGACAGACAGACAGGCCAGGGCTACACACTGGGCAGCGCAGGGTAAGAACAGTGCCCAGAATGGGAACGAGACGAAGACACCGAGTCTGAGGGATGAACGTGGGAAAGAAACGATGACGGAGATCAAAGGCATCCTCAGGGAGCATGAGGTTAAAAATGACAAGAGAGAATGAAGTCGCTGACATCACACAGAGGGAGAGCAGAATTCAAGGGAGAGGTCAAATAGGATTACTGAGACAGACGAGATCTGATATCAGGAGGCAGATGGAGGGAAGAGCTACATCGGAGAGTGACATCAGAGTGGGCAAAAGGAAATGGACTGAAAAGTGAGCTGCAGATGGGGAAGGAGGAGGCCCTTCCCAATGCTTTGGGAAGAAACTTGACCAACAATGTTAGGAGACAGGAGATGGTAGTGACTTCAAGAAATGGCAGAAAGAAGAGAATTGGGTTGGTTGCTTTGGGGTTGCAAACGGAGGGAGCTTTGGTCCTGAGGGTCTATCGAGGGCTTTATGGATCAGTGCTGTCTTGGTGGCAGTACTTACTAGGGGGTAAAATGACTCTCAAGACAACCCCACATGACAGGTATTAGCCACAGAATAAACATGCAGAACTCACGCAACATGCATTTGGAAAGTGGATTACTGCAGGTGCAGTTCGTCAAAATTTAACACTGTAACCATTTGACCTCTCTTTTGATCCATTTTAAATTTGTTCTAGTTTTTTTTAAAAATATTTGTTGTTTTCTTTTCTATTGAGGTTTTTATCTGTTTTCCTTTGTTGTTCCTGTTAGTTGTTTTTGAAAACTGTTTTTCTGCCCATGAAATCCAGGAGAGGTCAGTCTAGACACTTGGCCCTTGTGTAGATGAGGGCACTGTCAGCCCGTACCAGGAGGGCCCCAAACACAGTTCCCGGGAGCCCTTAGGGTGACCCTGCACAGGGTGGCCAGCAGAAGACACGCTACACATGGAGAAAGTTCATATACAAAGGGTCTGCTTAGATACACAGTCTGTGTTTTGCACCCCTGCTCCAATAAGCCTCCATCATATCCCCGAATTGGTAACATTTCAGCATCTAAAGGTCCACCTCCCCTAATGCTTATCACACTCCAGCACAGACGGTTTTTGCCAGACTATGTGTCTTGGGTTTGATATGAAGCTTTATTTAAAACAATATCAAGGGGTCTGTGGCCTCCTGGAGAGGATTATTCCTACATGATGGGCGAAAACTGACCTCCAAAGGCCTCTTTCTTGTAAACTGGCCCACTCTCCCTCTGTGGGAAGTGAGACTTCAGATCACGAAATCAAACTGGCCACAATTCAACTGGCGATGGGTTGCTTGATGTTCACTATTCGAGCAGAATCATGCTAGACATCCCCAAGCCCCAATTTAAAAAGACATACATATTTGATTTGCAGTCCCTTCCCACCTGTTTTTTTATGACGTTTCTAGTATGAGGATTGATGAGGTTTTTTATGTAGTAAACTAGTTCTTCTACAAAGTCAGAGGGACCCAAACAAAACACAAAGAACTAACAAAAACGAAATCATGTACAAGACTGATAAAACCATACGTGAGATTAGCAATCATTTTTTTGTTTGTACAGTTAAAGAGTAACGGTCTGACATTGTGATTTTCTTAAGGAGAATTTCACCATTCATTTGAGTAAGACTTTAAAGGATGAAACCATACATGTTACGTAGTGCTCCTCCTTTAAAAGACAACTCCCCCGCCAACCCCCCAAAACCCCCCAAACAAAACCAAAAACCCCACAAAATACCCCCGAGCGCAGTATTGCAGGAGGAGCTTCAAAACTGTGGTGGGAAAAGTCCCCGATCTCCCCGTTCCATTTCCCTGTGAACTTTTTGAAGCCCCCTCTCCTTCCCAAAGTTGAAGAGTTCCATCCTGTGCTCTGCACGGTCTTGCAGCCAGTCCTACCTGAGCCTCTTTTTAATCTTCTTCGGGCCAGTTTAATTTGATCCTGTAGAATCTGCACCCAGTCTCTTGGGCCAGGCAGTTTGTCCACGTGGTGAGCAGTACAGTACTTCTCTGTGAAGACTGAAAGAAAGCATGAAATGCGGTTTAGTCTTGGGCAAGCCCAAGAGGCAGACCTCACCTAGGGCTGGCTCTCAAGAAAGGGGGTGGGGCGGGGAAGAACATTTCTACAAGACTTCACTTATGCAGAGTTCTACCACATTCCTTTGGCAAAAATGGAGATCCGCAGGGCGCTGGCTACAATGTGAAGTGCTTCCGTGTGAACCTGGCCCTACATAGTACCAATGAGCTAGCGTGGAAAAGTTCTGCTGCTCCACACGGTCACGTGTGGATTGCTTACAGGCAGAGAGGAAAACACGCTCATGACCTTGGGGTTTCATGATCTCATGATCTCACCAAATGTCTGGAAAATGTCACCTTTTGTTATTAACTCAAAATTGCCCACAAGAAAGATATTCCTGTGGCGATTCCTACTCATGCAATCAGCACTCATAGACGCGCCTCCTTTCCTTCTTCTCCAAAGAACTGTAGATGTCGGAGTCCTGAGAGTTCCCATTCTACTTTGAGCCAACCCCTCGCACCTGGTACCCATTCTGAGAAAAGGAGCTACAGCGCGGAGGTCCGCCAACGATCTTCTTAAAGCGCTCAGTGTGTGACGGTGCAAAGAGGCACCGCTGTTGACACGCTGCGCGCTCCGTCCCAGCACTTCTAACTGCAGTCTTTTCAACGGAAGCCCCGTAAGGTCGAGACCTAGCAGACACTCGTACCATCCTGCTTCCTCAGTATTTAAATTATCGGCGAAGTTAATGTTTTAAACGGTTTCTTTCCCAAGGAAATGCAAAGCAAAATAGTGCCAAGAGCAACGGCAGAACGAGAAGATTTCTAGTGAATGGACAATAAACATCTTACTAAAATGAGAAGAGTCATTACACCAAGTATGGCAGGACGGGCTCAGGGCCTACCCGGTATAAAGAGCTCATCCAAAGCCAAGAGCGACTTCGAAAGTCTCCATGGACAAATGGATAACATATATTTGGTTAAAAAAATTAATTGGGAAGCCACAAAACCTGCAAAATAATTTATATCTACTAAGTTAGAAAAAAACGGTTAAAAAGCTAAGACTGAGATAGTATTGATAAAATTGTGGGGACTTCTCACACTCAAACACAATTGGCAAAAACTGGCAAAATCCTTTTGGGAAAGAAGGTTTTAAAAAATCAGAAACCCAAACTCAATGCCATCGGATAGCTCCTGACTCAGAGCAACCCTGTGGGCAGAGCAGAACAGCCCCTGTGGGTTTCCACGGCTGTAAGTCTTGACGGGAGCAGCAAGCCTCATGTTTCTCCCATGGAGTGGCTGGTGGCTTTGAACTGCTGACCTTGTGGGATTAGTAGCCCGATGTGTAACCACTACACCACCAGGGGTCCTTTAATAAGATAGAGTGAGAGCCGTAAAATTGTTGTATTCTTAGACCTAGTGGTTTTTCTTCTAGAAATGGAGCTTAAGGAAATTATTTGAAAGAAGCAATGGACATTATCTCTAAAACCACACACACGTCAATAATCTCAATGTGCACAAGGGAATGGCAGCAGTGGAGGGGAGAGACAGAGGCAAGGGGAAGTCTCTGGGAAGCCATCACAGTGTCCACACAAGCTCCTGGGCACAGAGCTGGCAGCTTCGTGGTGAATCATGCTGAAGAAGGGGGCATTTCATGAGATGAAAGGTAGGCTGTATTAAGTTTGGTGAGGACCCTCGCTGAATTTGGGGTGGCGATAGCTAACAGATGTTTAACTACGGGGGCCTGGAGACAGGGGACGGAAGGGTCAGAGCTGACGGCTGTTTCACAGAGGAGATAAATCAATGAGGAAAAAGCTGCTGAGAGAATACAGAGTGAAAAAAGCATGGAATCGTGGGAACACCAGTGTTTAAAAGGAGGCAACTGTGGTGGAGGAGTCCCTGGAGGATACCAGGACTGACTGGAAGAGGGGCCTGATGGAGGCCGACGGGTGGTCCTTGTAGAGTACAGAAGAGAGCATCAGTCTGCGATGGAATGTCCACAGGTGACCCTCTCCAGAAGAGGGAAGGCGAGAAGAGTTTCACTTCCACTAAGGGAGTGAGCAGCAGAGTCGCTCTGTGTGAGACTGCTATGCAGGGGTCAGTCCTATGTGGCTGAAATGGAGCCAAGAAAGAGAAAAGAGGGCTGCTGGGGTCTGGGGAGACTAGGGCATGGTTTACAGGCATGGGGAAGCAGCCAGTCCCGCGGCAGAATACAGGGTGCAGAATAAAAGGAGTTGGCAGCGAAACCAGAGTTGGCAGAGTTCCGAGGTGATGGGCTCTGCCCAAAACAGGAGGCACACTAGTCTCTGAAGGCAGAGAGAAGGCAAGGGCGGGGGTAGACTTAGAAATGTAGTCGTCCCTCCTGAGACCTCCATGAACTTGGGAGATGAAGGCAAGTGCTTGAAGTAAGGGCAGGGGACTGGTGAAGGTACACCCAGAATGCCTGGGATTGTCAGAGGAGAAGAGGATAAGAAGCAGGCCGAAGACAAGCTCACATATGTGTGGGGACACTACGTACAAGGGTCCACTGGTCCTTCCCAGTACTTTGAAGCATCTATTTTGCTGGAGATGTTGGGCGGCAGGACTAGTCCGGGGTTAGGATTATTGTACCAGACATGTTTGGTGGAAGGACAGCAGTATAAATCACTTGAAGATACTGGTGAAGATGAAACCAGGAAGTACCTCAATTTCCCGACCGGATGCAAATCTGGGAATGGAACCAGAGGCAGGCTAAAAATCTTGGGAGAAATCTGTAGCGACCAGAGAATGGAGGTATCTATGGGGTTGTAAGCAGGTGTGGTGGGAGTGAGGGCAGGAGAGCCAGAAGCACAATTCCACGCAGGTAAGAATGGGTGATGGAGGCTCAGCACCTGAGCTGTTCTGTGCGAGAATGCTAAGCAGTGGTGAGTAACGTGCGGCTGAGATGGAGCGGAGGCAAGCATCACTGCAGATGAGGCCCAGGAAGTACGTGGGTGGGGAGTCAGGCGACTCTTTCATGGACAGTGTGGGCCTCCTCGATGGTAACAGCATCTGGGACCAAGAAGGTGGCGTGTCAGGGAGAACGTGGCAAAGCGATGATCAGAGCCTTGCCGGACATGCCCCAGCCCATCCCCACCTGAGCAGCGGAGGAGTGATGAGTGGGAAGCAGAACTAAGGACCGGGGAGACATCAGCCGAGCTCTGCAGGCCATGGAAACTCAAGCAGTGTCCACTTCAGAGAGCTGTGCAGAAAACTCTTCTGGGAAGAGGTGTGTTTTTAAGTCACCCATACTGGGGTCTTCACGTAGTTTATCTCCCTCCAAGCACGTGCTACAGTGCCTTAAGATCTCAATAAGCATCGATGAATAAACATCTTCCCATTGTTTCTAATGATTGCAAATATAATAGATCACAAATTTAGACTCATGGGGTAGGAGGGTGAGAAGGCCTAGGTGAATTAGCAGGAAGCCCTAATTAATAGCGTATTTAAAGGAACCCGGTTTTATTACAGTTAACTGCCCACAACATTATTTACTAATCAGAGATTTGCGGAAAAAAAAAAAAGGTTCTTAAGGCCCTGGTTTAATGAATAGACAAAAATATTTGTACTTAGCGCCTTTTTGGGGCATGTGAAAATGCATACTCCAAAATGAATCCACTTGTCTGATCAGGTAAACCGCCCCCCCCCCACTATATTGTTCACACAATTAATTTCCATAGCAACCACTCTTTTCTTAGATTGTGACTGCGTGCGTCCAAATTACCACACGTCAGAAATGAGTGGCTCCAAATTAAAGAAGTAGATGTGGACAGCGCTGACATCACCATGATTCTCGGCAGCCATCTGCGTGCCAGAGCCGTTGTTGAGGAGACAGAGGGAAGGGGACGGCTGTGGGGTGCTCCGCCCTCCCTTGAGGCCTCAGAGCAGGCCTTTCTCACTGAATGGGACCTGGAGGTCCAACACTTTGTCACTCACTAAAATGGTAACCATTCCTGGTTGTCGGGACAGCGATTATTATTATTTTGCTCTTTTCAGAGACAATGTATTTTGGTTTCTGTACTGACAAGTCAGGAAAACCTGTTTCCCCGGTCAGTGTCTGAGACCTTTGAAGGCACAGCAGTAGGCTTCTTGACAAATTCAGACACAAATATTTCCACCAGGCACATGACTGACATTCTACTGCAGTGAGTTACAGGCAAACTCAAAAGAGATTTTTAAGTAGAATTTACCTACTAACGACCAAATCCTATTCTCTCCATTGTATGCACAGAGGAGGCCTAAGCAAGGCTGAAAGATTGTCACTGTATTGATCTGGAAACACTCAGTATGCTAGGTGAAGAGGGGTATCGAGTAAGCAGAATATACTTTTGCTATCTGAATCTACAGCTAAAGGTCAAGCTATTATCCTGGTAACAGTTCTATTAGGAGTAATGATGTGAAAAGAGGTATACTGCATTAATGCACTGGGTCCCCACAATGTTAATAGTGGGTCATTAAGAATCACAGTAGAACCATTTGCATGCATCCTTAGATGTCCAACCTAAAAATAAATTTCCCTCCTTCCCTATTTCAATGTATTAAGGAGAAGTGAAGGCTAATTTTAAGCGAGTCTACACAATCTGAACAAGTGGAATAAGGCCAACGATTAAATGAAATAAAAATTAAAGCACCTACTTTGCCTCATATCACGTGAGATCCCAAGACACAAAGAAGGAACCCTGAAGCACGAGGCTGCTAACGGAGAGGAGGCTGGTGGTTCTAACCCACTAGCGGCTCTGGGGAGAAAACCGTGGCAGTCTGCTTCTGTCTTGGAAACCCTACGGGCCAGTTAGGTCCCTAGGAGTCAGGATCCACTCGATGGTAATGGGCGAAGGCACAAAAAGTAGTTAACTCCGCAGGGCAATGGGAAATTTTCAACTTGATCTGTACACAAGGAAAGACTTTTCCCAGGTGCTTGCGTTCATAAATAACGAATAAGCGCGTGGTGGCAGAGCAGATCCTTTGCAAGAAATGCAGCGTAGGCTCTAATCATCAAGGAACCGGTGGTGTGGCGAGTGTCTCAAGTTCAGAGCTGACGCAGAGAGAGCAGAGCAGACTGACTTGGGCCCCAAACAACCACATATTTACACAAACACGCCTGGAGGACTTCTCATTTGAATTTACCTAGCTACCTGTGCTGGCAAAAGTTAAAGAGGAAGTAATAGTAGCACACAGGCACTTTGAGCAGCAAAACAGAGCTTTCAGTTCACTAGAAAGCCCTGTATCTAGGATAGAACTCTGGCCAGCAGTAATAATCTAACTTTTGCTTCAATGATTTCTGGTCAAACAGTGTAAGTGGGAATCAAGCTTCCCATCACGTAGAACTGAAACCTTGCGCTCGTGAAGGGTTTGGGACAAAGGTCACAGAGGGACTTCTGCAGGGAGTTCTAGGTGATCAGTGAACCCACATGGGCTTTGCAAAGAGAGAAGAAGCCACGCTTGCTGACTGCCGACACCTTGTCAGGTGCTACTTGGAAGAGGAGGAGATGAGCGTGTCCCTGAAGACAGGCCTCTTTCTATTTCCTCTCATCTAAGGAGGTATTAAAATAATCTGTCTTTCTTCCACTCCTCTGATTTTTTTCCTTTAGTCTCTTAAAGTTATTATGTGAAATTTTCCAGGTACTAATAAGCAATTCGTCTACATCTCATTTGATCTTTGCAATAACCCAGTGAGGTACTGTATACACTCGTGTATAAGCTGAGTTTTTCAGCACATTTTTAATGCGGTTTGTGTGGTAAAATCAGGTGCCTTGGCTGATATGCGGGTTGGCTTATACTTGAGGATATGCGGTAAGTAGTGTAAGGCTCTATTAGGTGCTGTCGAGCCAATTTGGTCTCACAGTGACCCTACGTATAACAGAACCCAACAATGCCTGGTCCTGAGCGATCCTCACAACAGTCCCTTATGTCTGAAACCATCAATGCAGCCACTGTGTCAATCCATCTTGTCCAGGATTTTCATCATTTTTCCTACCCTTCTACTTTACCAAGCATGATGTCCTTCTCGAGGCACTGATCTCTCTTGACAGTATGTCCAAAACACAGGACACAAAGTCTCTCCATCTTGGCCTCTAAGGAACATTCTGGCTGTATTTCTTCCAAGAGAGTTATACTTGTTCTTTCAGCAGGCCATGGTCCCTTCAATATTCTTGACGGCACCAGGATTCAAATGCATCCATTCTTCTTCACTCTTCCTGATTCAAGGTCCAACTTCCACATGCATACAGGGCAACTGAAAATATCATGGATTGGGCCAGGCACACCTTAGTCCTCAAAGTTCCAGCCTTGCTTTTCAACACCTTCAAGACACCTTGTGCAGATTTATGAAATGCAATGTATCCTTTGATCTCTTGACTGCTGTTTCCTTGACAACGTCAGTCTTTTCTCCACTTATCATTAATTCACCTTTTGCTTTCTTAACACTGAATTGTAGTCCACACTGAAGGCTGCAATCCTTGCTATTCAACAGCAAGTCCTTCAAGTCCTCCTCACTTTCAGTACACAAGGTTGTGTCATCTACGTATCACAGGTGGTTAAGAAACCTTCCTCCAAGCCTGATGCCACACTCTTCTTCATATAATCCAACTTCTCTGATTATTTGCTCAGCATACAGGTTGAATAAGTATAGTGAGAGGATACAACCCTGATACCTAAACACCTTTTCCTGATTTTCAACCATGTAATATGCCTTCATTCTGTTTCCACAACTGCTTGAGCCATGTACAAGTTCTGCATGAGCATAATGCAGTGTTCTAGGATTCTTATTCTTCTCAAGATTATTTATAGTTTGTCATGGTTCACAGTCAAATGCCTTAGCATAGTCAAGAAAACACAAGTAAACATCTTTCTGGTATTCTCTGCTCTTAGCCAATATCCAACTGACATCGGCAATGATATCCCTTGTTCCATGTCCTCTTCTGAGTACTGGTGCAACTGTGGATGATCTTCAGAAACTCTTAGAAAAAATTGCATGTGAGATGAATGCTACTGTTCTCTAATTTGAGCATTCTATTGGATCATCTTTCTTTGGAATGGGCACAGATATGGACCTCTTCCAGTCATTTGTCCAAGCAGCTGTCTTCATATTTTCCTGGTGTATAGACAAGTGAGTTCTTCCAGTGCCTCATCAGCTGGTTGAAACATTTCAGTTGGTATTCCAAGTCCTGGAGCTTTGCTTTTGGTTAATGCTTTCAGTGCAGCTTGAACTTCTTGACTATCTATCTTGCTCATGATGCTACCTCTTGAAACGGGTGAATGTCAAATAGTTCTTTTTGGTACAGTGACTGTGTATCCATCCCATCTTCTTTGGATGCTATCTGCATCGTTCAATATTTTGCCCACAGAATCTTTCAATTTCTTTTTTTTCCCCATCAGTTCTTTCAGTCTAAGAGACGCTGAGCGTTTTCTCCCTTTTGTGTTTTCTCACTCTAGGGCATTGCACTTTGCATTATAATATCTTACTTTGTTTCTCCAGCTGCCCTTGTAAAGTTTCTGTTCAGCTCTTTGACTTCATTTCTCCTGTTTTCCTTAGCTACTCTACAATTAAGAACAAGTCTAAGAGTCCCTTCTGACGTCCACTTTGATCTTTTCTTTCTCTCCTGTCATATTTTGGCTCTCATGGACTTGTTCTAATTTTCTTCAGCTTCAACTTGAACTTACATATGAGCAATTGATGGTCAGTTCCATCCAATTCATGGTCTGGACTCATTTTAGCTGTTGATATTGACTTTCTCCATCATCTCTACTGACAGATAAGAGTCTACTTAAATCTGTGTATTCCATCTGAAGAAGTGCCTTTTGTGTTGCTGAAAAAAAGTTTCTTGTAATGAAGAGTCATTGGTCTTGCAAAATTCTGTCATGTGACCTCTGGCTCCATTTCTATCTTCATTTCTATCACATAGACCTTACTTTCCAATTACTATTCCTTCTTTTGTTTCCAACTTTTGTATTCTAATCATTTAATGCATTCTCACCGCAAGTCTGATCAGTTTTAGACTGAAGATGTTGGTAGAATTCTTCAAGGTCTTCATCACTAGCTATAGTGGCGTAATAGTTGCATAGGTTGGATTTCCTTGTATCCAACATGAATTACCCATCACATTGTACTTATAGACAGACCTTGAAATGTCCTTTTGGATTGACACTATTCCGCTTGAATCTGTCATTCCTGGCATAGTAAACCATATGATTTTCTGATAAAAAATGGTCAATACCAGTCCATGTTGACTCACTAACACCTACAGCAGTGGTTCTCAACCTTCCTAATGCCATGACCCTTTAATACAGTTCCTCATGTTGTGGTGATCCCCAACCATAACATTATTTTTGTTGCTACTTCATAACTGTAATTTTGCTATTGTTACTAATTGGGCAACTCCAGTGAAAGGGTCGTTTGACCCCCCAAAGGGGTCACGACTCACAAGTTGAGAAGCACTGGCTTACAAGGTCTATTTTTATGTGTTCCATTTCATTCTTTTACAACTTCCAATTTCCCAAGATTCATACTTGGTACATTCCAAGTTCCAATTATTCATTGATGTTTGCAGCTCTTTCTTGTCATTTTGAGTCAAGCCCCATCCACAATGGAAGGTCCCAAGTG
Source organism: Echinops telfairi (assembly GCF_000313985.2). Lineage (NCBI taxonomy): Eukaryota > Metazoa > Chordata > Mammalia > Afrosoricida > Tenrecidae > Echinops > Echinops telfairi. The sequence continues at coordinate 7,359,683 of NW_022111378.1, read as the reverse complement.
CTTTCCTCTCACAGACTTTACTCCACCCACGTCATTATGGTTGACTGGCTCTTCTTTGAGAAGGCAGCTCTTCCTCAGTCATAGCTTGAGTGCCTTCCAGCCTCTGGGACTCACCTCTTACAATATTACGCTTCCTTCCAAGAGGTTCTCAGTGTGTGACCATGTTTTGATTCTGCCCATACGGGTTTCAATGGCTAATTCCTCAGAAGTGGACAGCCAATTCCTTCTTTGTGGTCAATTCTTAAGTCTGGACGCTCTGCTGAAACCTCTTCACTCTGGGCGACTCTGCTGGCATTTGAAATACCCGTGACAGAGCTTCCAGCATCACAGCAACACACATGCCAATAGTGTGGCAAAAAGGACAAACAGGTAGGTGACAGTAAGCCTATCCTAGAGATGACAAAACTCACAAGTACAGCCAGGTTAAAAAACTTGCCGAAGGTTACAGCTCAGAGGGATTGTTTGCAACCTGTGTTTGTGAAATTTCTGAGAGCTGCCGATGAACACACACTGATTTTGTTCAAGAGAAAGGATCAAAGTGCAAACAAAGCAAATCAATGGTTAAGCTTCCATGGTACGGTTGTGAATGCTGGCATTACTGTCAACAACACAACACAGAGGCATGAAGAACAACAGGGGGGAAGGGGAGAGGCTCCCAGATAAACGGGGACCAGGGATCTGCAAGACCACTTATCTTTCATCTATCTAAATAGGTCCTGAGAATGCGGGTTTTAGTCATAGTAGGCATGACTTTGTAAATCCGAAGGCCGTGAGGCCCCTGTGCAAAGTGGCATCGTGAGGGAGCAGAAAGGAAGACAAGGGTGGCAGCAGTAAGGAGAGGCAGAGTGACAGCGAACAGCACGAGGCAGGGAGGCAGAGGGCAGGCACACCCTAGATGGGCTGTTCCCGACCTAGCCATGCCATCCTCACAGCCAGTCTCTTTACTCCTCGGGGAATTTGAGAGCTTCTCCATCTGGAAACCCAGCGAGTCTCCTTGAAGAGAGCAGTTTGAACTGCGGTTCCCTTCTTAATCCCCTAGAGATGACATCAGAAACCCATGCTGCCACGAGGTGTCGAAGGGATCAGGTGTAAGGCATCATCAGAACAAAAAATCTTACCATAGTGAATGATGGGGGGAGTGCGGAGTGGAGATCCAAAGCCCATTAGTAGGCCACTGGAGATCCCCTTGCAGAGGGGTCTCGGGGAGGAGATGAGCCAGTCAGGGTGCGATGTAACAACGATGAGAAATACAACTTTCCTCTAGTTCCTAAATGTTTCCTCCCCGCTCCCACTACCATGACTCGAATTCGACCTTGCAAGTCTGGCTAGACCAGAGGAGGTACACTGGTACAGATAGGAACTGAAAATATGTACAGGGAATCCAGGACGGATGAGCCCTATAGGACCAGTGGTGTGAGTGGCAAAACAGGGAGGGTAAAGGGAGAATGTGTAGGAAAGAGGGAACCGATTACATGGAACTGTGTGTGACCTCCTCTCTGGGGGACAGACAACCGAAAAGTGGATGAAGGGAGATGTCGGACAGGGCAAGATATGACAAAATACCCATTTATAAACTATCAAGGGCTCATGAGGGAGGGGGGAGCGGGGAGGGAGGGGAAAAATGAGGACCTAATGTCGGGGGTTTAAATGGAGAGAAAATGTTTTGAGAAACGATGTACAAATGTGCTTTACACAATTGATGTGTGTATGGATTGGGATAACAGTTGTATGAGCCCCTAATAAAATGTTAAAAAAAAGGAAAAAAAAGAAACCTATGCTGTAATGCCCCGTGGCTTCAGCTCACACTAAGGGGGAGCCTTCCCTCCTCCCGCCGGCCCCGAGTACCCACATGTCTTAGGAGCACGCCGGAAGACACATAGCCATCGATTATTTTTTTTAGGAGGGTGATCCCTTCAGCATACAACTTATCTCACATGCCTTTGTTGGTGCCTATTATGAGCAATTACATGGCTAATGTTTTTGGATTTGGTACACACACCAGGGGAGCTCCCTACCTGAAACTTTCACCCCATCATGCCCTTATCAAAAGGACAGCATCCGTTAATTCAAGCTGTATTTACTTAGCACCCATAATGGGTCAGGACTGTGTGCGATGCTAGTGCACAAATGGTCAATTTTCCTCCCAAAGCTGGCCAGTAAGCGGAAGCTGAAAGGCAAGTCCATTGACATGACAGAATAAGTACAGGAGGCACAGAGCAGGGGCGTCAGGCATATTCCTGGCTTGGTGGCTAATAGTTAAAGAAGGGTTTTCGATAAAGAAATGGCTAAGCCGAAACTTAGAGGCTGGATTAAAAATTGAAACTAAGCATAAAGGTAGAGATTGTTTCAGACAAAGGGAACAAAACGTGCATACCAAAGACATACCCTGCCGTGGTGCTGAGGTGGGGTGAGTGTGTTGCAAGTCTGGGTACCTTGGAAGCTCCGATTTTTCTAATGACAAGGGAACAGGCAGTGAGGCCTTTGGCCTCTATGAGGGGAGTTGGAACTGAATCCTGTGTGTACAGCCCAGTCTCTAAAAGGGCTGCACTGGGGGAAAGGGTAACTATCTCCCCACTAAGATGAGTAGGGAGGAAACATGCATGCAAGGATTCCAGTCTCCAGAGAGAAGAACAGGAAGTTTCCTGAAGAAGTCTACATTCCTGGCCTCACCTGTCATAGGTTTGTGATTTGAAATTATATTACCTGTGGTGGAGAAATAATTTTCTTTATTTGGCCTTTTGGCTTAGTTCTATAAAAACAACATCAAGAAATCAGCTTTGGAGTTTCCCCTGCTGGGCACTGAGGAGTTGTTACAGCTGCCCGGTCCTTTGGAGAAGCTTATTGCTTTTGTCAAGGAAGAAGCCAGCCCCTGACAGCAGAAAATGTCAGTTATAATGCAAACTGATGGAGCCACTTAGTCAGTTATTATGCCAATGGGTTCATAAAATCCACCCAATAGTATTGTGCCATTTACCTGTATAAGTACCCATCCCACAGAGCATGAGGGGGAGCACATTATCACGCTGAAGTGGAGCCTGGAGTAGAGCGTTATCTTTTAGACTCAGGGATCCTGTGCTGAGAAGCTCCTAGACCCAGGTAGCAAAGACAGCCATAATATTGGAGCAATGGCAGCGGAACCAGACTTGCAAGAGACAGCATAGGGCTTCCCGGCCCATGGAGCAAAGTGGCTAAAAGGGCCCATCACTTGCAGAGTAAGAGAGATGAGGGCCTTCATGCAGAAGACTTGCTGGTGGGATGGGGTGCCTCTGGACACTTCTTGGTGGAGTTAAAAGCCATAACATTTTCCTGAGGAGGGGCTGGGGCCAGGCCTGAGAGGGTGTTAAGGAGAGACCCGTCCCTGGAGAAGGACATCCTACTTGGTAGAGTGGAAGGGCAGTGAAAACGAGGACGACCCTCAATGAGATGGACTGACACAGTGGCTACAACAGCAGGCTCAAACATAAAAATTGGTGCAGGATTGGATAGTGTTTGGGTCTGTTCCACAAAAAGGGCAGCTGTGAGGCAGAACCAGCTCAGTGGCACCATACAACAACCTACCGACAAGCCTGCAAGGCTGTAAGCATGCCATTACCGAAAAAAACCCCACAACATTATAAAACAGCAAAATATGCTTCAAATAATGAAATGTATTGAGGACGTAAATCTTTAAGAAAATAAGGATAACTTCAAAAGGAACCAAAGAGAAGTTATAAACATTAAAAAGAGTAATTTGTCCTAAAGGTCAACACACAGATCTTGAACTATTTAAAGTTTTTTCTTTTTTGGGTCCTTGGCTTTTCTTTGTTGTTGTTTTGTTTCCTTTTGTTGTTGTTTTTTGCTGTCTTGTTTTTATGCATATTATTATCTCCGCAGGTCTATCTAGATAAGATAGGCTGGATAAACAATCTGGAGGAGAAAACAACGGACCGACAGTTCTGGGGAAGACATGGGAGAGGGGGAGGTAGGGGAAAGGAAGTGGGTGTTAACAAACCCAGGGACAAGGGAACAACAAGTGATCTAAAATTGATCAAGGGCAATGTAATGGAGTGGAATTACTGAAATTGAAATATAAAATATTAAAGAGCTAGGAAGAATAAAATGAAAATGTTCAATAAACTAAGGAATGGTGTCAGTGGTAAGGTAGAGATGAAGCAAACCTTGGGAAGATGTTTGTAACACGTTCAAGATGAAGAAGCACGCTATCAGTATTTCCATTTCACACCTAAAGAAGAATGCTCATCGAAATAAATGCCTTTCTTCAGTGAATGACCAGAAAGTTTCTCCTAGGAATTATGCCATGAAAGTGCCAATACGGATCAGATCTCAATTATGCTCCTGACATGCCCTACTCTTGGGATAAGCACCGAAAGATAGTTTTTAGGCAGACACAAATAAAGGATCCATGAAAGGATAAATCTGAGAAACATTTTTCTTTGCCCCATTACTTAACTTGAAGAAACTATAGAAAGAACGAATCTTCACAGTAAATAGTCATAAGTTTTAAAATACAGCGAACACAAATTCGCTTCAGACTTGATCTGGCAAGGTAACTTCAGCACAACCTGTCAACTAATGTTTATAAAAAGGAAGTTTTAAAAACAAAGTTAAGGAGATACAGCAATCTAAACAATAGTGATGAAGTTAGAATATGCCATGAAAGGATTTCTCTGTGATTGCATGGCAGTCTGCTGGTGTACACCCAACAGCCGAATACCAGTAAAAGGGAGGTCCATCACGACAATCTACTTTTTAGCACCTACTGCTGATCTCAGGTGCCCTGGGGGCACTGTGGGTTAAGTGTTGGGCTACTAAACTTCAAGGCCAGTAGTTCAAATGCACCAGACGCTCTATGGGAGAAAGAAGAGGCTGTCTGCTCCTGGACAGATTGATAGCCTTGAAAACCTATACTGGATCCCTATGAATTGGAATGGACCCAATAGCAGTAGGTGTAGGTGTTAGTACTGCTCATAAAGGTACCTGGTGGCACAGCGAGTAAGCACTCAGGCGACCGGAAAGGTCTGTGGTTTGGATCCACCAGCCTGTGAGAGGAAGACAATGCGGCAGGCAGCCTGCTTCCATCAGGGTCACAGCCTTGGAAAGCCCACAGGGCAGTTCTCCCTGTTCGACAGGGCACCTGTGGTTGGCTGTTGTCATGAAAAGGTCCCTTAGTGAAGGTAAACAAGCGGCCATCTAGCTCAGAAGCAACAAAGACCACATGGAACAACATATCAGCCTGTGTGATCACGAGGTGTCCAACGGATCACTGAAGACAAATGGGTGCATAAACAAATGTGGCGAAGAAAGCTGATGGTGCCTGGCTATCAAAAAGTATAGCATCTGGGGTCTTAAAGGCTTGAAAGTAATCAAGCGGCCATCAAGCTCAGAAGCAACAAAGCCCACATGGAAGAAGCACACCAGGCTATGCAACCACGAGGTGTCGAAGGGATCAGGTATAAGACATCATCAGAACAAAAAAATCTTACCATAGTGAATGATGGGGGGAGTGCAGAGTGGAGACCCAAAGCCCATTAGTAGGCCACTGGAGATCCCCTTGCAAAGGGGTCTGGGGAGGAGATGAGCCAGTCAGGGTGCGATGTAACAACAATGAAAAATACAACTTTCCTCTAGTTCCTAAATGATTCCTCCCTGCTCCCACTACCATGACTCGAATTCGACCTTGCAAGTCTGGCTAGACCAGAGGATGTACACTGGTACAGATAGCAACTGAAAATACAGGGAATCCAGGGCGGATGAGCCCTACAGGACCAGTGGTGTGAGTGGCGAAACAGCGAGGGTAGAGGGAGAGTGGGTAGGAAAGAGGGAACCGATTACAAGGAACTATATGTGACCTCCTCCCTGAGGGACGGACAACAGAAAAGTGGGTGAAGGGAGACGTTGGACAGGGCAAGATATGACAAAATACCAATTTATAAACTATCAAGGGCTCATGAGGGAAGCGGGAGCGGGGAGGGAGGGGAAAAATGAGGACCTAATGCCGGGGGTTTAAGTGGAGAGAAAATGTTTTGAGAATGATGAGGGCAATGAATGTACAAATGCGCTTTACACAATTGATGTGTGTATGGATTGTGATAAGAGTGCTATGAGCCCATAAAAAAAAAATAAAAAAAAAAAAAAAGGAAAAGGTCCCTTAGTACCCATAAAACAGAATCCAGCCTGTAGATTTAATCCTGAAGATCGACTTCTGAGAAACTGGACTACCATTATTGAGCCGTGTGATTTTTAACCTGGAAGGGACTTTAAAAATCAGCCACACCACATGCTCTGAATGTAGAGAAAGGAATGTTACAAGCATTTAAAGGAGTCCGGCATCAATCTCCATTCCACAATGCTCCCTTCACTCTCCCTAAAGCAGTGGAGCGCCGAACAATCTCGTGCTGCATCATGCGACTTTCAAAGATCAGAGCCCACCGAACCCTGGGGGAAGGGACAAATATTGCTTGTCTTCCTTGAGTCTGTTTTGCCTTCCGTCAAAAAGAAAGCATCTGTCCTCCCCGCCCCCGCCCCCACAAAAGGTGCTTCCTGCGATTTCTTAAATGAAGTTAATTTAATAGAATTCAATTAAGAAATCCCGGCTCAGAGGTCATTTCCAATAGAGCTACTGGGAAATACGATTAACGTTTTCCTTCTCCTTGCTGTGCTATAGTAATTCTGTTGAACACATTTGGGATATTTCAAGGGAAAAAAATTTTATTTGCTAAATACGAAAATCATTCATGATTTCAGAGTTCACATTTTGAGACAATTAAAAAAAGTTCCCCAGCTTTTATTTAAAACTAACCTCTTTTCTAGGCACCATGTTGCTATGGTGATGAGTATTGCAAAAATAAACGGGAAAGGTTAGGTATGCAGATGTATCAAGATTTTTGAGATATGAACAATAGCAAATGGTACATTTAGCCTGATGATAGGTTCTGTTATTGTATTTACTTAAGACAAAGCTCTACAATAAAATTATTATACACTCGTGTTTGAAAGGGAGCCCTGGGGGTAAAGAGGTTCTGCCCTGGGCAGCTGTGAAGAAGGATGGCAGTCTTGTTTCTGTACACAGTCCAGTCTAGGAAGACCTCCGGGCAGTTCTGCTCAGTCCCTCTCAAGTCAGGCTTGACTCCATGGCAGCGTTAGCTTTGGAAGATGAATGCTCCTCAGTCTGAAGGAAGCACAGCCGGCTACACGCCACCCTGCAAACACACCGGGGTGTCCTTCTTTGCTATTTCACCATCACCCACACTTTCAGAACGCCATGGGAAACAACTTCGGTATTCTATTGGGATCACCTCAAAGATGATATGGGGATGTCAAAAAGTTCATGGAAAAAGAGAATGAAAAGATCATGGAATTTCCCCAGACCTCTTGAAGCCTGCCTGTATGGATGGATAAGATTTATAGTCGCCTTGATGGTTGCACCCCATCTGATCTGCTTACTGCTGTTGTTTCTTCTAACCTTTAAACTTCTATTCTGCCTTCTTGAATCACAGCTGCCCTTTTCCAACTTGCCGGAAAAGTTGCGTTGTTATACCTGTTATTCATGCTCTATACATACCCAGCGTAGTGGAGCTGTGTTTTGATCTTAAAAACGGCTTCAGGGAACATAAGTGACTCTTGTTGTTTTCCTTCCTGTATTTATTGATCATCAGTTATACGAGTGGTATTGTTCCACATACCGAGGAAAATACAGTGCAAATATAAAGCATGCTCTCTCCCACATAGGGTAGTTCTGTCATGCCGGGAAGACAACGCGAACACATAAACAGATGACCATACATCCTTATTTGCCCGAGACAATTCAGGCTTAAAATGCTTGTTTCCCTGGTGAAATTATTAATAGCATCACTTTCACTATCAGAAGTCCCCGTCTGGGCCATAAATTCTATGGTTATCCTCAACATAAATCACCAGCAGCAATGCAAAGGGTTCAGATTCATTGCTAAAGGTAACAAACGCTCTAGGAACTCAGAGATGGATTTCTGGGAGAGGGTCTCAGGGCAGAGTCAAGGCACTGTGACGAAGGCCCTGGGTTTGTTCGAGAAGAAAGATGAGCCATGCGGCGCTGGGGAAACGGCCCATCCTGGGTCCAAAGAGAGCGAGCCCGTGAGACTATATGAACAGGGTCAGCGCAACTGACTCACTTGTTAGGAAGCACTGGAAAAAAAACATCGCTGCAAAGGGCGAGAAGCCACATTATGGGGATTCTGGACGTGATTGAATGGGTAAAGTAGAGCGGAGCAGGAAAATGAGGGTATATGAGATTTTGTTTCAGGAAGTGCTACCTGGCTGTTAGTAAGAGTATACTGCATGGACTGGAAGGGGAAGTTAGGGGCGGAGAGGTTATTCAAAGAGTGTTTTGTAAAATTTCAAGGTGGATTAGGATGGTTTTGGAGAAGCAATGAATGACCGAAAGAATCGACAAGGTGGGGGTGCTTAAGTGGAATCAGTAGCAAAGGGGGGAGAGGTATTGAGCTTTCAAATGAGAAGCGTGGAAGAATGCTGACGTCTCTGTTAAAGACTCTTGTTTGAAATGGAGTGCCACTTCAAAGGTGAGCTGTTCGGTGGGTAAGAAGGGCCACACCGGACTCTTTGATAAAAGGCCAGAGAGGCCTCAAACCCAGTGATGAAGCTGTCATGCCCTACAGACACGTCTCCCTCAGTCCCTGTCTGCTGTTTCGTTTGCTCCAGCTTCTGTCCACATTTAAAATAGAACTTAGTACTTGGCTAAGCAGATTCAAAATGGTGTATGAGGTAATGAAGAGGTGTGGAGGGAAGTCCTTCAAATAAACTACTCGTAGGTTTGCTCTGTGATCCAATACGCAGGGGTGAGGAGGGGAGCCTGAGGCGGATTATACACAGGTTTCTGAGAAAGACCAGGAGCTGCACACGAAGAGGTATTCCTCTCTAACGGAGGGCAGGATGCAAGGAACAAAAACCTGGAAGCACCACGCATGTACTGGAAGGCTGGACCACAAGGAGCAGTCGGTGGGAACACATGACGAGCTCTTCTCATGTGAGGATGAGTACTTGTCTTACACACAGATGGCTTAAAGGGAGCCAAAATCAATGGCAGCTTTCAGTTCAATATTAAATTAAGGTCTATGGATTTTTGCAGGGTTTCCTTAGTGAAAGCTGGCATATATCCTTAGTTTTATCATCTGCAGGTTTGCTATCAATCCACATTGCTACAGTAACAACACATATTCCACGGCCATCTGCGTACGGGCTGCAGGCAGAAGTTTTCCTGAGTCCCTCAGATTTTTTGCTGAAGATAAGCTGCCACTACCAGTTTACAGAATTGAACAGAAACATTTGCTAGATTAACTGGCACCAATTGAAGATCCAGGAGAAAAGCATAAAGAATGGACTCAATTTTGCTTCCACACAAGGCTCAGGGAAACAGGAGCAATGAAGCTTTACCCAGGATGCTGGTGATTATCCTAGGTCAGCCAAAAAACCCCACAAGTTAAATAAAAAGGTGAATTCTGCAGAACAAACACACCCTATGCTATTTTTACAAACATGACCAGCTCAGGTGGAGCTCTTGTGCAAATAGCCCCTTCCTCAAGACACTCACAGCTGCCAGAAATCTGTCAGAACAAATATATAAATCACAAAGTCAATCATGGGAATGCGGACCCATCATGTTGTGCAATGCACAGTGAGCAATCCTATGCAGCCGGTTTTTTGCTATAGAAACTTCTCTCTCTCTCTGGACAGGAGGTTCTTTTACTCATCTCTACCACTGGTATGAAAATGCAGGTTCTGTAGGAATTCAGTAACTGGGCATTATTGTCGTTAATGGATTACAAAAGATCAATAAAAACCTCATTGTTTTTCTGAACAAATTTCACTACATTTCCATTTGCTTCATATGAAGCAAACAATGGATCTATGGTTGTGAGAACAATAAGATTCCTATTTGGAGCAGTATGGGCGACCAGGATAGTTAGAATCACGGTAGACTATAGCCTTAAAAATCGTTTGGATCCATTCTCCTCTGCACACTTGGGGTTGCCTTGAGTCAGAAAAGACTCCATGGCAACTAACATCATTATTCATGCAGGTAAACAATTTAAAGTAAATGGGATTCAAGGCGCATTCATAAGAATAGGTTTTACATAGTTCTGAAGGCAAAGGACATTCACTAGTATTTTATTTATTTTAAACCACATTAAACTTAGCCAGGGTTAAACATGAGTATTCTCATTGCCTTTAAAATACCTCTCAACCTTCAAGGTCTAGCTCTAATGTCACCTGTTTCCTCTAGAGAAAACTTAGCACTGTGCTTTCTCCTCCACTTTGATAACTGGTGTTTGACAAGGATTTTATTCTATCTTTTGATACTGTTGGTTGAGTGTTGAACTGAGAGTTAGACTGAAGGTTGGCATTTTCAAACCCACCATCTGCTCTGAAGGAAAAAGAAGAGGTTGTCTGCTCCTGTAAGGAGTTACAGCCTTGGAAACCAATTAAAAAGGTCACTATGAGTCAGGACGGATATGATGGGAGTGGGCTAGTGTATGGCTCAACATTGTGGTTCATTATGAATTTGTCTGTAGCCCTGGCAGGCTGCATGTTTCTTAAGGCGAAAGGCAGTGCCTCACCCATCTTTAGAGCACCAGTTCCTGGATCCAGTGAGCAGCCAACCCATGTATTGTTCACAGCCATTTTGTGCCTTGGAATTACCATATTCAAATCAGCAAAGATTTTCATATTCTTGACTTTCCCAAAGACCATGTCCTCTGGGTCACACTGTTTGGTGAAGACTACCTTGTTTTCAGGACAGCAATGTCAAGGCCACATGAAAAACTACGGCATTTCTTTAGTGAGCTTTATGTGTTACGTTGAAGTCCGAAAATGTCTTTCTTCTGCCTTTAGCTAGTCCACTATTCATTCAAATTCTAGCAAGGCATTGGCACAACAGAGAAAAACAATTTTAAAACTCTAAGGATTCTCAAAAGATTAAAAAAAAGATTTCATAAAAAGAATGAAAGAGAACCAACTCACAGGGAGGGGAAAATTGCCAATGACACATCAGACAAGGGCTTAATCTCTTAAACTTTACAAAAAGCTTCTACACCACAGCAAGATAAATAAGTTGACTTAAAAATGGGCGGAGAGTATGAACGGGCTCTTCACTGAAGAAGACAGTTAGGAAACCAACAAACATCTGAAGAACCGCTCATGGCAATGAGCCATTAGAGAGATGTAAATCAAAATAGCAATGAGGTAGGTATTTTTGAACAATAGCAAAGTTCAGGAGAACAGAAAACAAGTGCTGGCGAGGAGTCGGCAGACTCGAACACTCGCGCTGGTGGTGGGACGATGAAACGGCCCAACAGCACTGTGGAAGGTGGAATCGTGCTTCCCCACCCAGTTGAAAAACAGATACCATGTGATGTAGCAATCCTCCGACTAGGCTTAC
>NW_022111378.1:7346587-7347871 GCF_000313985.2 Echinops telfairi | reverse complement strand
TATACTGGTACAGATAGGAACCGGAAACAGAGAATTCAGGACCAGTGGTGAAAGTGGTGATACCAGGAGGGTAGAGGGAAGGTGGAGTAAAAAGGGGGAGCCAATTATAAGGATCTACATATAGCCTCCTCCATGGGGAATGGACAACAGAAAAGTGGGTGAAGGGAGACATTGGACAGTGTAAGATATGACAAAATAATAATTTATAAATTATCAAGGGTACATGAGGGAAAGGAGAGCAGGGAGGAAGGGGAAAAGTGAGGAGCTGATACAAAGGGCTCAAGTAGAAAACAAGTGTTTGAGGATGATGAGGGCAGCAAATGTACAAATGTGCTTGATGGATGTGTGGATTGTGATTAGAGTTATACAAGCCCCCAATAAAATGATTATTAAAAAAAAAAGAATGGTGTTGAATCTGTTAAATGCTTCATAACACGGATGAACCTGAAGGACATGAATTGATTCCAACTGCCACACATTTAAGCTAGCATTTAACTTACATACAACTTTGAAAGACGACAGCGATGCAAGTGTTTCTTGTGGTTCTACGCCCTACAAGATTCTCGGAAGGCTTTCCCTAGAGAAGGGACCAAATTTCTATTCTTCTCCAATGTGACGGCACTGATTCTCACTAGCTTGAAAGGAAGATTGGCCCTGAAAACCAATAAAGAAATAGAAATGTAGCTACTCTTCAACCAGAAATTAACTTTGAATGTGTTTCCCTTAAATAATCGTTGCTAGTAATTTTAAGGGAGGCTCCGGTGGGGTAGTGGTTATGCACTTGGCTGCGATATGAAAGGTCAGCAGTTCGATACCATAGCCAATCCACAGGAGGAAGATGGGGCTTTTTACTCCCATAGTTTCACTCTTGGAAATTCACAGGGGCAGTTCTACCCTGCCCTATAACATCTCTAGGAGTCACGTGTCAACTCAATGGCACGGAGATGGCTGCACTCCTTTTAGGAGCTGCTGGTGTAGTGGTTAAGTGTTGGGCTGTTAACTGCAAGGTCAGCAGTTCAAGTGCACCAGTGCCTCTGAGAGAAAAAGCACTTTCTACTCTTATAAAGAGGTATAGTCATGGAAACTCACCGCAGTTCTGTCCTGCCAGACATGGTCACTATGAGCCACAATTGACTCACAGCCATGTGGCCCTGTCTTCTTTTTGAGCCGTCTTAGGTAGGCTTGCAGTAGTAGAATTTCAATGTAAAAGGCTCCGTTTTATGAAATACATTTAGATGTGGGACACCTTTTTCCTTTTCAAATACACTTTGTTCATGAATGGAT
>NW_022111378.1:7343455-7345730 GCF_000313985.2 Echinops telfairi | reverse complement strand
TAGAGGGAATTCTAGGAACATAAAGATGTTACTGTTGAGATAAATCCACTGTCAATTTCACCTCCAACCATATTAATCTAAGATGTACAATAAAAATGGAAAATATATGTATTATAAAATGATAAACATGGACCCTACTGGTCTAGTTTATCAGAACAAATCAGGTCATCACTTTACCCTGGAATCAAATGAGACAGCTGGATGCTCGGCTCAGCAGGGCCTATGAAAGAGTGATGTCAAACAGGCAGACTTTCTAATCTTACAGGGTGCACAGCTAATGTTTCAGAGCTCCTTCAACCAACGAACGCTCTTCTCCCCAGGAGAGCAGCAGTCTGTGCTGCAAGCCCAGGAGTAAACTATCAGCCGTCAACTAGTCCTTTCTCTTCACACACATGCACTTTTCTTTGAATGCAGAATTCAAGTGTCCAATACAATTTGATAGTAATAAAACATTTCCAACTAGTCACCAGGAAGTTGAATTAAACATCGTAAAGAGTATTCAGAGATTCAAGAAACATATTAATGTTTAGCTACTATTTAGCTGGTCTACTGAGCATATCATAACAAGATTTAGAGGCCAGGTACAGTCTACAGCAGGTGCAACCCAAAGAAAGAAGAACACACGAGGACCAACGTGGACGGCACACTCTAGCTGTAAAGCCAACTCTGCATTAAATCCAAGATACTAAACTTGATCCTCAGCTCTCAGCCCTGAGATTCCATTACAGACCATCATAGTTTGCTTCTTCCAAGCGTAAAATTCCGAGTGCTCAGTTGAGTATTTCTAATTAAGGATTCTTTCATCATTAATATTGTAGGTCATATTACACCTGAATTTTTAATGAATCATCAAATGAGTGTTATCCGTCATAAAACAGATGAGAATATGTGAAAAATACAGTATCTGTAAAAAAGTTTATATTTTATTTTCAAGATACTGCCAAGGGAAATATTAATCATCACTATCAGAAGCTTTGTCAATAATTACTAAACTCTTTTTTAAATCACATTTTCCTTCCTACTTATAAGTATTTCATATATTTTACCCATTGTTGTCTTAACCTAATCTAATCATTTTGAAACAAAATCTAGCCCTGTCCTTTATACTTTTGAGATTTTGTAAAATTGGCCAGTCTTATTATTTCCCTAGGTTGTAGGACTTTTCATATTAATAAACTATTAGTGCACTATCCATTCAAGGACACAGTGAGAAATGACTAGCTATTTAATTACTGAGCAGTCCCTTCAGAATCTGTGATAGATGGTAACAACAACACAGGATAGCCTTGGCATTATTGTACAGAAATAATACTTCCAGAATATTCAGACTCAAAAGACTTCGGTGACGTAAAATACATTTCTCTCTGTATTTCTATGAGTTGCCAGAATAAGTGGCTGTAGCTGTTCTATAGAGCCTGCGATATAGAGCTACTGACAAATACCACCTTCAACTGTCACCCTTGGGTTAAGGCATTTGAGCTAGCAAAAGTACAGTCAAAGGGGAAATACATTAGGGAGCTGAGAGAGTTACATTGAAAGTGTATATAATTTAATTTCCATGTTTTGCTTTCAGTGGCATTTTATTAACTGATAGAACTTCTCAATACTTTTTGAAGCTGATAGTTCCAAAATAATCAACAGAAGACTTGAGAATGGGTATTTTGTACTAGAAAATCTATTAGGTTGATAAAGTAAGGCCCAAGTGAAAATAAAAAATCATGTCTATTATCCCACATAATGAGACAGAGCAAAAGAGTGAAGGTAGAGATTTGGACAGAGCATGCGTGGGGTCCATGGCATTTTGGGACTACATTTCCCAGAACCCATTATTGCCACTAGTGGAAGTCCCCATGTGTTTAGAAGCTCCCATGCATTTCATAGGTGCATGAGCTCTCAAAAACCCTGGGAATACATGCAGAAGATAAGAAATACCAAGGCCGGCCTTGGTGGCTGGGAAGGATTTCTTGTTTCTAGGAGTTTCTGAATAAATCTCTCTTGCAATGCCCTATAGCTTCCAAAAGTAAATTTTTGTCTTGATCAGACAAGAACCTGAATTCTGGTAACATAACGTATACTTAGTGCAACCCTACTGTGTATAAAGTTCTTGGTGAAGTACAATAAGTAATACTAAAAAATATTTAAGGCAAAGCTTGTCCTCAAGAAATTATCTGAATAAACCAGATAAACATGTTAGTTGATAAGCATAACTAGAATGTTCTCATAATAAAATAACCCTGATACCATATGCACGCTCTGAACACAGACTAAGCATGTA
>NW_022111378.1:7339829-7342861 GCF_000313985.2 Echinops telfairi | reverse complement strand
GGAAATGAAGAAGCATCACTAGCCCTGACCTTTAGTTTGGAGAAGGTCCTAGCCGATGACAGGGAAATGGAGCCTGCCGTCACTTCTGTGAGTACCAGTGGCATCACTGGCCACTTGTCAAATCCTGTAACTTTGTTTGGAGTGTCATTCTAGACTGCATCATTCTTTTTGGAAATGGCACAGACTGTGATTATTTCTGTAGTTGTTCTTATTTAATACAACTCAACCGTCACTTTAAGTGAAAACATTCTGAAGGTGAATGAGAAATTTTCTGTAAATGAAATGTCCTGGCCAAAGGGTGCTTGGTATTTGCTAATCCCACTTTTAATACGTTGATTATTTTGTAAAGTTAATTTTCAAGTATCTGATAAAGATGATGAAAGCCATTTACTTATTTTCCATCTCGCTTTCCTAGGGAGACGGCGGTTCAGCTCTCGGCCTCTAGTCCCACTCCACAAGCCAAGCGCTGGAGAGGAACATCCTTGTCACTTGTTCTAGTGTTAATGAAGGTCTGATTCCAAATGTCATTCTCAAGGTAGTGTTTATATTCGACAATTCACTGGCATTCCTTAAAAACACATAACATCTAAATAAATCTCCTTCCCCAAATCACATTCATCAGAGTCCTAAATCAAGATAATTTAAAGTACAGAATGCACAATTGCGTACCAATGAAGACACACTGATCGTGCGCCAAGCGGCAGGGTTATCACCATGCAGCGGGATACAACACCAAGTCAAAGACATTAAGGACGAATGGTCCACGCTCTCTGCATGGAACTGACATTATCTCTACGTCACAAAACAAGAGGAAGCATCATAGGCCAGGAATGTATCAGAATGACAGGATTTGGCTTCAAAATGGGTTCACTTCGAGAGTCTTTTGAAGCTGTGACCTGGTAAGGCAACTTCCGAACGTTGGAGAAAATTGTTTGGCTTTACTTTAGAAAAATATATCAGACTCTTACTCCTATTAAAAATTAAAAATTCAAGAAAAAAAATAATTTTGCTGAAGCTCTTAGAGACTACCAAGAAGAAAATGATCATCATTTAAAAGTCAATTAAGGGGAAAAAATAAAAAAGCTTTTGGGTTCCACAGCAAATCCAACTGCCTCCTAAATTATAATTTTAACCAATTAACATTACCTTGAAATACCCAGCTTCTAGTGGTATTTGGCTTGTAATACAGCTCCCACCCACAGCCATGCCAGCTGTGCCAATGACAAATTAGCCTCCAGTCAGGTGACTAGGAGCTCAGCCGCATCTTTATGAAATGAAGACAAAGCCCAACAATGAACTCATAAAATGAAAAGATTCATTCAGACCAACCTTTTATTGCACCCACAATATTTTGGTCTAGTCCTTTCCGGTTGTCATTGAGTCCTCTTTTCCTCTTCCCATTGGGTAAGGAGTTAGCCAAAGTGTTGTCATCAAAAAACGCACACACCAGTTTTCTAAACAGAAGGCTTCCTGAGCGGGTGTAGTTTGACAATATAGAGTCCAGCTGAGATTTTGGCATAAACACGTCAAAGCCTTCAGCAAGTTGCACTTCTGGCTAACAAAAGAACACAAACAGTTCATTAAAAGCAACATTTGAAGCATGTGACTTTGGGCATATGAGCCACACAAAACATCACTAGCTATTGAAACGTCCACATCCTGCTCATGAGAAGAGTCTCCATTTTCTAGGTCAGTATTTACAATTTTAAAAATCAACTACTAATTATTATAATTACAAAAAAAAACGAGAAGCAGCTCTAATTCCGATATTAAGTCTTATCAAAAACAATGGAAAGGAGTACCATGAAAGAACAGCCTTGACCTCAAAAAGATCCCAGGGCCAACAAGATAGTCAGACATACAATGCTAGGGCTAAAGGGAACTTGAGACTTCTGCGTGACGCTCCCTTATTCTGTAAATGAAAGAACTAACTAAGGCCCAAGGAGATTTTAACACAAGTGGCTTTCAAATAATTCCAATATACTTTGTGCAGTACGTTACAGATGTCTTTGTTATGTCGATTTGGCTTCGCCCCTAGGTCCCGCTCTCTTTCTACTATGTCAGTGGTTTTCAGCTGTGGACGATTTCTTTTCTTCAGTGAGAACACATGTCAATCTAAGACATTGAATAAGTCCAACTACCTCACTTTTGGGAGCAAAATCTAAAATTCTATCCTAGAGCACCACTGAAAAACCAATATGCTAATCACACTGCCTCTTGTCAGGGATACCTGAAGGAATAGTTACATGCCTGGGACACGGAATCAGGAGACTTGCACGGGGCCTTTCAACGTGGATGCTATCCTACGGTAACACATCACAGGTGCATGCTCCATCAGCAGGCCAGAGATGTTTACAATTCACCGCTTCATCATTCAGTCCAGCTCCCCTCATTTCCTTTTCAAAGCCTTCCGAAGGGGGCAGCTATTTCACTGCTATTTGTCTGACAATCAGACATAAGACTGCATTGACCATACCATATTACAGCTATTTATTAGACCGTGACCCTTCATTAGGTTTGGGGCTCTGAGCCTGGATACCTATGGCCTGGCACATCGTAGGGACTCAATAAATTCTTATAATTTTATTTTAACATTCATCAGTTATAATCTAAACTATTAAGTTATTCATTGTTGAGTATAACATGATAGAGCTAAAATAACTTACAGATGAAATCATGTATTTTTTTAGGAAAAAAATCAGAAGAAACTGACAAGTAAGACATACTACAACAGCTTAGTCTTAGATCTCATGTGTAGCACTTTACAAACCTGGAACTATTTTAGACGGTCTAAATCATAGTAGAAATGTGAGCATTCAGGATTAGGTTCTCTCCTTCAAAATAGTAATTATTTTGTTTGTCATACTGCTTTTAAAAGTGCCTAGAAACCATGGTTAAAGTAAAGATTTGGGAATGGTTTAAATTACTTAACTGTAGGAAGGAGGTGGGGCCATGACCTTCGGAAACAGAATTTTTGACAGGCTAAACTCATGTCTCTGCTTCACTTTGCCATCCAATGTTTTGTCTATGAA
>NW_022111378.1:7337201-7339086 GCF_000313985.2 Echinops telfairi | reverse complement strand
TTTTTTTTATAGAAACAATAATAGGTTAACTAGCCTCAATGTTTTAATATGAACCCTTTCTATTTCCTCCATTTTATAAATAGCATCATAGCAGATTAGGGCCAAGCAATGATCCCCAACTCTAAGTATAAATTTAAAAACAAGTTAAAGCTCTTTCTGACAATTTATTTTTAACTCTTCCCCCTTCAGAGTGTGGACTCCCTTCTTTTTGTTTACGACTCTGATCTAAATGACATCTTTCTGCTTACCTACTCCGATGGGAATAGCCACCATTGCAAATGAGCACCACTCAAAAAACTGAATGCTCTGACAGTTTCACAATTTAATTCTCAGGCCAAAACAGATAGCTAATAGATTAACTTAAAGATCCTATTGATTACTGAAGTAATATGATCGGTAAATTATGACATTCAAAGGATGAAGTCAATTCTACTAAGAGTCATCATTTGAAAATGTGAACTTCCACTATCAGTTTGGATTTCATGTATGTTTTGCCCATTTTCGGTCCCGCAAGCACACAGCACAACAATATATCGCATGTCTGATTTCCTAATCCAGTGGAATCGCATCGTACCCTGATGACTTTCTCGAAGCATACAGTCATAAAGACGCTGAAAACTGTTCCTGGGCCTGAGCCTGTGGACATTAGCTATCTCTCTCTTTAGAGGCTGGCTGCGGCTCCCCTGTGCGTAGAAGTAGCTGTGGTCAGATCTAGTTTGAGTGGGAGATCCCCTAACCAGGCACATGGAAGGATTTTTCTCCCTAAATCCCTATAAGCTATCATGTATCCTTGTATAATCTCAAGGAAAAAAATACAAGCCAATTTCAAAGAACTCATACAATTTAAAAGAGAGAGCATGGCTGATACGTCATTTTGTGTAAAGAACTAACAATACTCAATAACAGTATGGTGTGTAAAACGTGATAAAAATTGAAAGAGTAAAACTGAAGGTTAAAAAAAAAAGTATGCCCCCCAAAATGAATATTCATATTGGACATAAGCCCCAGATTCTGCATTGCAAATTGAGAAACTGTCTGTAAGTTTTGGAAACTGTTGTAAAAGAATCTGATTTACAGGCACAGGGAGTGGGTTGTTTTTATGCGATCATGACGTGATGGGCATCGGAGGGGAGGGTTCTAGGCTGGCTGGCTAGTCACTCTCAACCTGAGATGATTATTCCTGAAAGACACAGTGGGATTTATAGGAACATGTCAAAGGGTGTGAACTTTTTATATGTGTAACATTGCTGTATACAATGACTCTTGATTCTCATCTAGTATTTCTTTAAATGCATTTTTAGGGAAGTGAGTTGTAGTTTATGAAAAGAAATTTATTTTTTGCTACAAAAAGTCCTCATAACAGATTTTGCTCATAAATGTGATCTGCTTTTGCCTGAGAAAGGCAAGAAATTTTAAAATTTAAAAGAAAACAGCCAACTGCCCTTCCAGGATCGCCTCTGGAGAACAGCTCGTATTCTGCCGGCTTCGGAGACGGAGGGAAAACAGCCTGTCAGAGACCCATCCTGTTCTCTGTTTGCTCAGGAGGTGGTGACTGGATGATACTGCAACAGGACTCACTTGACCCAAGTCAAAAAGAAATTAAAAAAAAAAAGAAAGAAAACAGTAAATTGCACCCTTCCAAAGGAAGTCTTCACTGGGTAGATTTAGCAAGAATTACTAAGTGCTATGCCCAGACATGGCCAACTAGGCAGGCCAGAAAAATACATTAGATCGGAAAACAGACGTGCTCTTGTTGGTCCAACTGGTACGGCTATTTCCATCAAGCAGCTCAAAGCAGGGAAGACCTGGAGCTGAGGATCCTGGGTGGCCCATGATGGGTAGAGGCTCCATGGTGCATGTGCTACATCAAGGCTCATACTGTAAG
>NW_022111378.1:7334241-7336542 GCF_000313985.2 Echinops telfairi | reverse complement strand
TGATGGGGCCACTATTACTACTCCCAGTCTGCAGATGAAAAAACTAGGGCTCAGAGAGATTAAGCAGCTTCTCTTGGATTATCTAGCAAAAAAGTGACAAAGGAAAGATTTGAACCCAACTAGTCGGCTCCAGAGCTCATTTTCTCAAACATATCGGGCTTCCATTTCAATATGGCAAAAAATAAATGTAAAAGTGCTTGCTTGCCTGTTTTATTTTGTTAGCATCCAATGTATCACTTTAGGGGTGCTGGTGGCCCTATCACATAAGCACTGGA
The DNA here is from genome assembly GCF_000313985.2 of Echinops telfairi. NCBI lineage: Eukaryota > Metazoa > Chordata > Mammalia > Afrosoricida > Tenrecidae > Echinops > Echinops telfairi. The sequence goes on along the minus strand of NW_022111378.1, from coordinate 7,336,267 downwards.
CTTCTAACCTTGAGATCAGCAGTTCAAACCCACCAGTCACTCCTCAGGAGAAAGATGGTCCTGTGTGTTCCTGTACAGATTATAGACAGACGCACAAAGGTTTGCTACAAGTCAGAATCGACTAGGTAGCAGTGAGTTTGGGTTAAGAAAGGTGCTTTAATGGCCAAAGAAGGTGCTATAAGGTATTAGAACTGAGGCCCTAATTCAGAAGTGCTATCTGTTGAAAGCATCAATTCACTAGGGATGATTTATTTTAAAAAGAAGGATATAAAATAAACATTGACAAAATTATGTTTGGCTGATTGATTTTTCTGGTAGCTTTAAACTTTAGGTAGTTTCGGATTGCTGGAGAATATACTATTCTTATAAGAACTAGAACAAGTAGGAAAATATTTTCTACTTTAAACAATAAAATTTTTTAAAACCGCCCAAATCTTTCATCAAAGCTGGATAACACACCGAACAAAAAACAGCCACAGCGAAGCAAACTCAGGCCATGTCTGCATGTCCTGGGAGACATAAACCACCATCTCCACCCAAGGAGGAGAGGGTGCTGACAGGGAGACATTAACCACCGTGTGAACTCAGGAAGAAGACTTAAATGCTGAATTTAAAGCTGAAGGGTGCTTTTGGCTTTCTGCTTTTGTAGGTTGGGTTTGAGTACTCTATTTAATATGCTAACTTAAAATAGGTCCAGTATTCCTGACCGAAAGAGAAACCGTTAAAACAAAACAAAAAAACCTCCCCCAAGCCCCAAAGCTACGTTTATGTAATTGCTCGTGCATACATACATATCTTCTATTGAGTAAGAGTGCTAACATTAAAGAAAGAACCAACATCGGTCAAGTGCTGAAAATGGGCCAGGCACTGTTCTTAGCATATATTAATTCACTTAATTCTTCCAACAGGCTGACATTATGCAGCAAGCACTGTTTGCAATCCTCATGTAACGAAGGGAACTGAGTCAGGGGAGCTGAAGTTGACCAGCTCAGGTTCACACAGCGGAGATTCTAGCCCAGGGCGTCTGACCTCAGAGCCTGCACGCATCACGATTCACTCACCCCAGGAAACCTTCAAGTAAACAGAATAAACAGCTATAGTCTAACCTTTCCATTGTCTTTTGCACAACAATCATCCCATAAACATTTACCAAGTGTTCATCCTGTACAAGAATTGTGCTAGTCTGGACACAACAATTTTGCAGCGAATAAGAGTGGGTGATGTGCCTGGGTTGAAGGCTCAGTTTTCCCAGTTTGTGTGAACTTGGACAGGCTACCTGGGCCCTTTACGACCCATTTCCTCACCTATAAAATGAGGATAAAAAACGCCTCAAAGAGTTGTTGGGGTGAGTCAGTCATTCAGCACAGGATGGCACGTAAGTGTCATTATACACTTGCTGCCCTTGAGAAACTGGGGCAGAAGTAGGGGAAATCATTGCAAAACAATCGAGGACGTTATATAATGGGTGATTGCTCAAATGATATTAGAACCACGGGGGTGGTAGGAGTGGGGCGTGTGGAGAGAAGAGTAAGAAAGAAAAAGTAAATAAGAGTTTAAATAGAGGTGGGCTTTTCATTAAAGCCAAGTTCTTGATATTACCCAAAGTTTTGTTGGTTTTATTTTACCTATTGTGCTTAATGCAAAGATAAATATTTTTACATAAATATTTAAAAAATAAAAACAAAAAGTTTACCTAAATATTTCATCTACATAAATAAAATGTATTGAGCACCGTTTATATAATACGCACTTAAATAGGATTTTTCCCATACTGTATATCACATAATCCTTTAATTCTTACAATAGTGAGGTTGTGGTAACATCGCAGCTGATCTTGACTTTGTAGAGTTTAAGGTTCTGCACTTGAGTTGGGAAAATAATTATCAATGATCTGCTGCCCAATGTGGGCCTTTATGTTAATAGTGTGCATGGATATAGAAATCTGCATTTTTTTGACATTACAAGTCGCACCATAGGAATAAAAACAATATAGTGAATTCTACAAAATTTAGAGTGAAATTTTTTT
>NW_022111378.1:7311809-7334069 GCF_000313985.2 Echinops telfairi | reverse complement strand
ATGAGAGAGGGTGGGTGGGGAGGGAGGGGGAAAATGAGCAGCTGATATTAAGGGCTAAAGTAGAAGGCAAATGTTTTGAGAATGATGAGGGCAACAAATGTACATATGTGCTTGACACGTGGATGTATGTATGGATTGTGATAAGAATTGTACAAGCCCCCAATCAAATGATTTTAAAAAAACACAATAAATGAAGTTAAGTAAAAGGATCAAAAAGGTGAAGTTTTTTGGCATCGCTTCCTCTCGGGTCTACCCACTTCTGAAGGCAGTGTTTCCATCTGACTTCCTCCCCAAAGGATCCTGTGCTCTCTGACTTACACTACACCAAAACAGCTATTTTGTCATCCTCAAGGGACTCAGATCACGTCTCTTTTAAATGTGGAGCCTGGAGACCCAAAAATCCATCAGAAGGGGCAAGATCAGGGCTGCCTGGTGAATGGGGTGGCTTCTCAACAAAATTCTCATAGGACAGCCGTTGCAGGTATGTTGTTGTGATGGGAATAAAAAATTCTTGGCACAATTGTCTTGGCCTTTTCCTCACCAATGCAGATGTCACTTTTCTCTAAAAGTTCCTCCTATGAGCCACTGGTGAGGGTCCTGTGTCCTCTGAGAAGATCTACCAAGATAAGCCCACCGAACTCTCTTTGTTCACTGCAAGCCATCGACTTCGACTCCAAATCTATCAAGATTCCCTCCTTGGTAATCCGAAACACAAGTTGCCATAACCTTCTGAGCGGATCTCGCTGCTTTGAATCCCTCGCTGAGACCTTTCCCTCCTTCAATACCTGGTCCATCTAAGAACTGTAGTTTTCTACAGGGCAGCATTCCCATACACTTGCTCCAAACCTACAAAGTTTTGTCTGCTTGCATTGTGTTAAAAATGTAAGATTAGTCCTGACCTCAAAATCTTTTTTCCCCATGGCACAAAAAGTAGCCTCTCTTTTTTTAATACCCTAAGAAGACTAAGACAAATACATTAATGAGAAAACTTGTCTGCAGCCATCCACTGATTGCAAAAACATGTTTAAATATGTTTGCTTGGAATAAGCCTGTATGAGCATGAATTGGAATCCTAGTGGCAACACTTCTTGATATATCCTCATGTTTCATTCTTCACCTTTCCAAGTTTCTAATCTTCCTCTTGTCCTCCAAAGAGCCAATGAGCCTTTAAGGGCATTAAACTTACTTTTATTTCTCATCCAGAACTGAAAGCCTACCTCTGCTCTTGCTTCCTCTATTTCGGTTAAAAACAAACAAACCCAAAACAAACCCATTACCACCCAGTCACCCACCTAGTTTTACTTTCTATACCAAATCCTCTGTGTGGGTACCTCCTAATAGTCTCTCATTCCTCTTTCTCTTCGGGCTCACTGTCCTTGTACAGACCTGCCTGGTTGACAGTAATTACATGCCCTCTGGGTTTGTCTCTAGCATCACCCCTCTCTATCCATCTATCATTGACACTGCTGCTCCAGCTACCATTCTGAAACCCAGATATGATTCTTCCTCTACGTGAAACCTGCCTTGGCTCCTGAGTGTCTACAAGAGAAAGGCTCAGGGCTTCAGCAGGGTACCGATGAGGGCTTCACGATCTGGCTCCATCCTACTTTTATGTCTTTATCTGCTACCAATCCACATCAGGCAGCTGTTTTTAGCAACACAGGGTCGTGTTCTCAAGCTTACATCTTCAGACATCTTTCCAGTGCCGGGTACTTTCCAGAACTCATCTCCAAAGATGTCACTCTTATCCACTTGTATTTTCTCCCCATTTGTTTTTAAACACTAACTTCTATAAGTTTACACATTTTTTGCTTTCTTTGCTGGAGTTGCACTGAATTTCAGATGGTTGATGACTGAGAAGGCGACTAAATCTGAATATTTTTATACCTTTAGGTCTCCTCCGAAAGGGAGTCAGTCTCCCACCCACCCTAAGAGACTCTGCAGTCCAGGCCCATGATTGCAGTGTACAGAATCCATTGGAAATGTCTACCTCCAATGATGGCACTCAATGGATGCTTCCCCAGGGAGGAAGTTACCGTTTTTGTTGAATAGATTAATTGGTTGGTATATCAGCTGGATAATATAAAGATGATATCAACATTTTCTTCTTCTTTTCTTTAAAAACATGTTACCCTTCAATGAAATACGATCAACTTCTGATTGAGTTTTCTTTGTTTTCAGTTTTCAGGAACGTTTCTGAATGTGCTTTATCAAATGTATTAACTCTGACTAGCTAAAATAACCATGAATTAATAACATGATCATACTCATATTGGTCAACATAATAAAGTTCTATTTGGTTCCAAATATTTCACTAATACACAGAGATCTTTTCAGATCTTCCTCTTCTGTGTATATTTGCAGCTTAGAAACATTAGTCATTGCCAGTAGATCTACCCATTTGCTAAATGATTTATGCAACTCGAGTGCTTCTGATAAAGCAAAACCTATCAGGAAAAAAAAGGGCTTGGAGAAGTCCAAGGAAATAAGATGGTATTATGCAAACTGCTGAGGACTGAATGGATGGCATTACAAAATAATTTACCTCTCTTTCCAAGTATGCCATCTATATGGAGCTTAAAACCAGGGCCTTAGCTGTAATAATGATATAACCAAATGAGCTGACTGACACAGTCATTAATGATTTTTGAAAAATGATTCTTTTTTTTCGGTCTAGAAGAATTTAACAATAGTCACATGTTCATAAATAAAAATAACCCTTTAGCACCAAGGATTGGTTAAAAGTTCATATGAATTTTCTTGTCTACCAAAATCACAAGACGACTATTTTTTGCTGCCTCCTTCTATTAAAGATCCAACTTGGATATATGCTAGCAAATTGTCTCTCTAGCTTAAAAAGGGAACACTTCTAAAAAACAATAGCAATTTATTTCTTATTTAAAGTTAAAAAGGTAGGGCCAACTCCAAACCTATAGAGCTCTGTGGGAGTTCTCAGCAGGGTTCTTATCCTATGCAATCGGGTAATAATAGATCACTCATCCTCGTTTATTTTAAGAACTCCCCCAGCAAGTTGGGGTTCCCAGCATAAATGTACTTAGATTAAAAAATCCTGTAAATAGGATGTAATTGCAAACATAGCACACCATTAAAGAAATCAGTTTATGGTCATATGAATATAAAATAACAAGTCAGAGGGCTATCTACACATCATCCAACATCTTTGACTGCAAAGGCTCTCTAGCTATGATATTAAAATAGAAAACCCTATGCAGAGCCTTAACCTATCATTACGCAGAGTAAATGGCATGGCACTGCAACCTAATTAGCAGTGTAGCTTGCATCTATAAAATAGAATTAGCACAAGTGCTCCTTTTTTATTAGTAGTTTGTGTTTCTAGAAAGGTGTGACCTTATCTGTATGGTTCTGTTCACTTATGCCCATCTACAGAGAATTTAATTATGTTCTTTTAGCTCTCTACACTGAGGAAATTGAAAACTGCCACTTCAAAATTTTAAATGTTACAGAAATCCATGAGATGATTATTTACTGTCATTCTTCTTCCTTTGGAAATAACGAGTGGAAACACATTTAAACAAATAAGGCATAACATTTATAGGGAAAGAAAATTTCCAGCAAGGGAATTAATCATCTTCCTTTGCCCGCTCCCACATGTATTCTGCACGCGTCTCCAGTGTTCTGGGTAGAACTGGTGACGGGCGAGATGTCTTAATACTCTGAAATTCCTCAAAGCTTCATCACACTAGCGTCTGCAGCCATAAAATATCAACTTACATCAGAGGAAGGTGATTCAAGAACAATGCCAAATCCTAAAACGTGGTTCTCCTCAGTGGAGGGGTGCTCGGCCACCTGGAGGCCAGACTGCTGCTCAGAGGCCACCGGTGTCTTCTTTTCCATCTCCAACACACTGGGCTCCTGCTTCATCCGAAGAGGCTCAACAGTCTTGGGGGGAACTTTTTTCTTTTTGTTTCTCTTGCGGGAGGCAGCGGTTCGCTGGGAGCATATAAGGGAAATTGGAGGTTGTTGCCTGTTTTGAGTTCCAACTGTAAACAGGAAACACAAATATGGTACAGGCACTGCCTAACTTTGAAAAGCGTACCACCCATTTACCTACATGCGCGATACATGGAAATGAGGCTCACTCACAAATAAATTTCACTGGAGACCAAAAGGTTACCAAACGCTGGTTTAAGTCTTACAAAGGCCACCCAAGAGAAAACTTAGCTTCAGACACTGGCGAATAATTCCAAGTCCTGGGACTGCCGTTCGATGGAAGGAGAGGGCGAGGCGCTATGAGAAAACAGTTGGGCAGGATTTTAGAAATTCTATGATGAGATCTCTAGACTTAAGGCCAAATTCAGAAATGTTTCAACTGTGATTTGGGTTGACCTATTCTTGAAACTGGCTTACCAGAGCCTAGGTACAAGGGTCCAGGATTCCCTGTCACTGTTGCAGCCAAAGACAGAGACCAGGCTGTTTTTGCAAGTTTATTCTGCAGCCATCAGACAGACAGAAACAGTTGAGTATGCCACCACCACACTGCTTCAAAAACCCAGTGAAAATCAAGCAAGTTTTATACTCTAAACCCTGTACCAAAAAGTAGGGTTTGCAATGATCACAGGAGAAAATTATAACTGCATTTCTACAGGGGTTGCTAGAGCATCATTCCCTGAAGCATCACGCTCCATTGCCTATATAAAGGGGAGCCGCTTCGTTCCTACCTACCTTTTGAGGGGCCTTGCTTACCACCTGCCCGAGTTAGAATATCCTTGTTGATTAAGGAATTTTTTTAAGGAATTTTTACTCTAAGGACGTGACGGTTACAATTTGGATTTCCAACCAACTAAATCTTAAATTATCTTTCTAGGTTATTTTTTAATAACAGCAGGATTTTTCACCGCCTTTATCATGCGAGGTAGCATGTGGACAAGTCTATTATTCACTCCTCAGGTTCAGTAATGCCTTACCACCCCCCCCAAGTCTTCCACACCTCAGCTGTATTTTGACAGCTCTCAGACCAAGCTACCTCGCTGTACCTCAGTCAGCATGGCTGAGATATAGGACGCATGTGTTTCCGTACTCATCAAGGCAAATTAGTAAAATTCAGAAACAGTTTTGAGTTCCAAAGATGAAAAGATGGGCCAATACTGAGTGTACGCTTACAGAAGTCAAAGATGCTAATTATAGTTTTCACACATGCACTTTGAGAAGTAACATGTATTAACCATTTTCCACATAATTGCATAGGCAATTTAATTGGAAGATACGGCATTTTTATTTACATATGAGGGGGCTTCAAATCATCCATGGGAAAATTCCATTATCTTCACTTTGCAAAGCCATTTCATATTAATATGGCTTACAAAACATGACCACCATAAGATATGCCTGCTTTCTATAGAAGAACTACTATAAATGTTAGACAAATAAAAACTAAAGATCTTAAAATGCACATACATGAGACATTCTCCCTAACTTATATGTCCAATCGGTTAGAAAATAAGAGAATATCTACTATGAAATTAAAATCCTCATCCCCAGACTAGAAAACAAATTTTAAATAAGTACTAGAAATGTACTATTTGGACTACAAATGAGCACTGAATAGATTTTCCCCGATTCATGTAGCAGTCTAGTCCGTGGTTCTCAGCCTCGGCTGTACAGTACTCCGGAGCTTCAAGAGTTTCCCAGTGCCTCAGCCCCACCCCAGACTGAGTGAGAGGAATTCCCCAGGGTGAGGCCCAAGCGGAGCGCTTTTCTCTGTTCCATCTGAATTTTTACCCCAGGTTGGGTCTACTTCCCATAGTCAAAAGGATGCAGAAGCAATTACCAAACTGGTCCAGGAGCCGCGCCCTGTAGGCCTCACTGCGCTAAGAAAAGTGAACCGGTTTAGGCTCAAGGAGCACAGGGACTAGCTGAGCTTTTGGTCTCCTTCAAGTCTAGACATAGCCCCTGTCTCTTGTATTCAGGTCTTATCGCTTGATCTTATTATTCCTGGTTTTCTCCCTAAAGTAAAGGTGAAACTTGTCAGATCATTTAAATCTAAGTCTTACAGGCAACAGACCTTAAGTAAATCTGCCCACACAATACAAACTTTTTTTTTTGTAAGTTAAGAAAATTAAAGAAGAGTAATTTATGCAGTTTTATCCTTTATGCTATCGTACAGCTTTGGAATAGTTTACTGCCCTAATCTGCTGAGGTTCAGAAAAGAAAACAGAGTGACAAAGTGGCATTTACTTAATAGATTCTAAAAAGGTTTCAGTCAAGGATTTAAATGGTTGCAATTTGTAGTTTGCCATTTCAGTAGTAAGGAGCTTAAACAACAAAATAAATCATTACAAGTTCATGTGCGTATTTTATTTTCTTAAGTGCTAACAAATTCTTCCGCTGAGAAAAGAATTCGTGCATAATAAAGTAACCTTTTTCTCTGAGCTCCTTATTTAGGAAATGTTAACCTTTGCCAGGTTAATAAGAACCCAGATTATTGTGGTGGAACAAGGTGATTCAGATGCTTACTGACTTGAGCAAAATGCTTCTTTTATCTTGGGATAAAACCAAATTCAATACTTAAAATGATGTTGCTTTTTGGGACCTTTTTGCTCACCTTACTTTAATATGACCTTGGGTGACTGACGGGTTTAAGCATTAAGCTTTTTATATCAAAATCACACCACTGAATATTAAAAATTTTAGTAGCATTCACTAAATGGCACCACGAACCGTTTCTGGGTGGTGACCTCCCTGATCCCCATGGCAGGTAACCCATGGTGGGAATACCAGCCAGATGAGGACCGTGTCCTCTATTTTCTTGGGCTGGGCTCAGATCAAATAACATTTTTTCTTGACAAGGGGGACAGGTTGGTAACTTGATTTATTGGTTTTCTCCTCCTATCCCACCCCCAAAGCGGAAGAGACTATAAAATATAACCACTACAATGAAGGTCTAGACTTCCAAATCTCCCTGCAATGTTCCGTGGTCTTTACATCAGTAAAGAAACAGCTTATGTTTATATCATGCTTTACAAAGTCCACATATACTTATTATCTCACTGTATTTTCAAAACAGCCCTGTGAGTTCAATATGAACGCTCCATTTACAGATGGGAAAATCGAGGCTCAGATAAACCACGCCGCAAGAGGGGGCGCTGAGAACTCCATCAGTTGATAAATTCATTGTTCTTTTGTTCTTCACTTTCTGTTTAACAGTAAAAAAAAGCCAACAGAGTCGTGGTAAATATAGAATACAAAAGGCGAGAGGTGTCTTTCAACCATCAGCAAGATAGCTTCTCTATCCCGAATGACAGCGAGACCACACACAGGGTCTGAGGCAAAGTCAAACAGGTCTTATGTTCTTGAATATGTTCAATAGCACTTCCTGACTGGCTCGTTCTCTCACATATATTAAAAACAGCAGCTTCCCTCACATTGCTTCAAGCCCCCCAATGACCCACGCAGTAGTAGGGGTTGTTCAGATGTACACAGACCCCAGCGTAAGCACGGCGGGATCTGAAAGACGCTGTCTTCATCTTCTTCCCTGATGTGAACCTTACTGTTGATTGGCAAACCAGAACTTTACCTACCTTCTTGTAGTATTCCTCCCAAAATTTAATGAACTGACATTTGTGAAGTACTAAGAGATCATGGGATGACATATATTGAGTGCATGCAGTATTATGGGGAATTTTTAAAAACTGTTCCGTTCCCTAAAGGAAACGTGGGTTGTAAAGAACGGTTATAAGAAAAAGCTGAGAAGATGGCCACTTGAGAGAGCCCAGCAAGCTAGCAAGGTGTGAAGAGCTACATTATAAAACTCCAGTAAACACCCCAACTGAAAGAGATCAGGTGTGCACGACAAATGAAAAGACTCGTTCCGAGGCTTGATCTTTGTACCTGCTTGAAGTTGCATGAATTTCCGCATGGTTTTGAGTTCTTGGAGAATGGCTTGCAAGGTTGTCTGGCAGCTACAAGTGCAGCAGTTTGATCCACTTGACGAGGTCACCACTGGAAGTTCTCCTATGCATGAAAGAAAAGAATGGCACACTCCAAAAAACAAACCAAAAAAAGATATCTTGACAGAATTTTGAAGCACATGTAATTATTATGAAACTGAGCAAAAGGAAAGTGTACCTAATAATTTTCAGACTCTAAATTTTGGGGTCTGCCTTCATCCAATGTTCCAAGCTTCTACATTGTAAGATGCATGCTGTTTCCCAGGGTGGGGGAGCCTGCAGGAGTGAATGGGCACAATGCCCTCTCTCAGCAGGCCTGCCTATTGTCAGAGCAGTTCCCTTCAAATAACAATACCATCAAAATTCACCATAAACATATGCATATGACTTTGTATAAGGGGGAAAAATGAAGGGGAGGGGACGCTGAAAACAACCTTATAAGAAACTGGTAGTTATGTATAAGAGTTCATATTAAGAATTAAATGAGTCTAATTATTTTTAAAAGTTTTAATATTAAGCATGTCATTTCAAAAATTAAGAACTATAAACACAATGAAAACGTTTAGAATGTTTCTGGAGCGTAGCACGCTTGCAGTGGGGCAGTGGGGGGAGTGAGCGCAGGGTCTGGCAGGGTGGTGTTTTTAACATGATAGGTGAGAGGGTGCTGGTGTGTTGGCATTTCTCCAACGTAATAAAGGAGGGCCTACATCTTTTTTTCATTCCTATTTTGTACCGTTTCCTCACCTTGAGTATCTTTTTCATTTTTAAAATTTAATCTCTTTTCCTGGGTAAAATTTTCCTATTTTCCTCTTATGTGTAAACAAATTCTTTCTTTTGTTCTTGGAATAAAATAGAACATTTGGAAAACCTCACTCCTACAGTAGACTTCCCTGCAGTATTCATCCCCTACTATCTTAAAATGTGTCTTTTTAAGAGACAGCTATCATTTCTATCTTGCAGAGGAAACTTCTAGTGTTTTGTTCCAATTATATCTTGTATTACAAATTAAAAATAATTTAAATCTTAAAATATGCATTATTTGTTGACTATGAAAAAATGTTCACAACAAGCAATGAAGTACTGAAAGTTAAATTAATGTCTGAGATAACACAATTATTTAAATTTAAATTGCAGCACATTGAGAAGCTTTAACTTTACAACTGCAAGTGATTTCAATGGACTATCAAAGTAACACTGCTTATAGGTTAATGTACTTCTATGGAAAATCTGTAAAAAATAAACATAAAAGCTGTATTTTCACAATAATATGAGGGAATTCATATCTCTAGCTTTCACTAACATTAGCAACATTTTCCAAAGGAAATCCAGCACTCTTGAGAGCTAGAAGAGAGAAAACTGTTGCTGGAGGCTCTACTAAACGTCATCCATCCATCAGGATCTCTTACTGTTCCTAGCATTGTCCCCGGGGCAACAGAGTTAAGAGGGCCTTATAGAATATCCTTAGTCATTGTTCTAAGCACTATTTTTATCACTGTGAGAGGCAAAGCCAAGCCTTTTCAACTTGTTATAAATCATTTTCTAATTTTAAAGAGAACTGACTTTTTTTATTTTTATGGAGACTTTAAAGAGCCATCTCCCTCGGACCTGGAAGCATGCCAGCGTGTGAACCTGATATTGGCTTATGTAATATTGAGGGAAAGACAAGACAGCCGGCCATCTCCTGGGGTCTCTTGCTGTCCCTTCAGCAGTGTCTCCTGATGGTTTCTCAGGCCTTCAAACTGGTTACTGCAAATTCTGAGTTTTGTTTTCTCCTGTCTTAAATCAAATAGGTCTTGTTCGTGTGTTGCTGTTTTTTGTCTTAAAGAACACCCGCACATTTTAAGGAAACCGAAGTGTAAGCCTCCAGCTAAGCAGTCTTAGTTTGTCTGGTCTCTTTGTGAAAACGACAGATCTGCACACACATACATAATTCATAGGAAAATAATATCCAGGGTCAGTGGGTGGAAAGTGAACATGGCTAGAAGAATTCTCAATTTCTTCCCTGAACTATGAAAAAAAGTTGCCTTTGGCTATTTCCTGAACAATTAGGGATCTAAAATAAGGAATTGTTTCCTTGAAAGGGGTAGTTTTCAACACTAATGAAGGAAGTTATAGAACATGTAACTTTTGATTCAGTAATTGAAGTTTGAGGGTAAAGCGAAGGGGCCAGGCAGGACCTGTCAGTCTTCCCTTTAACCACTTTCTAAAATGAAGAAAGGCAAAGGAGCAAGTGAGAAGGCCTATTAATAATACATCACATGACCAAGAAGCATCTTTGTTTAACAAAAGAGGGCTCTTTCTCTCCTGATGTCTCATTCTGTATGACAGATAATTCACCAGTGAACTGGTGAAAGGCAACTGAACTTCTGAAAGGACTGAGCTCTACCAAGAATGCTTCACCTCTGATGCAATTCTGATCCTTGATTCTGTTTTTCCCTCTTACTCTTCAACTTTTTGATGTTTTCTCTGTTCAAAGAGCTCAGCTAAGGTGATTAGGGAAAGGTTAATACATTGTACTGACCTCAAAAACATGTTGGACATTTATAAAGAAAACACATTCAGGACAAACCCCCCTGAATGCATTCTGCATGTCTGGTGACATCCCTACCGTTGGAGTTTCCTGAGGTGTGGGGCTGACTCTGGAAGGTTCTAGACAGCGTGCCATGCTGTCCTGAGAACTGTCTGCTTTGGGATGGTAACTCATTCCAGGCACCACCTGAAGAAGGGCGGACACTGTGTGGGGTCTCAGCAGAGGAATTGAAACGCTGAGGCCAGATTAAATCCAATTCCTGGGGTTCTTCTTTTAATTTTTCTCCTTCTTTGCCAACACGCTGATATATCCTTCCAGTACTGTCATTCAGTAATCTCCTCATTCCTGTAATTTGTTTTTTAATTTCCATGCTTTCATCTCCTAATAAGAACAGAGCCAAAGTTAGCATCACAAGCTAGCAACAGAAAAAGCAAACAACTACTACCACCCACATAAAAAAATAAATTAAAAAAACAGTTTTAAGTACAAAAAAAACATAAAATAACTAAATAAAGTGCAAAAAAAATAACCTTTGGAAATGGGAAAAAAAATTTGTCAATCACAGTAGGCTGCTTACAGAAACAGCAGTTATCCTACATAAAAAACCCTCCAAGCCCAAATTCAATGCTACTGAGTCGATGCCAACTCTTAACAACCCTACACAACAGGGTAGAATTTCCCTTGTGAGTTTCCAAGACTGGAACCCCTTATGCGCCTAGAAAGCCTCCTCTCTCGCCCTCGCCCTCGGAGCGGGTGATGCTTCCAACGGCTGACCTTGGAGTCAGCAGCCCAGCTTGTAACTGGTCCACACCAGGGAGAAAGCTGGCCCTGGAGGGAAGAGGCTCAGCCTGACCTGCGGCATCAGACTTTAACCCTTTGCTGCCTAAGTTATCTCATAATAAAAGCTTCTTGAACATGTTTTCAATTGGGACATTTTTCTTTGGTAGTTTACAACTCTTCTTCACGTACCCATTTATGTTGGAAAAGCAACAAGTACTTATTAACCGGCAGAAAAATCAAGGAATTGAAATGAATCGATGAAAACTATCTGTGCTCTGTCATTCCTAGGCCTATGGTTGTGAGTAGGAAGCATATTTCTAAGAAGTTAAAAGATGAATTTCTTACACGTTGTGAAAAGAGCTGGGCACTAAGAAATCATCGCATAGTTGGGGATCACATGAATTTTTACAGACTTTTTCACTGTGAGTTGAGTGAAGGTTTGTCTGCAGAAAGATCATCGGTTTACACTCAGCAGGTCATACACTTTGTTCCTACTCATCCATTACCATATCCTCCATATACCTTCATGCACCCTACTCCCGACTTGTGTTTCCTATTCCCATTTCGCCCTTTAAAAGTTTTTTTATTGTGAAGTGAGTGGGAGGTTTACATTTCAGATCATCAATTCTGCATTCAACAGTTCAAACCATTCAACGTCCTCTCTCCCCATATTCTACCCAATACAACCCCCACCCCCAACCCCTTCTGGTTTCTCTTCTCCCTCTTAGGGTTCTCCATCCTCCCTTTCACCCAAATCAACACCTGTCAACCCTCTAGTCAATGGTTTCATCTTCCCTCCCAGGTCCTCCCCACCTTGGTCATTTCCAAAGACTATTATTTCGGGTATGCAAGTCTATGTCTTGACTTCATCCTTACAGTAGTGGTCCTATAGCTAACTTCCCTCGGCATAATGCTCTCCAGGGCCATCCATGGCCTGAGGTGCTTCGTGGTTTCAAGATTGTTTTTTCAGCAATGCACAGTATTGCATCAAGGAGCCCTGTTGACACAGGGGTTACGTGCTAGCCTGTCACACCAAGGGCAGCAGTGCAAAACCGCCAGCTGCGTCCCAGGAGAAAGACCGGGCTTCCTACTCCAGTAAAGAGTGACAGTCTCAGAAACCCACAGGGGCAGTCCTACCCTGTCCTGTAGGGTCACTAAGAGTCGCCATGACTTGATGGCAGTGAGTAAGTTTTCCACTGTGTGTATGTACCAACATTTCTTTATCCATTCTTCATCTGGTGGGCCTTTGGGCACTTTCCAACTTTGTGCAGCTCTGAATAGCGGTGCGATGAGTCTGTTAGGGATGTATCTTAAGGGTGTATACTCAGCAGAGGCATTGCTGGATCGTAAGGAATTTCTATTTCCAGTTGTGTGAGGTAGCACCATATCACATTCCACAATGGTTTCATACCGTGCCCTTGGGTAAATCCCTCACTTTTGAAGCATTTGTTTATTCTGACAGGAGGGTGAGCTCAGTTCCAGACCTGAAGAATGACGAAGGGTCATAGTCCTGGGTGTCCCACCAGTGTCCACCCACAAAGAAGCTTTTATGGCTTTGGGTTTTGTTCCACGTTTCTCTCCCTTTCTACCAAGACTTTCTAACATGATCCTTTTCAGAACAATTGACAGAGACAGCCAGAAATCACCTAGTTCTTTTGGTCTCAGGGTTATGGAAACAGATGTCTGCATGGTAGACCCTGGGTGTTTCTGAGTCTGTAACTCTTTATGGGGATAGAAAGCCCTGTCTTTCTCCCGTGGCGCAGCTGGTGTTTCTGAACCGCAGAGCCTTGTGTTTGGTTGGCAGCCCAATGCATAAGCACCCTGCCATTAGAGCGTTTTTCAAAACCTCAGTCACAAGTAAGATGTAGAACATGGTCTCTGTGAACTAAGTTACGCCAATTGACTTTGGTGTCAAAATTGGAACAGACTTTTAAAAAAATCATTTTACTGGGGGCTCTTACGGCTCTTATCACAATCCATCAATTGTATCAAACACATTTGTACATACGTTGCCATCATCCTTTTCAAAACATTTTCTTTCTACATGAGCCCTTGGTATCAGCTCCTCATCTCCCCCCACCATGAACACGTGATACATTATAAAGCATTATTTTCTTATCTTATACCGTCCACTGTTTCTCTTCACCCATGTTTCTGTTGTTCTCATGCTGTGTAGAGGGTTATACATCGATCATTGTTATTTGTTCCCCCCTTTTCTCTCCCACCTAACCCCTACACTCATGGTATCACTAAGCCCATTATTGTTCCTGAGGAGTTTATCTGTCCTACATTCCATGTATCCAGATAGAACTGGGGTCATGATAATTAGGGGGAGGAAGCATTAAAGAACTAGAGGGATGTTGTATGTTTCATCAGTGCTATACTGCACCGACTGGCTCATCCCCTCCTTGTGATCTTTCTGTGAGGGGATGTCCAATTGTCTACAGACAGGCTTTCGGTCTCCACTCCACCCCAACTCATTTGCATTGATAGAATTCTTTGTTTGGGGTCTTCTGATGCCTGATAACTCAACCCATTGACACCTCGTGATCACACAGGCTGGTGCACTTCTTCCATGTGGGCTTTGTTGCTTCTCAGCTAGATGGCCGCTTGTTTATCTTCAGCTGTATCTTTTGATAGCCAGGCACCATCAGCTTTGTTCACCACATTGGTTTAAGCACCCATTTTGTCTTCAGTGATTGAGTTGGGAAGGTGAACTTCACAGAATGCTGGATTAGTATAACAAAGTGTTCTTGCGTTGAGGGAGAACTTGAGTAGAGACCCAATGTCCATCTGCTACCTTAATACTTAATATATAAATGTATGTACATAGCTCTATTTCCCTATTGTTATATATAAATATATTTACATATGTATGTGCCTGTATTTATACCGCTATAAATGTCCTTTGTCACCTAGTTCTTTCTTCTATTTGGAACAGACTTTTAAGTTCCCTTTTTAGAGGCATTTTCTGAGCATAAGAAATAACCTGAGACAGAAAGTGGTGGTGGTAGAGAGGGTGGTGGTGGCGGGTGAGAGGGCAGAAAGCCTCTGCTTTGAGTGGGAAGTTTATATTTCACATGAGATGCCATGGAGGTGGGGTTTTACCGTTGCAGGGCCTGATACACAGAGAAGATGACTCTGCTGTAACTGTACCCCAACTCAGTAACAGCCAAGGGATCCCTGCCCCACGCCAGGTAAGGGCCTTAGTAAACAAGTCCACCACCCTGGCCTGCCCAGACCAAATCCCCCAAAACCCATCCACACCATCCACTTCATTACTAGGTGCCAACAATAAGAGATTGTTTCTAAACTTTGCTGCATCCACATTCTTTAAAAAAAGTTTTGTTTTGCTTTAGAAGATTCTTGTTTGCTTGCTTGCTTGGTTTAAAAAAACACAAAAACAAAAACAACCCTAAAATATCTTTGTGCTGCTGTGGGAAACAGAACCGTGCAGAGTCTATGCCAGCGATTCTCAACCTGCGGGTCTCAACCCCTTTGGGGGTTGAATGACCCATTGACAGGGGTGGCCTAAGACCATTGAAAAACACATAAATATCTCACAATATATAATTACATATTGTTTTGTGATTAATCACTATGCTTTAATTATGTTTAATTTGTAACAATGAAAATGCATCCAGCATATCATATCTTTTACATTACGATTCATAACAGTAGCAAAATTACAGTCATGAAGTAGCAATGAAAATAAAGTTAGAGTTGGGGGTCACCACAACATAAGGAACTATATTAAAGAGTCACAGCATTAGGAAGGTTGAGAACCATTGGTCTATGTGGACAAACTCTCAACATTTCTACGTTAGGAGTCTGGGAGGCCAAGGGTCCTGTGGAGGAAACCTTTACATTTGTGGGTTGGAGATGTGTCCCACTCACATTCTCCTAAGGAAAAGTTATTCCCCACAATGTTCCCCCTACCCCCATAATAATGCCACATCTAAGGTGCTAGTTGCAAACACATGGTCACTGACCATACATTTGGAGGTCAACTGCTTAAAGGTTATCAGCCATCTAAGGCAACCAGGCACTATTGTCTGTCTGACCCTAAGTAGGATGAGAATCCTTCTGAGAAGGAGAATGGATTGTTCCCCAGAGGGAGCACCCAAAGACACCTAAGGTCAAGCCAACTCTGACAACCAAGGTTAGGCTGCCACCTTGATTCTAGAGCCCACCCATCTTGTTACATTGGTGCCTTCCTGTCACATGTATGCCTCTAGTGCCTCCCCTTCCTATAGCTCCTGCCCTACTGTTCCATGTATTGTATAACCCCGTCCTGTTACATGCTTACTGTGACATTGGGTGCCCGGGATTATATAAATTGGTGAGATTACATTACTCGCTCTCTTTGGGTGGACCTGGCTCATGGAGTCATGACGGTGAAGGTGAGCACCTGCATGCTTTATCTTGTTTGATGTCTCTTTAATTTACCCTCAATGATACAATGTCCCTTGTACCCATTCAGTTGTGGGGAGGCTGGTCCCCCACATGCTGCTCTGGGGATACTTGAGTATTATTACTTAAAAGCAACTATAAAACTATACAGATATAAACCATTTTCCATAAATGATATTAGAGGATGCTAACATCTATTAGGACGTATTTGAAACCTACTCTCTCCTTCAGTTTTCAAGCAGTCAGCATCTTCACATAGATTGAAAGTACTGGGGTATTTTTTTTCTCTAACTTTGATATTAAAATAAAAACCATATGCCAGGGTATATGAAGATAAAAGAGTATTGGTACAAAAATCACAGAAACCTTTATTAAACAAAAATAATCAAAACATGAAGCTACTGTTAGGTAGCTAGCACAGGGACTGGGGTGTCCATTGCACATGCTCAGAGGTTCGAGCTCCCGGACAGGAAGGAGCAGTACACCTAGGTGGGCATTACACACCTGGATTGGCCCATCTGGGCCAGGTTAATTCAATTCAGCCAATGGGGTCGACCAGGATCATTGACCACGCCTCCCAGTGGAGGACCTGACCAGTCAGAATCCAGAGCCCTGTGGCCCTTCTGCTTCTCAAGCTACTCCTCGGAGGCCGTGCAGGGATCTCTTCTGACCTGACCTCAGGACTCCGCATGCGGATGTGAAGTGCCCTGAGGTGGCTGTGTAAACCCGAAACTTATTCTATCCCTTATAAAACTCACTCGGATCACAAACCAGGCTTCGGCATGAATTCTTTATCGCACCAAGCCAAGGACTGAGGTACTCCTCCCACGAGAGAGCTCTAATACTACCACTTCTCAGCACATCCTCCTTCTAGGTCTGTACACGCTGAGGGCCATGTCTTTTCTCTAACCGCTCCCTGAAGAATCCCGTGCTCTTTGATTTTACATCAAAACAGCAGTTCGGATACCCTCCAGGGACTCAAATCACATTCCTTGTAAATGTTCTCTGAGTTCTGGGAAACAAAAAGAAGGTAGATGGGTGGAAAGGGAAAGTTTTCCCACTGAACCGCTCAGAACAGGCCCTGCTACCTAACGAATGAGTAGGGTGCACTGTGGTGATGGGGGAATTCCTTGGCACAACTTTCCTGCCTTTTTCTCTCTAATGCATATTCAAATTTTAAAAAAACATTTATTCCTCTGTGATCTTCAAGAAAACCTATCAAGATTACGCACTGAAATTTAAAAAAAACAACAACAAACAGTTGCCAAAACCTTCTGAGAAGGCGTCTCTGCCTTGAATTTACCTGGTTCAGCAGATCCTCTTGGAAGTTACTGTTGTGATTGGCCCTTGCTCTCTAGATTGAATCGGTAAATCCAAAACTCATCCCCAGTTATAATTTGTTCTGAAAAATCGCTTTTATTAGCTTCAATCTTGCTTAAAGACTGACGGAAAAATAATCTCTTTGAGTTAGTTGTTTAATGCAACACTTTGGCCCCCATCCAGTCGAGAGCTTGCTGCGGCCAAGATGGTCACAGCAGATTGAAAAAGCTGACCCTGTGAGAACCACTGCACCGACAGGAATTCCACGGTCTCCTTCAACCCGTTTCTCCACAGTCTCCTTCTACTCGTTTCTGCACTTCAGCTACCTTTCTTTATGGAGATTGATAATCTGCCCTCTCTTGGCTCATCTTCCTGAAAACATGTGATTCATCTGAAAATGGACGTTTCATGTAGGGCTGCATTCCTATAAACTTGTTGCAAACCACTGATTTGGGAAGATGCTCATTTGGTTTTGTGAAACAGTTGATATTAGCCCTGACCGCCATAGAATTTTTTTTTCACGACTCAAAAATTATCCCCCCCTTTTTTCCCATGAGTTTTACTGGCACATAATTTACATATTATACTATTGAATCATTCAATTGTTCAATCACATAAAGGGGAATTGTGCAATCAGCACTCTTACATCTATCTTAGAGCATAACCCCCCTACCCTCACACACATGGTTAAATCACCTTTAAAATTATTTGTGCAATCCAATTGATGCGTGTATGGATTGGGATAACAGTTGTATGAGCCCCTAATAAAATGTTAAAAAAAAATTATTTGTGCAATCACAATCAGTTCTAGTGCCTTCCTCCCCACTCCTCCCTTCAATATTTACTCCGGAAATCCCCTTTCCTCCCTATAGCCCATCCCCATATCCCTTTTCTTTGTAAAGGAATTTTAACAAGACTAAAACAAATGTTACTGAGAGAATTTGTCTGCAGTCATCCATTGATCAGAGGTGTGTTTAAACACATTTCACACACACACACACACACACACACACACACACACATGCCTGTATGAACTAGAGCCCTAGCAGCAATACTGTTTGACATACTTTCATATATACACATTCACACAGTAATTCTAATAAATGCTTAAAATGTAAAAGAAAAAAACAAGAGAAAAAACTTAGTAAAACAAACATAACTCCTGAAAATAAATATAGCACATTTAATATGATATTTTAATGCACTTAACATTATTTAAGTTTAATTTCTCTGTGGAAATGGTAATTGCACAATAAACCTAGGTATTGGGTGTAGTCAAGTTAAGATACTTAACTCATTAATGTATTTATTACATTTCTGAATACAGGGAAACTCTTATATACTATTTATTCTACAATAAGTATCTTCAATTTTTAAAATGGTAATAAAAATATTAATTCTCCCCTGAATATCTAACATAGATGAACCCAAAATCACACAAACTTCCAATATTGCTGCTCTGCTGGCATAAACTTGAGAAGGAAAACATGCTAATGTGTAATAAAACCGTTTTTACTTCAAACACCTGTGAAAATGCCAAACCATAAGGGAAGAATATACCACATCCTAGAGTTTTTAAGAATGAATGAAAAAGCACGGTTTTTGTCTGGTCAGCAAAATGCACCGCTTCCCTGAGATGGTGACTGAACAGGGTGTGCTGGGAAGGACGCCCAGAGGGAGGCTGCAGGAGAAGTCTACCGACAAGCCTGGCGCTGGTCTGGGCATCCCAGGTCCGCTCTGTTGCTGTATGCCAGGAGGGGGCGATCCACAAACTTCCCCACAGGGCTTCCTCGGCTGTCATCCTGGGGACAGATAGTCAGCTCTTTGCTCCCACAGGGAGGCTGCTGGGTTTCAACTACTGACCTTTTGATTAGCGGGTGGACACTTAACGATTGAGCTACCAGGGCTTTTTACATACACTTTGCAGGCTAATTAACAGCATGCTGTGGCTATAAAAAGCATCTTTCTGCCATGGTTTTTACCTTAAACCCTCTAGATGAGAGGCTAGTAGCACGCACATCAAAGGCTGCCCAGGCTGATGCCGCCACGCCCTTCCTCCTGGCTCCCTGGAAAAGCTGCCAGCAGCTTGACCAGGCGGAGGCAGGCATTCTCTCCCTGGCTCTGAGTCAGAGCCAGCTTACTCCTCCACACGAACCCTGACGCATCACAGGAAAGGGGCTACAGCTCTCTTCAAAGGACCCACCGCTGCCCTGTAGAGAAGTCTACCAGAGTCTATCCCATCAAGCGGCTACCTTCAGGAAAAAAGGGAAGCTACAGAATTCTGGAACTTTCTAAGACCAAATCTGCTTTGCCATGGCCTTCGTTTCCGAGTCCTAGGATTTATACTTATGAAAACTGCCAGCCTGGAAACACAACTTCTGCTCTGCATGCTTTACACTTTCAAGGTGAAGACAGGAAGCTACAGGTGACAAGCTAGGAGGCCTAAGGGGAGGTGGTCCTTACAGCGTTTAGAAAGACTTCTTCCAAAGGCAAGCCAAAGCAAAGCAAAGCAAGCAGCAAGCAAAACAAACCACCAGCACAAAACTGACCCGTGAAGACCGAAGAGGGAGGGCAGGAGGCTGTGAAGAACATAGCAGCAGGCCAAAGGCACACCCGGCCGACTTCACAAGTCGGCTCTGGCTGCACAGATATTTTAGGGGCAGAAAATAGATAGCTGTTATCATTGCAGAAGCCTTTTCTAGAAGGAGAGTTGAGAGATTGTGGGGCAGCTGAAGAATGCTTGATAGGGGAAAGCTTCTGAAAAGGCACAGCTTGGGTTTTCCTGGAAGATAACTCAGCATCTATGAATCATCTCTAGGATTCAGTGAATTGCACTTCTTTTAACCAAAGAAGTAGGGAACAGCTATGGAGATCACACCTGGCAAGACTGCCTGAGTCACAGGGGTCCTGGATCTCTGTTACATATGCAGAGAAGGGCAGGCTTTGGCACACAGGGGAGGGGCTTCCTTGTCTATTTGGAGCAGAAGAGCAGACCGTCAGAGATGAGACCTGAAGACTGACAGCAGGGATGATGAGAATGTGGAGCCCAACTACCAGACTGGGAGAAAGTGGGTGCTGACTGCAGACAAATAGGATGAGGCTCCGACAGCAGGAGTCTCATGGGAAGGATTGGGCCAGTATTCTTGGGCTTGCTTCTGAATGCACTGCACAGCTACTTGAAAGGAGAAAAATCACTTACCGTTCTTTAACATCCTAAAAAAAATAAACAAATAATCCTGGGGGGTACAGAAGTAACTAGGAGAGCTATAGGGCTTTGACACGTACTAAGATGTTAACAGGGCATTTAGTCATGTGTCCTTTTCAAAAAAGGTGGGCTTATTCTATCACAGTGGAGCCCCAGTCCTTTGATTTCAAAATTGGTAAAAAGTATTTAAGAGACTGAGAGTTGGTGTCTTAGTTAGTAACTATAGTCTTTGGACAAAAATCTGAAGAAGACAATTAGCTGAATTCAACTGTTCACTCAACTGCAAGACTTAACTACATTATCTTTTTTATTAAAAATTCAAAATTTCACTGCCATCAATCAATTGGATGCTACCTCATAGTGACCCTCATAGGACAGGGCAGTACAGCCCCTGTGAGTTTACAAGACAGTATCTTTATGGGAGTTGAAAGCCCTTTCTCCAGTGAATCTGCTCGTGGTTTCGTACTGCTGACCTTGCAGATCGCAGCCCAACACATAACCACTATGCCACCTTCCCTCCTCACACACAATTTTAAAAGCATGAAGACAAAACAAGTCATCATACATGGCCTCTCTTAATTTGGACTGGAGAAAAGAATTCATTACATAGGATCTAGTTATTCTATAGTTTGAAATGATAAGAGGAAAAAACCAACTGTAACATATAAGCATATTGTTGCTATATACTAGGTATTCCATAAGCCTCTCAAAGAATAAACTAAAATTAACTGCTCTGTAAACCTTCATCCAACTCACGCAAAATTTTCAAACAACAAACAATAGAATAAAACTCCAGTAGAATTAAGCATAATACTGAAGTTATAATAATAATAAAAAACTAGCAAGATGGGTTAGGAAAAGAACCAGAAATTATTTATCCAATAAATAAATGTCTAGCCCACACTTTCTGGGCTCCACACAGATCCTAGAGTAAAAACTGAAAGGTTTCCCTTCCCCAAATCTTTCATCCTTTTGACCCAACCCCTTGCACGGACTTACTCTTTGGGAAACGTTGGGATTTGCCCTAGCCCACGAGGCGCCCGCCCGGTGCTGCTGCTGTCAGGAGACCTTGCAGTTAGCAGTCCAAACCTACCAGCAGCTGCCCCACAGGAGCGCCAAGGCGGTCTACTCCCACTAACGGTTTACAGCCTGGGAAACTCACAGGGTCACTCTGAGTTGGAATTGGTGGTGGGTTTTTTTCGGGGTGGGGGCTGGGGTGGTGGTGAGGGGTGGGTTGGATTGACCGCTGTCTCTTTTAATTATATACCCCAAACTCCAATGAGCAAAATCCCTGACCATTTGCAAATGGGTTCTTTTTGATTCCTTGCCAGACCTAAGCCTTGGCTCTTCCCCACGGGCCTGCTTTCCTCACCGCCTCCTGAATGCTGTTATTCACTGCCCATTCCCATGGGGCTGGGGAAGGATGGACCGGCTTGCGTCTGGCTCCCTAAGACAAGACTCTGCCAGCCTCAGGGCAAAGTTCACTGCTGTTTGGGGCGGACCATCTTCTGCCCGCCCTCCTGCATACAGGTTCCATGTGCCAGGAGTTCTCTTAAGGAAAAGTGGAAGGCGATGAAGTAGAAATGTACACTGAGGCTGTTTGTTAAGTGCCTTATAAGCCAGGTGAAGGAATAATTTCACCCTAGAGACAATGTAATATTACTCTGGGTAATTTAAAATTCATTACCTCAATTAATGTGAGGATAGTAGATGAGCACATATATATTTTAGAAAACAATAAGGGCAAAACCATGGGGAAATTGCTATGGGGGAAAAAAACTAGTTAGAATGCCCTTGGCTAAAGGCTCAGAAAAAGACCGTGGCAGCCTTGACCTGGATTCTAGGGGTGGGACTGGAGGGAGAGAGGCATTGAAGGTACCCAATCAAATGGCTTTGCTAATTAACTGAAGGTGGGTAGGTACAGAGATGGGACTCTAGGTGGTGAGGAAGAAGGCTCCATGTAGAAAATTCGACACTTTCTATCTTAAATGACAGAATGGACCCGATACCATTCATAGAATTCTAAAAAGAAGGTTGCAGGAGGTGGGGATATGAGTCTCATTTTCATAAAGAATGTTGTTCTA
>NW_022111378.1:7308300-7310832 GCF_000313985.2 Echinops telfairi | reverse complement strand
ATAAAATAATAAAAAGAAAAAAAATTAGTCTCAGAAACATATGGGGCAATTCTACCCTGTCTTATAGGATGGCCATGAGTTGGAATGAGCTTCACAGTGGTGACTTTGGGTTACATTATGGGTTCTTATGACTAGGTCATTGTTCATTATCAGCCAGGAAAAACAAATGGGAAGAGCAGCTTCCAGGCTAGGGGTTAAGCAATGTGCGGGCGATGAGTCAGCATCAACTCAATGGCAGTGAATTGGTGTGGGTTTGGGCTCCAAGCACTGCCCTTTCCAGTTCAGAGGTACCAGAAACAGATTGAAGAGGCACACGGGAAAGAGGAATGCTTCGATATTCCTTGCATTCCAAGTGATGACAATGACAAATAACAAGAAAAATGGAAACTACTGAGAAACACTAAGATGAGCAAGATTATACTAAATTGTTCAAATAGTTCCTCTCAGTTAAAAGAGGCAGGTATGAAGCCCTGCTGTAGAAAAGACTGGACACTGTTCCAAGGACTGAGAATGCAATGAGGATAGATAGGGAAGCCAATGCAGACGTTTTCTTCATCGCAAATGAATGAGCTCAAAAGAAAGGAATTCGAAGGAAACTCTGGTAAGAAGAAGACTTAAGTTTGACATCCTCATTCTAGCCTTCATGCTATCAAGATCCCAACTAGCTGCCCTTCGGGACAAAAGATATATTTAAGGGACTTGCAAGACTGGGGTCCTAATGGGATGAAAAGCATTCGTCTGCTGAACAGTCAACAGAGCAGTGGTTTTCCAACCGAACCTCTTGTTCCAAGGATATCATAAGTGGAACTCCAATACATAAAGAGCAGCCAGCCCAGATTCCTAGAGTCCCCAGAGTGCCTCCGGAGCTTCAGGCGTTTCATACCACACAGTCTGAATGCCTCCGAGAAGGAAAGCGGTCCAGGGCGGCCACAGAATCATGAAGTTGTAGGAGTCAAACATTCCAATAAGGAGCATCTAGACTGCAAATGCAGCCCCCCAAGGCTGAGGCCGCCATTACTAAGCACAGTGAGTGAGTAACAGTTCTGTCAGCCTAAGGTAAACAAGCCATTTGCACTTAAAGGAGAGCTAAATTCTTTCTGAACATATTTAGGTAACATCGGATTCATTCATCCATTTCAATAAATATTTATTGTACTACTACTACGTAGAGACACTGGGTAACTATAAAAAGAAAAGAAAGAACTATAAGACACAATCTATTTCCGTCAGGAGTTCACAGCCTAGTAGTGGAGACAAAAATGAATGCTCAGATAACTCCAAGAGGATAATGCTTCCCTTCTTATGAACGGGTGGGGAAGCTGAACCAGTAAGGGCCCAATGCAACCAGGGTGAGAGGTCACTGGATGCTTTTAACCACCGTGGAAGGGCAGGAAGCCACACAGGTACTGCGAGAGAATGCTGCAGGCTCAACCTGGAAAACGGGTCTTCAAAACACAGGGGGTAAAGGGCCTGAGACAGGAACTAAGAGTGATAGAAGTAAAGGAATACCGGGAGATGAAACAAGGAAGGGCAGGGCCAAGAGGGGCTATCGCACTGCTTCACCGTCTTTCCCCTCAAAGAACACACAAGACAGAAGACAGCAAGTATCTCTGAGGGGGTGAAGGGCAAACGCCTTCACGGGGGAATAAGGAACAACCATGTTTTATCTTTAAAATTAAATCAAATATGATACTACACTCTTTGCTATACTTAACTTAAAAACAATACTGATCTACCGGTCTTGGGGTGCAAGTGACACATCAAAAGATGTGTAGCTTTCTGGGGTTCCTGGAACAACGCTGAGTACCTACCCATTGTAAATTTATCAGTTTAAGAATCACAGGATGGGCTGGACCATGGCAGATGACAAAGACATGCTTGTAAATCAAGACTTAGATGTCCCTAGCTGCTCCTTGCACGGGTGTATTTGTAGTGATCACGACTGAACAGACAAAATATGATGTCTTAGAAGCTGTGTGATTTATAAGTGTTTGGAAAAGTGAGACGAGGGAGAGGCTTACAACCGCCTCTGCGATGAATACGCTGTGAGTTGGGCCAGGAACAGCAGCGAGGATTTTTCTGGTCTTTTGGAGGAGAAAAGAAAACAAACAACACTGAACAAAGCTCGAGGACAGGGCGGAGCAAAGTGGGAAACGGCAAATAGGCTGATGCAATTGGTGCTAAACCGCTGAGGGAGAAAGGTGGGCTTTCTCCTCCTGTACAGGATGAAGAGTACCTCTTGGAAACCACAGGGGCAGTTCAATCTAAAATGTTGCTGGGTGTCAGAAGGGACTCAATGGCAGTGAGTTTGGTTTTGGTGTTATAAGATACTGAATAGCAGCAAAGCAAAAAACAACACCTTTAGAAGTTTTGACTTTAAACTGGATGAAAGTTTTTCATAAGAAAGTAATAGGATGCACTCACTCACTCACTCTCTCTCATTCACTCTCTCACTCACTCACTCTCATTCACTCCACTCACTCTCTCACTCACTCACTCACTCACTCACTCTCTCATTCACTCCACTCACTC
>NW_022111378.1:7292249-7308200 GCF_000313985.2 Echinops telfairi | reverse complement strand
CTCTCTCTCATTCACTCTCTCACTCACTCACTCTCATTCACTCCACTCACTCTCTCACTCACTCACTCACTCACTCTCTCATTCACTCCACTCACTCTCTCACTCACTCACTCTCTCATTCACTCCACTCACTCACTCACTCTCTCATTCACTCACTCACTCTCTCTCACTCACTCACTCTCAAGAAAAGAAAAAAAAAGAAAGTAATAGGATGCAACTAGAACTACCAGCAGTTCAGAATTTCTCTATGCATCTCTTTCCAAAAGGACTTACACCAGAAAAAAACCTAACTTTTATTTTATAGTAATGTAGCTGCCCAACAGAATGTATCTTTGATATATTATTCTACCCATCATCAAGTGACTAGGCTAGAAATGTCCACTTCAAGTAACGTTCAAGAATAAACATGTCACAATACTGTGAAAATGCCATTCCTATCCAGAGCAATCTACAAATATTATACAATGCCAATCAAGACCCCAACTTGGTTCTTTTTAAAAATGGAAAAACTAATTACCAACTTCATATGAAGAAAGAAGAAATCCAGGATAAGCAAAGAAATTTTCAGAAGACAATTAAAGCAGGCCTATTGCTTCCTGATCTCAAAACCGACTAGACAGCCAGAGTGGTTAGAACAGCCTGGTACTGGTACAACAGACTACAGAGCAGTAGAAGAGAAGAGATATACGCACAACAGATATACAGACCAACGGAGCAGAAATAAACTCATCAACCTACAGACAAATGATCTTCGGCAAAAGGCTAGAGAACATTAAATGGGAAGGAAAAAGTCTCTTTAAAAAATGGTGCTGGCGGAACTGGATGTGCTTCTGAAGAAAAATGAACCAGGACCCACACTTCACTCCATGTACAAAAAGGAACTCAAGATGGACCAAACTCCTAAATGTCAAAACGAGAGCTCGACGGATCATCAGTGAGAAAAATAGGTATAGACCTAAGGGCTCTACTGCAGGGCACAGTACACTACCAAGTATAACAAAGGAAGAACACACAGTAGATGACTGGACCCACTAGAAAGAAGACATTTATGTGCATTAAAGACTTCATCAAAAAGTAAAAAGAGAGCCCACAGAGTGGGAAAGAATTTGGATAGAACACAACAGATAAGGGACTAATCTCCACAATCTCTCAAAAATGGAAACACCTCACTCAGTAAGAAAAAGACAAACAACCTAATTTTAAAAAGTGAGCAACGGACATGAACCAAGAGTTCATCCAACATGACAACCAATTGGCCAACAACACATGAACGGAATGCCCACGATCACTAGCCATCTAGGCGATGCAAAACGAAACAACGATGAAGTATCACCTTACACTGACATTGACAGCCAAGTTCAATAACACAGAAAATAGCAATTGCTGGAGAGGCTGAGGGGAAATTAGAACCCTCAGACATTACTGATAGGACTGTGGAAAGCTATATGGCACCACCTGGAACAACCGGGAATAGAAATTCAATAGGACCTAGTAATCTCTCTGCTGGTTATATATCCTAAAGAAGTTAAGAGTCAAAACACATGCAGACATATGCACACCCATGTACAGCACCAGTCACAATTTCAAGAAGACGGAAACCACCTAAGGGCCCGTAAGTAGAAGATTGGATAAAAAGATTCTTGTAAATACATATAATGGAAGACTACGCAGCTTCAAAAAACAATGATGAACCCAAGAAGTATCTCACGACATGGATGGACCTGGAGACCATCATGCTGAGTGACATTACTGATTTACAAAAAGACAAATATCATGAGACCACTATTATAAGGTGGTCAGTAACTACTTTATATTGGTGGTCTATTGGTTAATATAACAAGGGTATATTAACAACAACAAAAAACAAACAAACAAGGGAAAGACATTGAGACCACAGCAAACAGATTTGGGGAGACTGCTGAGGGGACTGGGGGTAGGTAAAGGAGGGAACAGAAAGTAGCGGACTAGAGACTAGGGATGGGTGTCAGCTTTGGTGTGATGGATGACAGTAACCCATTAGAGGGGGGAAATAATGAAGGAGTGGGTGAAGGTTAAAGTTTTGGGGAGGT
Organism: Echinops telfairi; assembly: GCF_000313985.2. Lineage (NCBI taxonomy): Eukaryota > Metazoa > Chordata > Mammalia > Afrosoricida > Tenrecidae > Echinops > Echinops telfairi. Next base: position 7,306,131 of record NW_022111378.1, on the reverse strand, counting down.
TGGCTAATAGTTTAAACTGATGAATACAAAAGTGATGATGGGAAATGTAACTGCTCACCTAATTTACAATTAAAAAGTGTGTGTGTGGTGGGGGAAGAATAATTAAGTCAAAGAGTGAAAATTCTGAAACCTGTGGGGAGGACAGTTTGCAAATCAATAAAAGAGAAATATTAACAAATTAGTAAGACACTATTTAAAAAGTGGGTAGAGGACTGAGGTGCAGTTATAATTACTTCATATGGCCCTTCTCAAAACAGCCCTCCCTTTCGTGATGCATCGTAAATTCTAGCCTCTACACCTGCAGTCATAATCCAATTTTGGAGATTTATCTGATATGCTGTGACAAGATTAAGGTGGGATAATTTTGAGTCTGCATCTTACTAAAGGGTGTGGCTCAAATGACCACTTCCTTGGGGGGTACAGACTGCAGAAAGCCAAATCCTTACATCCACCAAAGCCATCTTTGAGAGCTCCCCTTCCCGACAGGGTATGTGCAGAAGAAGCAAGTGAGACCTGCTTCTGTCAGACATTACTCTTACTTGCTCTGAATGCTAGCCTCCTGTTCTTGGAAAACGGGTCTTCAAAACACAGGTGAGAAACCCCTAGCCTGACTTCACCAGTTTCACAGCCTTGTGGCTGAGGGGACCCTTCCGATGGACATCTGAACTTTGGATTTGGGACTTGCCAGCATCCAAAACCATGTGAGCCATTTCCTTAATGTTTTGGCGTTCTGTGAAACATTGCAGAACCTTGGCACATGAGGAATATTCTACAAGGAGCAGTGGTGGTTAAGAGCAGGGATAATGGAGTAGGACAGCACTTCAGAAAAGATGGACATCTGGGAAATCTCCCGCACACAGGGACTGGTCTGGTATTAATTTTTCTAGATTATTTTACAAGGACATGAACATGTAATTCATAAGAGAAATCTATGAGTAATTAATATTTTTAACCAACTAATCCAATATTTATTAATATAACAAAATTTAAATAATATTAATTTCAGTTTATTAATTTGGAAAAAACAACAGATTAAAAATTTCCATTTGGGGTGAAAGAATTATAGTTAGGCTCATATGCTGTTGATAGGAGTGTCATTTGGCAAAAGTATTTGAAGGGAATTTGGCCTTTTCAGGTACAGAAATATTTAAACAAATGCTCATTATCCCATTGTATATGTATACTGATATTCACTGCAGCATAATTTCAGTAGCAAAAGATTGGAAACAACCCAAATATATATCAGTAGGGGTTAGAGATGAAATATATATGTATATATCTCTATATATCAACGTATCTGTTTAAAAAAAACAAATCCTTATGTAGTCATCTAGGAGTATATGTAAGATAAACTATAAATTCTCTAAATGTGGATACTGTAATTATTTCATTCACAACTGCATAACCAGAGAATAAATAAATAAATAAAGATTCTGGTAAGTAAAAAAATAAGTTGCAAACACAGCACGACTCTTTTCCCTTCTTGTAATATATATATAATTACATATTTTGAAGAGAAAACCTGATGGTGCAGTGGTTAACTTCTTGCTGCTAATCAAAAGGCTGGCAGTTCGCACACACCAGCCACTCGTCAAGAGAAAGCGGAAGCAGTCAGCTTCTGTAAGAATTTATAGCTTTGGAAACCCAAGGAGGCAGTTGTACTCCATCCTACAGGGTCACTTGGTGTCAGCTCTGGAGTTAGAAAAACAAACGGGAAGAAAACAATCAATATTTATAAAGCTGGAAGCCATGAAGAAAAAAATGCATGCTTTGAGTTGTAATACTGAAGGATTCTAAGGGCAAAATATTGAAGGATGCAGGAAACACTAAAAGAGGTAGTAGAAATACACAGTTGTTGAACCAGAAAGAACTGATATGCAACCATTTCAAGAGATAGTATATGATCAAGAACTGGTGCGATGAAAGAAGCCCAAACTGCACTAAAGGCGAAAAACAAAACCCATGGCTGTCTAATGGATTTCAACTCACTGCAACTCTTAGATGCAACTGAACTGCTCCATAGGGTTTCTTAGGTTGTCGATCTTTACAGGAGCAGAAAGCCTCAGCGTTCTCCTAACGAGGGGCTGGTGGGTTTGAACTGCCAATCTTGTATTAGCAACCCAAACCATAACACACTATACCACCAGGGACGCCCTGGAGAAAATCAAGGCTCTACGAAATGATGAAATACCATATATGCTCAAGTATAAGCCGAGTTTTTCAGCACATTTTTTAATGCAGTTTTTGTGGTACAATTAGGTGCCTCAGCTGATTTTGGGGTCAGCTTATACTCAAGTACAAATTAGATGTTTCAAAAATAGATGCAACACTGGAAGCATTCACTTCTCCTTGCCAAGAAATTTGGAAGATAGCAACCTGGTCAGACAAGAGGACCAACTCCTTGCCAAAGAATCGATTTCAACTCATAACAACCCTTATGTAGGACAGGGTAGAACTTCCCCCATGGGTTTTCAAGACTGTAATCTTACTGCACCAGAAAGCCTCCTTTCTCACTTTAGAAGCTGGTAGTTTCGAACCGCTGACCTTGTGGTTAGGAGTCCACTACATGTATAACCCACTACACCACCAGAGTTCTTCTAACAACAGCAAGAGATCCATATTTGTGCACATTCCAAAGAAAAGTGTCCCAAAAGAATGTGTAAATTATCAAACAATATCATAAATATCAAGCACAAGTAAAATTCTTGCTGAAGATCCAGATGCACTAGTATAATAACAATGGACAGCCAGAAATTCAAGTTGGATTCAGAGGAGGGCATGGAACAAGGTAGATCACTGCTGATATCAGATGGATCTTGGCTGAACATTGAGAATACCAGCATTCATGCACGCACAACTTATGTGTGTATACACATACATATATTTACCGCCTCAGGAGAATCCTCCAAGTGTCTGGGCTGTGAGTGCAGACAGAAGGAAGGGTAGATGGGGGGTCTGCACCCTGCATGGGAGGCTGCTGGAGCAGGGACTTAACCATCATCCCTAGCGCTCCCAGGGACATGGAAGCATCCCAGGCCCACACATTCACCTTTGAATTACAGTGTTGGCAAAGAACATTGAACACACCAGACACAAAAACGAACAAATCTATGTGGGAAGAAGTACAGCCAGAATGCTGCTTAGAAGCAAGGATGGCGAGATTTTGTCCTATGTTATGTTGAACATGGTTAAAACGGTGACTTGAAACTGACTTGATACTATCTAACATTTTTTCATATTTTACATATGGAATATATGCATGCATATATTAATACATATTACAACAATACATGTGTGTATACATAGATCTGGAACGCTGGTGGCACAGTGAGTTATTCATTAATCTGATAACCTTCAGCCTCCTGGTCAACAGTTCAACTCCACCAGTGGCTCTGCAGGAGAAAGATGAGGTTGTCTGCTCCAATAAATATTTAGTCTGGAGAGCCCAAAGGTGCAGCTCTTCTCGGCCCTGTATGGTCTCTATGAGTTGGAATCAACTCAATGGCAGTGGGTTTTTTATACATGTGTATAAAATACACACACACATAGATGCATGTGTACATCTGCTATTATTAGCGGTTATCTAATTTTCTTTTTTTCCCCTTTATTTTCCAATTTTATTTTTAAGCAATAAAATCTTTTGGGTTTATGAATGTATCTAGTGATTACATTTTTGGCTCCAAAGCATAAATTTGATATTTACTTTTCTTCTTTAATTTCTTTTTTTATCCCTCCTCCCCCACCCCATCCCCAATTTTTTTTAAATCATTTTATTGGGGGCTCGTACAACTCTTATCACACATCCATCCATTGAGTGGAGCACATTTGTACATTTGTTGCCATCATCACTCTCAAAACATTTTCTTTCTACTTGAGCCCTTGGTATCAGCTTCCCATTTTTTTCACCTCCCTCCCTCACGAACCCTTGATAAGTTTTCTCGGGAGAACGTGATGGATTGGGAAGGGATCTTTTGTTTTCTACTTTATACTTCATTTTAGATGTTATAAATTTTAACTTTAACAATTGCTTTTGAAGTAAATATATACTACTTTTAAAAAATCAAGAATTATTATTTACACCCTTTCCTCTTTGGTATTCCAAAGCTGATATTATACATTGAATTGTGTCCCACAAAATAGGCATCATTTTGGTTGGGCCATTGTGTTAGTCTGGGTAGACTAGAGAAACAAATTCATAAACACGCATTTGTATATAAGGGAGAGGTTTATATACAAGAGGAATTGAACATGGAGAAAGCATCCCAACCCAGTCCAGTCCAAGGGCATGTCTGATATTAGCCCATATGTCTGATACTAATCTATAAAGTCCTCTTCAGACTCACGAAACACATGCAATGATGCTGAATGCAGGACGATCACAAGCCAGTGGGTAGAAAGTCTTTGGGTCCAGTGGCGTTGTAAGCATCTCAGCGCGGGCAGGGGTCTCTCTGTGGCTTCTCCGGCTTCCGAGGTCTGGTTGTGTCCATGTGGCTTGTCTTCTGCAATGTCTCCCAGGGAGTGGCGGAGAGAGGTGTCTTCTGCCTCCAAGAAGGAAGTACCAGATTTCCCAGAATTCTCAGGAGAAGGCCATGCCCACACAGAAGTCTCAATGGCTATCTCCAGATTGACAAGCCTAGACCCCACCCTATACTCTTCTTCCTTAAAATGACACCAGATTAGGTGATTACCACAGCCATGATAATCAGTGGTTTGGAAGTTATACAGTGACATAATCATTCGATGTGATGTGATTGGATATGCTCAGCCTTATCAGTTGTAAGGGAGAGTTTTCCTGCATGTGATCAGCATCACCCTTTATCTTATAAGAGACAGAAGAGGAGGGAAAACAAGCAGAGAAGGAGGAGTCTGATGACCACCAAGAAACACGAGCCAGGAGCACAGCATATCCTTTGGATCCGAGGTCCCTATGAGGGCAACCTCCTACATTCAGAAGCAGACTGATGCCAGCACACATTGAGGTCTCCAAGGGACCCCAGGCAATAGCTGCTGAAACTGGACAAGGAGCTTCCTTCAGAACCAGCAGAAAAAGGCCTTCCCATAGAGCAAGTGTCCTGAATTTGGACTTCTCCTAAACGGTGAGAGAATAAATTTGTTTGTTAAAGCTATCTGCTTAAGGTATTTCTGTTAGAGCAGCACTAGATAACTAATACAACTGATAATGACAACATTGGACATACAATCATATCTGTAGTGTTCCCAAGAAAGATGAAGATAAATAGAAATGACTAATTCACGCATGGTTAGAGACAGCAGCAAGGGAAAGCAGAGTGCTGGCGTCCATCGTGGTGTGTGTGTTAGTCTGTGTAAATCAGAGAAACAAATCCACAGAAACTCATATACATATATGGAAGTTTTTTATATAAAGGGTAAGTGTACATTAAGAAAGCATCCCAACCCAGTACTGTCCAAGTCCATAAGTCCGACATTAACCCATATTTTCGACACTGATCCACAAAGTCCTCCTCCATCTCACAAAACATACACAGTAATGCTGACTGCAGGGGGAAAGCCGAATCAGTGAACGTGTAAGCATCTCAGCGCTGGCAGGAGTCTCCACACTGCTGCTCCAGCACCCAGGGCTGTATCAGGGTAGGTACATGTGGCTTCTCCTCAGGGATGTTTTGCTGGAAGTCAGCCTTGCCAGCTGAAGCAGGGGACTGGCTAAGGCAGCTGCACCCTGGTCCAACCATCAGAGAGCAAGAGACCCGAGAACTAGAAAGGTGAGGCTCACCGAGTCATTTATCCCTCCACCTTTCAATTAACCCCACATGTGTTTATCAGCCAGGCTGGCACAATAAACCTTAACTATCTCAGTATGTAACCCCTGAACTATATGCCTAACAACATCTGTTCTTCAAACTCATTATAAGCCAGTTACTTTTAAGAGGAATTTTGATTAACTTAAAGGAAAATTTGCTGATGTTACATAAAGCACTTACTATATGCCAAAACCTCTGATAAGCGCACCCCCCCACACACACACACACAATTTAACCATGATAGCAACCTGAGAGAGATTTATGCTCATGTTTGACCCAAGAGTAAATGGAAACTATGAGGTTAGAGATTTGAACTGGAATTGTCAGGCTCCAAGCCTACACTCTTCAAAAGCTCCAAGCCTAAACTGCTCAACTAACTAGTTGAATTCCAGGGAGGAACTAATTTCTCAAACAATCAAGCCATATAGTATCTATGAAGCTCTTATGAGAGGTGTTGGATGTCATTTAAACTAGTTAGCTCCTTAGCTACTTCATTATGTTAACACACATGGGGGAAACAATACAAACACTAAACCACACTATACTATGAACAAATGAATAAAAATCATTTTCCCCCCTCAGCTAAGACGGATGAACCATAGTGGGATGCACACAGGGCTGCTGCTAACCAAAGGGTCAGCAGCTCGAATCCACCTGCCACTCCAAGGGAGGAAAACAAGGATGTCTGCTCTCAAGACGACTCACCCAAAGGGGCAGTTCTGCTCCGTCCTACAGGACTGCTAGGAGTCAGATTCGATTCGATGTCAGTGGGTTTGGATATGATAAGCTACTTTAAAAACCATTCTTAAGGGCAGATTTTATATTAATAATTGTCCTAATTCTGTTTTGTTTCAGGGATTCAAAATCAACTGTACTCCTTCAAACTAAGAAGAAAGAGGCTCAGATGTTTCTTTTGACTGGGAAATGTGGCTCATATGAATCCTGTTACGTCTTTGAAGGTCAAAGATTAAAACTTGGAAAAGAAGAGTAAGAATCTGTGTTCAATTGATGTGTGTATGGATTGGGATAACAGTTGTATGAGCCCCTAATAAAATGTTAAAAAAACAAAAAAACAAAAAACAAACAAACAAATAAATAAATAAATAAAAATGGAAGGAAAAAAAAACGGAAAAAAAAAAAAGAATCTGTGTTCACACTTCTATGCAAAATATGAAAAAAAATCTTTAAAAGGCTGACTATGCTCACGCGAGGAAACTTCAAAGAGGCCATGCACAAAAGAAATTAAAAGAGAATGAAAATTTTGTACAAACATTTTGAAACTCCTAATTATCCCGAATGTAGATTAAGAGCTGCTTCTAAATTCCCGTTCTACTAGAATCAAAACCTTGTCTTCATTCAGTAAAAGATAAACTACTCATAATAAAGTGTGGGGAAAAAGTCCTTTTCAATATAATTTGAAATGCTGATGCTCTGCACTGCAGTACAGAAAACTTCTAGGAGAATCCTAATTCAGAAGTACAAATCTCGCTCGCAACTGAGATTAACATCATGAACCATCTAAGAAAGATCATGAGTAAGTACTGACAGCATTAGATTTCTTTAGTCATTTTAGTTTTTTTAATTAAAATACACAAGCTGTTACAGTTCCATCTTCAGTGTAAATAATATAAACGATAATGAAATAGCAAAAAGAATGAATCCTTCAGAGCACCTTTTTTATCAACGATACCAAGAAAGTCTGATAAGTGTGGGCTCAAAGATACCTGGGAAGTGGCAGTCTTCCCTAGTTTGAGTAAGGACAAATCTCCAGGGCCAATCCCATATCCACTGCCATCAAGTTGATATTGGCTCAGAGTGACCCTGTCTAGTTTACCAGGCTGTCCATCTGTACAGGAGCAGAAAGCCTCATCCTTCACCCTCAGAGTGGCTGGTAGGTTAGAACTGCTCACCTGCGGTTAGCATCCCAATGCTTACCCCACTACACACACAGTTTTCACATTTCCCAGAAAGAAAAGACATTTTTTTCATGACTACCAAGAACAGACTAACATTTTTTTTAAAAGCCCTCCAAATTCATTGTCCTAGAGTCAAATGCAAGTCAAGACCACTTCAAGTATAACAGTAGGACTGCTCCATAGAGCTTTTCTCCAATATAACCTTTATAGGAGCAAATCACTAGACTTTCCTTCCTCAGCGCCACAGGGTGGGTTTCACCTACCAATCTGTAAGTTAGTAGCTGACAGTGGGCCACCCAGAACCCTTGACAAGTGTACTAAGTAAGCATGTAACTACAACAGTTGGATGAGTTCACCCTTCCTACGTGTCCAAAACAGGAACCCTGGTGGTGTAATTGGCCTGTAAGCCACAAGCGTAGCAGTTTGAAAGCTCGAGCCCCTCCAAGGGAGACTGAGGAGGCTTCCTACCTCTGGCAGAGGTGTACAATTCCAGACACCCTCACGGACGATGCTCCTCCCATCTCTACGGTCAGGTCTCTATGCGTTGGAATCGCCTCAGTGGCACTGGATTTTAGGTTGGTTTTTTTTCACATACTCAAGGAAGCACCCTCATGGTACTGTTGGGTAAGCCCTGAACAGCTAATTGCAAGGTTGGTGGTTCAAACCCACTTCTCAGGAGAAAGACAGGCTGTCTGCTCCTGTAAAGATTTACAAAGCCTGGAAAGCGATGTGTTGGAATCAATTTGATGGCAGTGGGTTTGGTTTTGGGTTTTCCATGTATCATACTTTTTTTTAATATATAAGTCATTTTATTGGGGGCTCGTACAACTCTTATCACAATCCATCCATACATCCATTGTGTCAAACACATTTATATATTTGTTGCCATCATCATTCTCAAAACATTTGCTTTCTACTTGAGCCCTTTGTAACAACTCCTCAACTTTTTTCCCCTCCATTCCCCACCTTTCTCCCCCCACCTTCTCCTTACCCTCCTGGTATCTCTACTCTCATTACTGGTCCTGAGAGTTTTATCTGTCCTGGATTCCCTGGGTTTCCAGCTCTGATCTGTATCAGTGTACATCTTCTGGTCCAGCCGGATTTGTAAGATAGAATTGGGATCATGATATTGGGGGGAGAGGGGGGGGTAGGAAAGTTGTATGTTGCATCATTGCTATACTGCACCCTGATTGGCTTGTCTCCTCCCTGACACCCTTCTGTAAGGGGGTGTCCAGTTGCCCACAGATGGGCTTTGGGTCTCCACTCCGTAATACCCTCATTCACAATGATAGAATATTTTGTTCTTTAATGCTTGATCCAATCCACACCTCGTGATCACACAGGCTGGTGTGCTTCTTCCATGTGGGCTTTGTTGCTTCTCAGCTACATGGTCACTTGTTTATCTTCAAGCCTTTAAGACCCCAGATGCTAAGTCTTTTGATAGCCGGGCACCATCAGCTTTCTTCACCTCATTTGCTTATGCACCCACTTTGTCTTCAGTGATCATGAACAAAGTGTTCTTGCATTGAGGGAGTGCTTGAGTAGAAGCCCAATGTCCACTTGCTACCTTAATACTAAAGCTATAAATATATGCACATAGATCTGTTTCCCCATGGTCATAAATAAATATATTTACATGTGTACATGCCTGTATTTAGACCTCTATAAATGCCTTTACCTCCTAGTTCCTTCCTCTATTTCCTTTTACTTTCCTATTGTCCCACTATCATGTTCCGCCTTCATTTGGGTTTCAGTAATTCCTCTCAGCTACATTGCCCTTGATCAAACCTTACCAGGCTTCCTAGACCCTCCTCGCCATCAATTTTAGATCACTGCTGTTCCCTTGTCCCTGGTTTATTAACACTAATTTCCTTTCCCTCACCTCCCCCAGAACCGTTGGTCCGTTGGCCCCCGGAACCGTTGGTCCGTTGTTTTCTCCTCCAGATTGTTTATCCCGCCTATCTTAACTAGATAGACCTGCAGAGATAATACTATGCACCAAAAAAAATCAAGACAGAGCAAAACAACAACAACAAAATAAACGAACAACAAAAAAAGAAAAGCCTGTAAACAGGTCAAGGTCTGCTTGTTGACTTTTAGAAGTGTTTTCCGGCGAAGTCTGATGGAGTGCCACACCCTGGCCCCAAAGTCTATTTTTGGTATTCCCTGGGGACTTTGTTGCTCTGTTCCCCTTGCTGTTGTGTTGCATACACTTAGTGTTTCGCCTTGGTGTGATGGGGTCAGATCGGGCGCAATTCCCGCACTGTGTCTCCAGTGTTGTCCCTCATAGCGCTAGGGGTCAGTGAGGGACGTCAAGTCTCGTAGCGGGGCCGGCCCTATGGTCCTCTCTGTGCTTTGGCTGCTTTGAGCAGGAATATCGTCCTCAGGGCTTAGTAGGCCAGGATGTGTTCCACTCTCTCTTCCTCTTCCTTCATTTGCTTCTGTGTGCTCTGATCAGACATGTCCCTCTCCCTCTCCCTGAGCTGTAGCTTCAGTGCTGTCCTCTGAAGTGAATTCTTATGCAGGGAGGGGGGACTGTCCACGTAGTTGGGATTGGGGGCAGGCCCCTCAGACCTCATATGTACAATACTTTTTTAAAAATTTCATCTTTTATTGTTGTTCTTCCTGTTACTGGTATTGAGAGAATCTATTAAACTGATTTCATGAAAACACTGGCTTCACTTTAAGACACTGTCCGGACAATCTCGCATTCCATGCTCTTTAGATCCACCAATCACCTCGCCTTGTGCCAATGACATCCGAAGGCTTCCCAGTCCATTCTGGGATCCCACACCTTGCCTTGGGGGGTGGGGAGGTGTTCCAGATCCACATAGCCCATTGCCTATGGACATTACCACTTGGACATTTCAAACACAGCCTAAAATTATGTCCATTTATGTACTTTGCCCCAACTATAACCAATTATAACAAATGTACAACTCAGCTGACCAAGCTAGAAACCTAGAAGTTATCCCTCTTCCTCTTCTTCTCACGTCCAATTAACAGAGTTCTTTTTACTTTAATTTCTAAATGACTTCGGAGACCCTTTATTTTCCACTTCCTCTTCTCTCCACTCTTATTAGCACCTGATGGGGCTACTGCCAGACCTTCAGCATTGTTGCACCCCATGTATAGTCTACCCTGAAGCCAGAGCCATCTTTCCAAAGGCAACTAATAGCATCAACTCCTTTGGTGGGATGCTGCCAGTGTCTTAGCTAAAGCCTTTCCCTCACCATGGCTTACTGGGGCCTCTGCCCCAATTTCCCTTGCTTCTGCCTCCTGCCTCCCCTCTTGCTGCATCCACCCCACCCCCACCCCTTATTCTGTATTCGTAGCTCTTGGCCTGGCTGCACAACAGAATCACCTGGACAACTTTTTTTAAATTACCAGGGTCTAAGTCTCACTTCCACAATCAAAGTGCCATAGACTGTCCAAAGAACAAGCAAATCTGTCTTGGCAGATGTACAGCTAGAATGCTCTTCAAGAAGCAGGGGTGGAGAAACTCTGGACATGTGACCAAGAGAGACCAGTCCTTGGAAAAGGCCATCATCCTTGGTAACGTAGGAGGACAGCGAAAAAGCCAAAGACCCTCAACTAAATAGACTGACACACAGTGGATGCAATGATGGGCTCACACTTAAGAACAACTGTGCGTGCGGGTGGTGCAGGACCCAGCAGTGTTCCATTCTGTTGTCTATAGGTTGTTAAGAGTCAGAACTGACAGACTGGCCCCTAACAACACAACAACAGGTCTTCTTGCAGCACAATTAAACCAGAATCTACCCAGAATGTAACATGCAGTGGGTGACGCTGCTCTAGAGAAAAGGAAAGGGTCTGAGTTCTTCAGAGACCCTCTCACTGCCTGAACTTCATCTATGCCCCGTCCGGACCCTCACCCCGCCCCACATTCATCCTTCAGGCCCCACTTCTCAATCCTCCATCCCTGGTAAAGCCCTTTGTTCTATGTTAGCACAAAACCTTTCATTTATCTTATCACATCTAATGGGGTGTCTGATACTCTGGTCTGGGACTAGGGCCTATCCAATACATATCTACAAAATCAATAAAAGAATAAATGTGTTCTATGTTGAAGAAAGCTGGAGGTGGGGGGAACCACCAGAGCTGTTTAAGAAGTCAACCAACCTCTGGGGCATTTGTGAAAGGCATTCTCTTTATTTCTCCCATCCAAGGACTAGGCAGGCCTCACTCTGCTTAGCTTCTGAGATCAGGCACGTTCAGGGTGGTATGGCCGTAGACTAAATTCTCCTTATTTCTATGGTGGATCTAGGGAAGCCATCTGTGCCAATATGCAATTATGTTTTCTTAGGAGAGCTTTGCCATTCTCATCTTCTACCGACCTTACGGAGGACAGACTTGTCCCAAAGGAGAAGACAATGTTGTTTGATCAAAATGGCCAAAGCAAATCAGAGGAAGACAGAACAGGTTTGGGCCACGTAGCTCCTGGATGCTAAAGGCACTGGTGCTCTCTACAGGGTCAAGTTACCCAACAAAACATGGAGCTTAGGGAGAAATGCTACAGATAACGTGCTTGCAGCAAAGCCTTCTCAACGTATTTCACACAGTGCATATTAAGGCACCCATTAAAGTCTTGGAAGTAATCGAAAAAATGATATAAGTGCAATGAGGATGAGTTAATGATAACCGAAGAGCCTTCACTTCTGCATCTCCTGACTTCTCAGTTTTAAGTTGGATCTTCACCTTGTATTTTTGGTGGGGGGGTTTATATGTAGGTGTAAAGTCATTTTTGAGATATAATTTCATTAAACATATAAGCAACTTCAGAGTCTATTACGTTACATCAACTCTTTCTGTAAAAATACATTGTTAAGAATATTATTCCTGGAACAGAATAAATTCTTGGAATTACTGAGTAACTTATGTACCGTACCACTGTTCCAAGAACACATTACTTATTTTATCATGACAAAGTAAAGTTATTAATCTTCTGGCTTCCATTTCAACAATGAGAAATGCTGTGAGGAGCACAGACACCTGCATTACATTTCAGTTCAACTTTATATCATCCATAAACATCTCTGCTTTGGACACCTCGGGCAAACAAATGCTCGCAGAAGACTATATGTAACCTTCCATTTTATGAAACTCTAAAAGTGCCTTGCTGTTAATTACAGAGACAAATGTCTCATCACACATTTGGTTACCAGATAGCATAATTAGTTTTCTCCATTAACCTTTCAGATATAAAATTTGATTTCCGAGTAAAAAACATTGTAAAGCCCTTGGAATTCAAATAACATAGTATATTTCTATAAGTCAGGGGTGGGGGGGATGCATTACTCAGAAAACAATTTTATGGATCCTTATTTACAAGGATACTGACTGTCTGGAATACTGAAAAATAAATCCGTCTAAATTTATTAATGATTTTAAAATATATTACGAAATATGCTTATAGTAAGCTGCCCTTTGCAGAGGACAGAGGCAAAGGAACTGGATAATCAATGGGATATGCCCCTTGACATCTCTTTCCTAGTTACCGTGAGGCAGCTAAGCTGGGTCTGCAGAGCCTCTCATTTCTTTCCCCTTTAGGTGGGCATGTGCGAGACAAATGACGAGAGAAGGATGTTCAGGCTAAGCCAATGGAACAGCTAAAACCACATCATCCACGAGATGATGGAGCCCATAGTATGGGTCTGCTAAGGACCCATGTCAATTTCACCCATATAAGGGGCTTTACTTAGGGGAGAAGGTAGACTAATTTATTTTTGTTGTTCCTGAGAATGTACACAGTAGACCACATACATCAATTCCATATTTTCTACATGCAAAGGGGGGGGGGCTTCTAAAAAGTGAAAGAGGTTCTATGCAGAAGGCAACTGGATTAACATTTACCTGGGTGCATGGAAGGGGAAGTTGGGGGGAAACAGGGAGTCAACAGCAATGCGGACAAGAAGAAAACCTTCCAAAGTGATTGTGGTGATGATAGCACGACCCTTCTTAGTGCGACTGAGCTACTGGATTATATGAAATGTTCATTATAGCTCAATGAAACTATTTTTTAAGTGAAAGAAATCCATTATCTTTTCATTCCACTTTACCATGAACTCTTTTAAACCCCCTTGGACAATTCAGGGACATTTAATACATTTTTCGGGCTGTGCAACCCTTCTCACCCTCTTTTTCCAACTCTTTCCTCCTCCATTA